>NC_053169.1:82817388-83124888 GCF_016835505.1 Polypterus senegalus | reverse complement strand
AATAAAAGTTAAAGAAACAGAAGCTTTGGGATGAGAAATGTTGCTCATTTGTAGAGAATATGGATAAGAGTTGGTGCTGGACAGTTTGTTGACGAGTTTTTTCAGTTATATCTAATTCTAAATCAGTCGTCGCATCTTTGAACGGGTTTTGAAAAGAGACCACATTTGTGTCATTTTGTTGATGCGGCAATCGACACATTGCCACAGCACTGAATTCAGCACTACTGTATATCATGTGTCCACAGACTGTTTGAGTCACCTCGTCAGCCTGCCTTGTTGTGCAGGACGTTTTAAAATACTGAGAGAATCGTGTTAAGAGCTTGGCCACTCCAGCTTATTTGTGGGTGGCCGCGCAAAGCTGCGATCGTGTTTGTTCCTCGGTCAGTAACAGTTAATTCCGAAAACTTTTTTTTTTTTAGTTTTTCAGACAGTAATGTTTTCACCTGTTTAGCCGTGCTTGCTTCAAATGAGGGTCACAAAAAGCACCCACGACACAAGATTGTAGCTATCATTAATTGGTAGCAGATATGAAAGAGGTTTTCTCAAAAGTTTTCGCTCCAAATATCAGTTGTGACAGCACGTCCTTAATTATTACGGCATCAAGAATGTAATTAACAATATCCGTTTTTAGTTTGTGTGTCTCTCTCTACCATGTAACGAGATGCAGCATCTCTTTAAAGTTCAGACTTTTGAATTTTGGCTGCAGTGTCAACCAGGAACAGTTTAAATTGAATATAGCGCCCTCAACAGACACAGTCTCGTAAAGCCCGATAACTGTTACTTTTGACAGGTTTGGCAAGAATGTCCGTTTAGTTTGACCCTTCGCTACTGTGCACGCTTTAAACCTGAGATGTCTGACTTGTGTCCAGTGTATGTTCGCATATTTAACGCAGTAAGCAAATGGCACTTGGCTGCCATCGGTGACAATTGAAAATGACTTTCAAACGGCAGACTTCCCTTTACTGAGTTTTGCAGTCTTGTACTCTCCTTTTTTTTTAATGCTGTCCGCAGTGGATGTAAAGCTGTCGCCGGGCTCTGCAATCTTGAAGGCTGCGTGCGAGATTTTATATATATATATATACAATGGATGGATATCCATCCATCCATCCATTTTCTAACCCGCTGAATCCGAATACAGGGTCACGGGGGTCTGCTGGAGCCAATCCCAGCCAACACAGGGCACAAGGCAGGAACCAATCCTGGGCAGGGTGCCAACCCACCGCAGGACACACACAAACACACCAAGCACACACTAGGGCCAATTTAGAATCGCCAATCCACCTAACCTGCATGTCTTTGGATTGTGGGAGGAAACCGGAGCGGCCGGAGGAAACCCCACGCAGACACGGGAGAACATGCAAACTCCACGCAGGGAGGACCCGGGAAGCGAATCCGGGTCTCCTAACTGCGAGGCAGCAGCGCTATGGATGGATATATATATATATATACGTATATATATATATATATATATATATATATATATATATATATATATATATACACCCGCGTATCGCAGCGGAGAAGTAGTGTGTTAAAAAAGCTAGAAAAAGAAAAGGGAACATTTTAAAAATAACGTCACATGACTGTCAATATACAGTATTTGTTTTGTGAGTGTTGCTGTCATCAAGGATTTGATTATCATTATTTCTTTCAATCAGGTTCGTATTTGTAGGATGTGTTGTGTTCAAGTTACATTCCGTGTTTGTCAATCGTTGTAAAGATGACAGGTTTCTTTCATCGATTCGTTTCTTACTGCATCAATAAACAGCTCGTCTTCTTCTTTATCTGAGACCTGACACACTGCATGCACGGGTTTTTTTTACACTGTCTTCCTTTAGCGGAACATTAACTTTTTCCACCGTGTGCTTTGTTTCCACAGTAGCTGGATTTATGAATATGCTTGTATCAGACGCTTCATATTTTTTGCTGCCTTTTCAATTGTGTAATTCGGTTTTGTTCAGCTCTTTGGAACTGTTGCTTTTTATCTGTGCACTGCGTCAGTTCACGTGAGCCGCTCGGTGTACATGCATCGAAGGTTCCCAGCTGTGCTGGTGCCATCTCGTGCTATGTCCATGGCTGTATTTAATGTTACCTTAGTCCTGGCACTTAAAACTTTCTCTCGCAGTTTTGCTGAGTTTGTGTCAAACACCCCTGACCATCTCATCTTCCTCTCCATAAACACAGTCCTTCGCCCGTGAATATTTAGTGGGAGTTTGCTATTGGATTGCCGCTGACGGACGGCCTTATATGGGCAGGCACTAAATTACAAACGCCAGCGGAAGCCTGTCTATGAACTTAATTTAAAGTGTAGGTTTACATCGTGCTTTGTTTCCGAAGTAGCAGAAATCATGAATATGGTTGTATATGTCACTCGCCGCTTCTTATTGTTTCGCTGCCTTCTCAATTATATAATGCATGTCTTCCTGGTTTTCTATGTACTGCGTGATTACGTGGAAGGCGTGATGATGTCACACGAAACTCCGCCCCCACGGCGTTCAAGATCATCTCCATTACAGTAAATGGAGAAAACAGCTTCCAGTTATGACCATTACGCGTAGAATTTCGATATAAAACCTGCCCAACTTTTGTAAGGAAGCTGTAAGGAACGAACCTGCCAAATTTCAGCCTTCTACCTACACGGGAAGTTTGAGAATTAGTGATGAGTCAGTGAGTGAGTGAGTGAGGGCTTTGCCTTTTATTAGTATATATATATATGTATGTATGTATGTGTGTGTGTATATATATATATATATATATATATATATATATATATATATACTAATAAAGGCAAAGCACTCACTCACTCACTCACTGATATACATACATTATATATATATATATATATATATATATGTATGTGTGTGTGTGTGTGTGTGTGTGTGTGTGTGTGTGTGTGTGTATATACAGTATATATAATGCGCCTTAGGCAAAAGAATTACATTAATTATATAAAATGATATACGTTCTGTTTTAAATTTAATTTTCATTTCTACGACTTTGGATGTCGGCAATACTAAAAAATCACTCCCGCGAGTCCCACAGTGCACACTTCTACCTTGGAGCGTAAGCTGACTACAATTGAGTGAATGTGTCAATTTTGCTCATGTTCTCCTTCGTTTACATTTGACATCTGCTTGAATATGTACTGAGGATATATTCAGAATGTTTTTTGTCTGTTTATTTGTGGGTTTATTTCCCAACCATTTAAAAAAAATTTAATCTATATAAAGGAATGTATACAGTATTGAGGTAGAGTTGGGTTTTTTTTTGACATTTTTTCTTGTATTAATAACCTACTTTATATATTTGGAAATGACTAAAGAATTTACTTTTTGTCCTCCTGTAAAACGTGAAAGCTTTAAGATTTTAGTTTTAGATTTAATATTTTAGAATTTAGATGTTATTTATTCGGAGTCGACCAACACATTTAGTGTTTTCTCTGGTAAAACTTGAAACCTTTTTACTGCTCAGAATTGAGACTTTTTATTTTGTATTACCATCCATCCATCCATTATCCAACCCACTATATCCTAACTACAGGGTCACGGGGGGTCTGCTGGAGCCAATCCCAGCCAACACAGGGTGCAAGGCAGGAAATAAACCCCGGGCAGGGCGCCAGTCCACTGCAGGGCACACACACACCCACCCACACACCAAGGACAATTTAGAATCTCCAATACACCTAACCTGAATGTCTTTGGACTGTGGGAGGAAACCCAAGCAGACACAGGGAGGACCTGAGAAGTGAACCCGGGTCTCCTAACTGCCTCTGTGCCGCGCCTGTAGTTAAAACAGTATTAGTAAAATGCACTGATGTTTGCATTTTAATAAGTCACTGTTACGTAATTTATTGATACATTTTAATGTAAATAAACACCAGGAAAATGCTATTGAATTTGGTGAAGTAAAGTAATAAAAAATTGCAGCAATGTGTACTGTATATGGTGTGCCATGTGTTCAGATTCTGAAGTGTTTCCTAATTACTGATAAGCTTAGAGATGTGTAACAGTGCTTGGCAGCATTACTGTGACATTGATGTTCATCTTCACTGGTGGCTGGTTACATTTAAATCAACAACAATTTATCAAAATGACAGATACATTTAAAAAAAATGCCATGGATAAATGAACACTTAGCATTTTAAGCTGAAATTAGATTAGGCTTTTTAAGAAGAATTGCACCAGGTCCTTTGGGTTGCAGGCATTTGAAGTTCTGATTTAATGTACCAACAAATCAGTTCTTCTATTTGATGCAAATGTTAGTCATAAGGCAGCGGTTAGTATGTTCTGTCCATATCTCATTTTTGTTTTTTCATGTGTGTACTCTACTTTCCTCTCCACATCACAAAGAGAAAACTGGAGTACACACAAAGACATAATGCTGTTATGAAATCTGGGCCCGCAAAATTGAGAACTGGCCTGAAGTCCAAGATTGGCTGATAGGTAAAGGTAGACCTAAAAACTGAAATGTAGGTTTGGCCCTGAAATTCAAAAACAGACTGATGCTCTGCTCTCTCGAAAAATGGGAGTGGAGAACCATAAAAAAATCCTAGCCCAATAAAAATAAAAGCAATAATATATTTAATAAAGTTTATTGAAAAAAGATTTTGGCAAAAAAACAAATCAAATTAAATAACAGTCAAGACATTACAAATTACAAATCTCTTTTTGCTTCTGCACCTTAGCAATCCTCTTAAGTAAAAGATATAGAAACAGAAGCTTTGGACTGAGAAATGTTGCTCCTTTGTAGAGAATGTGGATTAGAGTTGGTGCTGAAAAGTTTGTTTACAAGTTCTTTCAAGAAGTCGTCATAATCTCTTATTCTAAATCAGTTGTCGCATCATTGAACGGTTTGAGAAAAGAGACCACAGTTGTGAGTATCTTTTTGTTGATGTGGTCAATCGTCAAATTGCTGCAGCACTGAATTCAGCACTGTATCTTGTCTCCACAGACTGTCTGAGTGATATTGTAAGCTTGCCTTGTTGTGCAGGATGTTTAAATGACTGAGAGAATCATGTTAAGAATGTGGCCACTGCAGTTTAATCTGGTGTAGCCATGCAAAGCAGTGATCGTGTTTGCTCCTCGGTCAGTAACCGTCAATTCTGAAAATGTAAAGTTTTCAAACAGAAAGCGTGAATGCCTTGTGGACTATGGCTGGCAGCTTATCCCGGCCAAGACCCCCAAGCCTCCAGATGGAACCCTCCCTGCAACATGGAGATGCCCCGAATTCCAGCAGGTCATCATGGACTATGGAGTTTTAATACACAGCCCTGCTGGATATCCTCGGGGCCGCCAGGGGATGCTGCAGGGAGGCACAGAGACGTTTGTTTTTCGTACAGCTCGGAAGTACTTCCATGTCACGAGGACGGAAGAAATAAAGTGCTTCCAAGCTGACGAAGAAACAGAGTTTTCACCTGACCCGGACGTGCTGGGCAATCACATGACCTGAGGGATCAGAAGCACTTCTGGGTCCTGGACTATAAAAGACTGTGGGAGATCCCAGATGGGTGAGCTGAGTCGGGTGGCAGAGGGACAACGTGTCTGGGAGTGGAGGATTAATTAATCGTAGTGATTTATTGATTGTGTATTGGAGTATTGTGGAGTAGTGGTGCTTTGTGCACTTTGTATTATAATAAATATTAATCTTTGGACTTTTATCTGGTGTCTGATCTGACGGTTCAAGGGGACAACAGTGCTCCCTATCTGTCACAGCTTTCTCCTATTTTAATCGTGGTTGCTTCAAACAAGGTCACGAAAAGCACCCTTGACACAAGATTGTAGCTGTCATTGATATAATGGATTGGAGCAGATATGAAAGAGGTTTTCTCAAAGTTTTCATTCCAAATATCAGCTGTGACAGTTATTTTTGGTATCTATATGTCATATACAATATCTTTTTTCAGTACTGTAGTTGGCTTTTTCTACCATGTGCCACAATATGGGGCACGAATGGGGCAGACTCTCTTTAAACTTCAGATTTTCCAATTTTGTCATCTTTGTCAAGGTACTGCTCAAGATTAATAAAGCCCTGTTGTAAAGCCCAATATCCTTGTTATCAAAATCTGTACATTTCTCCTGTGCTTCGCTTTTAGCATTAATTGTTAATTTTGATGGGTTTGGCGAGAGTGTCAGTTTAGTTTGACCCTTCACTTTAATCCTGAGATGCCTGACTTCTGCCCCTCCGTATGTTAGCACATTTATCACAGTAAGCTAATGGCACTTGGTTGCCATTACCATCAATAACAATTGAAAATGACTGCCAAATTTCAGATTTCCCTTTACTGAGTTTTGCAATCTTTTACTCTCTTTTTGTAATGCTTTTTGCAACACTGTGGATGTAAGGCTGTCCCTGCAATCTCGAGGACGCTGCGGCCGAGACAGTGTATGCAATCCATGCATCATAACTACTTATACAAATTAATCATATGGATAGATAGAATGAATTAATGTACTTTCTGTTCTAAATTTAATTTTAATTTCCCAGACTCTAGCTCTTACATACAGGTGTAGACCGCCGGCTTCTACCTGCAATGCTGAAAATCAGTCCAACATCACAAGCAGTTACACTGGATCCTGGAGGAGTGCATACCTCTAATGCATTAGCACTATCAGTAATAACATCCAACCATCCATTTTCTAACCCACTGAATCCGAATACAGGGTCACGGGGGGTCTGCTGGAGCCAATCCCAGAGCACAAGGCAGGAACCAATCCTGCGCAGGGTGCCAACCCACCGCAGAACACACACAAACACACCCGGGCCAATTTAGAAACACCAATCCACCTAACCTGCACAATTTTGGACTGTGGGAGGAAACCCACGCAGACACGGGGAGAACATGCAAACTCCACGCAGGGAGGACCCGGGAAGTGAACCCGGGTCTCCTAACTGCGAAGCAGCAGCGCTACCACTGCGCCACCCATCAGTAATAACAATTAACTCCTAAATATTTTCAAATAACTCATAACAATTATTTTACAATTGATTTTAAATAAATCAATTAATCTGCCAGCGTTCCCAGTCTGCATAATCATATTAGGTCCATGAGCAGCTGGATATATCCTGGCAATACCGAGTGCAAAGCTGGATGAAATCCTGGATGGAACACCAGTCCATCACAGGGCACAGATACATGTACCAACATTCTCTTAGACATTTAGACTTTTAGAATTGCCAGTAACCTAATAACCACATCTTTGGTTTGTTGGAACAAACAAAGAAAATTCAAGATATCTATGCGCATATAGGGAGAATATGCAAGAATACAGTCCCAAGTATTATTTAACATTTATTTTATATTTATAACCTGTTTTCACATAAATTTTAAGAAAATACTGGGCAGTTAGTAATGCTAAATGAAGTGGCAAAATTTATATATCCTGCGTTGCATTTGAAGTTCAGTAAAGCTTACGTTAACACAAAGAGCCACTGGTAAGTGGCAAGTCAGGCATAGCTATGCATTTATTTTTAGATTAGACTAGATAGATACACTTTATTATTCCCAAGAGGAAATTCAGAATCATACAGTAGCAGAAACAAAGATACAGACTCTTGGGCCAAATAATAAAACCAATCAACCAGTAAATAAGGTATATTGTATAGCAGTTGCAAAGTGAACTTAAAATTGCATAAAGAGTATCAGCAATTAGTTTGGGACATCAGGGGGAGGCATTGAATTGCCTGATAGAAGCAGGCAGAAAAGATCCCCAGGGGTGCTTCTTAGCACACTGTGGTGGAATGAGCCCGTGGATAAAAGTGCTCCAAGACTGTGCCTCTTGGTGGGGATGTAGAGGATTTTTCATGGTGGAATACAGTTTTGCCACCATCCTCTTTTTCTCAACATCTTCCAGCATGTCCAGGAATGTTTCCCTGTGATTGAGCAGGTGTTCCTGGCAAGTCTGTTAAGGTATTGTGCATCTTTTGAGCTTATGTTGCTTTCCAATGAGACTGCAGCCTAGAATGATACACTGGCTAATAGATCATTTCCAGCAACTTGCTGTATAAATCTCTGTAGGACGTACAGTCTGCTCTGTTCTTTCTTGTACAATACCACTGTGATGTCAGACCGGTCCAGTTTGCTGTTTATATGAACCCCCAGGTACTTGTCGATTCTGCACCACTTCCATGTCCTGCCTCTAGACGGAGACTGGTCTCAGAGGCTCTTTGGCATTTCTACCATCAGCTCTTATGTCTTGCTGATGCTGAGCTGCAGATGATTCTCTCTGAATCACAAGACAAAATCCTCCACAACCATCCTGTACTCTGATTACTAATGCAGCCTATGATGGAGGAGTCCTCTGAAAGTTTCTGAAGATGGCAAACGTTGCTATTGTGCTGGAAGTCTGTTGTGTAGAGGGTAAACGGGAAAGGAGACAGGACAGTTCCCTGAGGTGCTCTACTATTATACACCACCATTTCTGATACACAGAGAAGATAAATTGTAATACATTTATATTGAAGATACATTTTAAGATAGATAAATTGTATGAACTGCTAACAACTTTTAGTATTCTACTGTAAAGGCTCTAATAATATACAACATATTTTCAGAACATTCACACAATATAGTAACCTGCTTGTGATGCTCTGAAAAATTTCTGAATTACTTGGATCCATCATTATTGAATTCCAGGTTATTGGGAGGGCATTGTCTACTGTAGGAAACAAGTCATAAAGCAGACCACTGATGTATCAAGAAATTATATTGTATACTACACAAAAAAGCTGTAAGGAATAGCGTATAATTTTGAAATGGAAATTGTATATTCATCGTGGCATTGAAGCCTAGTGCTTTGGGCTGAAAGCCTCACAGCTCAGTGGACATTTGTTTGTTTCAAAGCTAGTCACTGTCTATGAAGTCTGCAATATGGACAAATACAGTTACTTTAAAATTTTAAGCAGCCTGAATCACAATCTTATTCAATGTTTTTTTTCTGGCTGTCCTATTCCTCTTATCTCCTCTTAATGCATGAATTTTCCATTATCTCCAAGCAATGTGAGTGTATGAATACAGTATTTTTTGTTTACAAGGCTCAGTTTTACTGTGTTCTTTTTCACTTCTTACAGTATAATACTTCTTAATTTAGCATTTTAATAATTTATCTGTTGCTTCTTTCTCACTGAAATCAAGATGTCTCAGATCATGTTGTTACTAAGCCTTTCCCTTATACAGAATAGTGTTCCCGTTGTCTTTTGAGTCCTTGAGCAAATTGTTTGTATATTGCCAACCTTGTGCCTTTCTAACATCACACTCTTTCCTCTTCTTTCTTAGCTTTTCCAATTTTTATATGGGATCATTATTTTTAAGTAGACGTCTCCACACTCTGCGATTGTCATACTCTTTTCCATTTAATCCTTTCTTCCTCAGATCTTTATTTATACAATTTATTCAGCTCTGGTCTGCCCTGTTTTCTCCTTCCCTCAACATCCAGCCTCATCACTCTCTTGCCTACGTAGCTGTCCTTTAACATTGCCACACCATTGCAGCCTTTTCTCTTGGATCTTCTTTGAGATTTCCATAACTTTTGTCATTTTCCTTATTCTCTCATTTTTAATCTTATCCATTTTTTGCTGCTCCACACTTTCACCACAATATCCTCATCTCTAGCTTTTTCTCTTGTGTCCCCTTCAGGGACCTTGTTTCAGCTCCACAGGTCATTGCTTGTCATACTACCATCTTACAGAATCTGTTTCCAGTTGTCTCAACCTGCCTGGATCCTGTTATATACCACACTATCTCATCCACCATCTGCTGTCACATAGGAACCAAGGTATTTAAATGAATTTACAGTTTTTAATCACTCTGACAGCAAATTAATTCCTCCTTCCCAAACTTCTTTAAACCACATATAACCTGTCCTCTTTCTACTAATCTTATATCTCCTATCCTCCATATCTCCTCTCTTTTGGAAGCAGTTGGAACTGTATCATCAGAAAAGAGCATGGCCCAAGGTGCTTGTTTTATGATCTCACTACTTAGAACATCCATTATAAGATCAAAGATGTAAGTGCTTAAGGGTGAACCCTGGTGGGGTCCAACCTTCACTGGGCAGCCTTCTGTAGTTCCAGCACTACTCTTAACGTTTGGTTTTAGCATCTAAAAAATATCTTCCACTAGCCTTACATACAGTGGGATACAAAAGTTTGGGCAACCTTGTTAATAGTCATTATTTTCCTGTATAAATCGTTGGTTGTTACGATAAAAAATGTCAGTTAAATATATCATATAGGAGACACACACAGTGATATTTGAGAAGTGAAATGAAGTTTATTGGATTTACAGAAAGTGTGCAATAATTGTTCAAACAAAATCAGGCAGGTGCATAAATTTGGGCACCGTTGTCATTTTATTGATTCCAAAACTTTTAGAACTAATTATTGGAACTCAAATTGGCTTGGTAAGCTCAGTGACCCCTGACCTACATACACAGGTGAATCCTATAATGAGAAAGAGTATTTAAGGGGGTCAATTGTAAGTTTCCCTCCTCCTTTAATTTTCTCTGAAGAGTAGCAACATGGGGGTCACAAAACAACTCTCAAATGACCTGAAGACAAAGATTGTTCACCATCATGGTTTAGGGGAAGGATACAGAAAGCTGTCCCAGAGATTTAAGCTGTCTGTTTCCACAGTTAGGAACATATTGAGGAAATGGAAGACCACAGGCTCAGTTCAAGTTAAGGCTCAAGTGGCAGACCAAGAAAGATTTCGGATAGACAGAAGCGACGAATGGTGAGAACAGTCAGAGTCAACCCAAAGACCAGCACCAAAGACCTACAACATCATCTTGCAGCAGATGGAGTCACTGTGCATCGTTCAACCATTCGGCGCACTTTATACAAGGAGATGCTGTATGCGAGAGTGATGCAGAGGAAGCACAAACAGAGCCGCTTGAGGTCTGCTCAAGCACATTTGGACAAGCCAGCTTCATTTTGGAATAAGGTGCTGTGGACTGATGAAACTAAAATTGAGTTATTTGGGCATAACAAGGGCGTTATGCATGGAGAAAAAAGAACACAGCATTCCAAGAAAAACACCTGCTACCTACAGTAAAATATGGTGGTGGTTCCATCATGCTGTGGGGCTGTGTGGCCAGTGCAGGGACTGGGAATCTTGTCAAAGTTGAGGGACGCATGGATTCCACTCAGTATCAGCAGATTCTGGAGACCAATGTCCAGGAATCAGTGACAAAGCTGAAGCTGTGCCGGGGCTGGATCTTTCAACAAGACAACGACCCGACACACTGCTCAAAATCCACTAAGGCATTCATGCAAAGGAACAAGTACAACGTTCTGGAATGGCCATCTCAGTCCCCAGACCTGAATATAATTGAAAATCTGTGGTGTGAGTTAAAGAGAGCTGTCCATGCTCGGAAGCCATCAAACCTGAATGAACTAGAGATGTTTTGTAAAGAGGAATGGTCCAAAATACCTTCAACCACAATCCAGACTCTCATTGGAACCTACAGGAAGCGTTTAGAGGCTGTAATTTCTGCAAAAGGCGGATCTACTAAATATTGATTTCATTTCTTTTTTGTGTTGCCCAAATTTATGCACCTGCCTGATTTTGTTTGAACAATTACTGCACACTTTCTGTAAATCCAATAAACTTCATTTCACTTCTCAAATATCACTGTGTGTGTCTCCTATATGATATATTTATTTAACTGACATTTTTTATCGTAACAACCAACGATTTATACAGGAAATAATAATGACTATTAACAAGGTTGCCCAAACTTTTGCATCCCACTGTACTTCTCAGGGGCCCCTTTTTTCTTATGCATCTCCCCACCTCTTGCCACGGCACCCTGTCGTATGCCTTTTCCAGATCTATAAATGATCTATAAATCAGAGTTTTGTCATTCTCTCTGTACTTTTCTATCACTTGCCTCAAAGTGAATATTGCATCACTTGTTCCTTTTCTAGTCATAATACCAAACTGTTGTTTCCTCTCTCAACCGTTTTCTAATATTCTTTCCCAAATTTTCATTGTGTGGGACATTAATTGTATGCCACAATAGTTTCCACACTCCTATAGGTGTTCTTTCTCTTTATAAATAGTTTGAGTACACTCTCTCTCCATGCCTCTGGAATCATTTCTTGATCATAAATCTTATTCATTAAGTCCCATTGTAGATTCACACCTTCCTCACCCAGACGTTTCCATACTTCAGCTTGGGATCTTGTCAGAACCAGTAGCATTTCCATTTTTCATTTTCCTTAAGGGCATTTTGGCCTTTTCCCTATTTATTATCTCCAGGCCATCTCCTTGGGTTTTCTTCATTCAAAATCTTTGAAAAATATTCTCTCCCAATTCCCCTTAATTTCATTTTCACTCCTTCGGACATTTACGTCCTCCAGCTTTAAATATCTTAATTTGCATAAAATTTTTTGTTGCTTTTCTCCTTGCTTTTACAATTTTGTAGCTGTTTATATGTTCCTCTGGAAATTCCATCGCCTCATTTGCACTGTTCAATGCTCTTTCCTTGATCATTACTATTGCTGTCTTTGCTTCTTTATTTGCCACTGTGAAAACTTGCCGCTCCTCCTCTCTATCAGCAGTATTATATAATTTTTTTGAATCTTCCTTCATCTTGTAATCCCTGCCCCACTCACCTTCAACCCAAAAACACAAACTTCTTTATCTGCAGTAGGGACTTTACCTGAAGTTTTATCAAGCACCTCTACTCCGGATATTAAAATAACCCATAGTTTACTTCCCACCATACATTAACCTTTGCATTTGGGATTATAACCTGGATTGTTTGTTCTCCAAACTGATCCTATAGTGCCTCCTCCTTGTTCCACCTATGGAACATAGGCACTTATTGCATGTATTACTGTGTTATCTATATCATGTTTGGCACTCATTACTCTTGTCACTTTTCCTCTTCACCTTCACTAGATATTCTCTCCATTTTTTTTATTCAAGGTACTCCCAGTTCTGTTCCTTTCCTTTAATTTGTGCTCCGCTGTGCATTAATTCATAACCAGCCCCCAACTCATGGGCTTCATTACCATTCCGTCTGGTTTCTTGCACACACATCATCCTGCTCCTTTCCTTTTTCCTTTTCTTAATACCGTCATTGATAGTTCCTGCCCTCAGCTTCTCCTTCATATTTCAGACTTCTTTAGCAATGATTGCCAATGGCATGGTAGCTTTTGCTCACTTCCCACAGGAAGCAGGCAAAGTTCCACCATGTCGTTTACTAGATATACCTTAGCATTTTCTGAATCTAGATTTGAAGTAGTAGTCCTGTATAGGTTTTGGTGTGATTTTTATCGCCGGAATCCTCTCCATTTATTTGGGCTTTGGACCAGCTCCAGAATGGAAACTGTGTTACTCTATGTACTCTCTCTGTCTCTCTCTCATAAACTCTATGTATTTCACAATCTAGCCTTTGTTCTCCTCATTCATCTGAAGGCTGAACGTGATCTCCAGTGTATTATGAAGAATGCCTGTCGCTTTACCTTAACAAAGTCAGTGTGTTACTTGCCATTCTCTCTGTAATGGTTGTATCCTATCCATGGGAAATTTTGATGTTTCTGTACAACTAAATTCTTCTTTTTTATGTATCAATATTTTATTTCTACATTTTTCTTATGACCATTTAATGATGAGAAAAAAATAGAAGGACTCTTGAAACTTAAGAAATCATGACTGTTCACTTGGACTAAACAAACTGCCCAGCATTAAAAGGAAGAGGACAAATTAGCAGGAATCCATCAGTGTGAAAAATTAACTGGGATAATGTTTACAGTATGTGTGTTTAAATGTTGTGCATCTTGTCTGTGGAATTTACACTAAATGGCTGGATGGTAAAATATACCAGAAATGTGTATCTGTAGCATGACCATTGACATAGTCAAAGCGCGTATAGTCAAAGCAAAAGGTAAAATGATGAATAACATACCACTCTGTGTACTGCCAACCTGCCAACCCATCTTTGATTCGTAAAACCACCTCAGCTGCTAGCAAAACAATCAGTGCTGATGATGGTTAAAGCAAGAAGTGTTGACTGACATTGACAACTGTTATGTACGATGAATATTGCTTATTGTACTTACCATATTGTGCCCCAAATATGAGAACATTCTGACACTTTTTTTACTCTTAGTGTTGTAATACTACACACTCTAATATTTCAGTCCAACTACAGCATTCTTTCTCTCAGTTGCTTCCTTGCCTGAGTAAAAGAAGCAAGTGCAAAATCATTTACTGCATGTATATGTTCTCATCATACTCTTTAGTGGAACTTTTTTTATCAGGGTCTTTCAGAGGTTACTTTGTTAATAATACTTGATTAAGTGCCGTTGTGCACATTTGATTTAAAGCTTTCCTGACAAATTGCATGTTGGTGATTATAATGTTTCTTTGTAACAACACATTGAGATTTAGGTGAGGAGTCAAGGTTTCAAATTGCATGGTGGTTGTTTCTCACAAAAACATGTATGCTTTCTTGACATGAAGGAAGGCAGCAACACTATTTTTTGACTCGGATATTGATACTAAGTACTTACTTAACACTGTGACACTGAAAACCAATACAAGAACTTTTACTGAAAAGAAAATAGTGCTATTATTTTTTTCGACAACAAATATGAGCAATTACGAACAATAAATTTAAGACCAGTAAAATTTTATTTAATAAGCCATATTCTTCTTCTTTCATAGCTATTCCCATTTTTCCTGCTTAACTAAAATTTCAATTGCATTCAGGTTCATAAAAGAAAAACTTCAGCTCTATCACACATCAGTCTGTTTCTTTAGTCTTGAAGCTTCAATAAAGAGGCCATTAGCTGTCTACACTGGTCCACAGTGGTGACAGAAGCTTTCATGTTAAAATGAACAAGGAAGAGAATCAGACATGCACTGTGGCACCAAACAGATACTTGTATGATGAATAAGAACTTCCAGATATAAAATAAAATTTGTACCCTCAGCAATTAGGCTTTTTAATAAGAATCAGGTAATTGGAATAAACATCTGTCACTGACATGGCAGATTCATAAGTGCCACTGTATAAATGGTTGCAAAGATTTTTAGTGTATATATTTGCATATACCTGTATAATGATGATACAAGCTTACTACTCAAAAATACAGATCCTCTTAATTATAAACTGATGATTTTTATGATGTTTAAATTGCTCGTGTTATCCATCCATCCATCCATTATCCAACCCGCTATATCCTAACTACAGGGTCACGGGGGTCTGCTGGAGCCAATCCCAGTCAACACAGGGTGCAAGGCAGGAAACGAACCCCAGGCAGGGTGCCAACCCACTGCAGTGCTTGGGTTATGATTTATAGAAATAGCACCTCTCCTTGAAATCCTCTATGACATAAATAACATTTTGTAGGTCAACTGACGATGCTAAATTGTGTGAATGCTCAACCCGTGCCCTGCTAGAGATCGTTTCTGCTTTGTACCTAATGCTTGCTAGAATAGGCGCCAGCTTCTCTGTGACCCTGGTCTGGACAAGTGGGTTTAGAAGATGGATGGATGATATTGATTGCTTTGTTTTTGTCTGAAAAACTACATACAGTAATAGCAGATGAAACTTTATTTGCTATTGTGTTAATTTGGAGATGTGACATATCTGAAGTGCAACCAATCATTCGTGTTAAAGGCAAAATTAAACAACTCGTATACTGAAAATCACTTTCAGATCTCTGGGAATTGCTATAGTGGCATTGATTTTGGAAAATTTAATGTTTGTTTTTACGTTATTTTTTGTTTTTCCTTTCATGATTAATGGCTAAAAGGTTTGTAAAGTAAATTCATATACATTCTAGCCTCACATTTATATATGACCGCTCTAAGTGAAATAAATTTTATATCTAGAATAACCCTACACGAATACAAAGATCAAACATATAGGGAAATGTGACTTGTACCCCAGCACTAATGTATAAACACTGCGTATGCATAAAAATGTTGCATATGCCAGTTTCCATGCACTCTTTGAGATGTACAAAAACTAAACTTGCCGTAAAGTCCCTCACATTTTCATAGCAGCCACGCACTGTGCGTACACTAGTTTCTGCTCTGTTTTGCAAAGGGGTGGCACTCAGCGACAAAGCAGTGCTACAGTTTCTGTGTGGTGTCCCTTTATTTTTTAGATTCACATCAGTGACACAGGGTTTATCAAATACGCTGAAATGAATTGCATATTGCTTACAAATTTAATTCACTTGACTGTAATCATTCTGTAACAATGTAATGGTGCACGGAATGGCCAAACTATTCCAACTACCATGGCTGTTTTAGCGTTGTTAGAAGACTTCATAAATGGAAGAATTAGAAGAGAGCGCATATTTATAGGTAGTGATGACTGGCCTCTAAGAAGTCTGGCTTTTATATAATTTTATTTAATTTCTTATCTATTTTCACACACTTGCGAATAGGAGGCAGCTGAAGGGTTTGAGTAATTGTAATGCTACATCAGACCAGGGGGTGGCAGAGTGTGCGGACTGCCTCTCTCAGTTCCTTGCAGACCATTCCCGGGAAATCCCGCCAGGTTCCTGTGCCTCTGATAATGTCAATTCCAGTTTCCAGTGCCTCAGATGACGCCGTTTCCGATCTCGGCAGCTCCGATGACGCCACTTCCAGTTCCAAAGACGTCATTTCTGGGTCCAGCATAAACAACATAATTTCTTCCACCAGCTATTAAACCTGTCATCTTACCTCCACATAATCAGTTCTGCTCTATTTCAACCTTTTTGCAGCCAGGACATAATATACGGGTGGCTCCCCTAAACCTTTGTACAGGTACTCCACGAGTTACGGACACCCGACATATGACTTACGAATGGGGCCACAGCTGCTCCTTCATCTGTCTGGGGAACACGACGCAGGGTCCTCAGTAACTGCTGCTCCATCATCTCCGGCCTGGGGATGCTGCAAGCGGTGGGCTGGAGGGGGGCGGTTTCGTTGCTTGCGCAGTGTAGTGTACCCTCGGGCGGCTCTGGTTGATGAATGGGGCAGTGGGGGCTGCACCCCATTCATTCTCAGTGGGCGGCTGGGTGCACGGCAAGCGCTCGTGTGCAGGACGGAGACTTGCTGGGGCGGAGAGGGGCAGTTCACTGCACGCCCACCATGCCGCCGCAGCTACTGCTCCTGACTGGACGGAGGATGGATGGGGAAGAGAGGGGTGTTTCATTGCCCGCCCACCACACAGCCTTGCAGTGTCCCTCGAACGGCTGCCCTGATCGTTCTCGGTGGGAGGCTGGTGATGCTGCAAGCGGTGACCCGGTTGTGGCTGAACGGAGGCCATTGAGGGTGAATGGGGTGGCGGGGGGCAGCATTGCAGTGTGCCTAGAGTGGCTGCCTTTTGAATGAGGGCGGTGGTGGCGATTCACTACCTGTCTTTGGCCGCACCCTGTTCGCTCTCAGTGGGCTGATGCTGCAGGAAGCATACTGTATACAAGTGTAGGTGACTATGTGGTGGGTGGGTGGTGAACTGCCCCTCGCTGCCCTCATTCATTCTCGATAGCAAGCCTGCTTGTAATGTTATGTACATAGCAGGAAATTGTCTCTCATCGGTATACCAGACGTGTTGATGACGGTTGCCTTCCTGCTGTGATAGTGTGTACAGTGCTGTGCAGAAGAGCTCATCTTAACCTTTTGTCTTCACCCTTCACCCTTCAAGAATGTCTCAGAAACCCAAATCTGATGCAAGTGCTGGTGATACAGTAAAGAAGAGAAAAACCATCACCATTGAAAATAAAGTAGAAATAATAAAAAGGTCAGAGAGAGGTGAAACTCCATCATTCATTGGCAGAGCACTTGGTTACAGCCGGTCAACAATAGCATTTATTAAAATGATGTACCTGTTCTGACTTGCATACAAATTCAACTTAAGAACAAACCTACAGTCCCTATCTCGTACGTAACCCGGGGACTGCCTGTATTTGTCTGGAGTCGTTTTGTGACACTATGTAATGATACAGGAGGAGCTATAAGGCCAATAGAGATTAAAAATGAATACATTTCACATTGAAAAGCTCCTGTGGCTAATAACCCCGGGGTGAACAGAACTTGCAAAGGAGCAGGTAGAGCACAATACCTCAAAGTCTTCATTTGTAAAACTGGCACCAGTTTACCACGCAGCTCCAAGAGGATTTCGCTAATATAGCTATGGTAGTTTGGCCATTCCATGCACCATTATATTGTTACCGAATGGTTACAATCAAGTGAAATAAATATGTAAATGATATGCAATTAATTTCATTGTATTTGATGAGACCCGCGTCATGGATGCGAATCTAAAAAAGAAGTGGACACCACACAGAAACAGATTAAATATATTTTATTTTATTATGTTTCCCAGATACCCGTTTTTCTGTGGCTTACAGTAACTGCCATAGTTGCACAGTTAATTATTTGTGCTTGAAGCCTGTTTTTAAGAACTGTACAAATAACAATATTAAAACCATTACTTCTTCTCTCCTTTAGCAATGTCCTTACATATATTTGGCCTCACATCTGAATGCTGCCTTCTGAAGTACAGTATTAGCAGGATCCCTTGCCCAGAACTTTTCGTGTTGCCTATGCCCACTTCTTCTCACACTGCTTCTTCAACACTAGCTTCTTTTCCATCAACCACTGTCAGTAGCAAGCTTCATTGCTGCTTTTAAATGAGTGATAATAGTAACCAACTAATTAAGGTCAGCTAGGCCTTTACTAAAGTGCCTTCACAACATCCTATGACAGCTGAAATAAACAAATAAGTAAATAGCCATTTGAACAATGTGCATAGTGGGTCAAATTGCCTTTAGGAAAAAAAATGTGCAGTATTTGATTGACTGTGATAGAACAAAAATTAATGACCGCTTTCTACTTTTTTAATATAATGCATGGATTTCTTTAAAAAAATAAAACCGGCCCAATTTATTTCTTATGAATGACAAAAAAAGGCACCTTGTTTTGTATATGCCATTATGTGAAAACTTGTTAATGTTCTTGGATTAGCAAACAAAATGTGGAAGATATACAGTATGTGCATCCTGTAAGTGTTTTAACTCCAAGCTGAAAGAATAGAATACAGAATCCGTCTTCTTAGATATGTATGGTTTGAACATTTTGTATGCATAGAAGTTTGAAAACACACCTGACAGGCTATGGATATTGATATTAATGATTGGTTAAAGTACATTAAAAAACAAACTTAAGGAAAAAAGTACAGTAGAGCCTTAGCTATTCATGTTAAGCATTATTATAGACTCTTAAGAGAAGCATTGCAACGCCAGTTGCAGTTTTTAATTTTGAATGAATAAGTTAGACGTTTTAAAACCTGCAACACCCATCAAGCATTTTTACCATCAGCATTTAAAGACTTACTATGAACAATTTATATAACAATAACTACCAAAAACGCATTTCAAAGTAAATTACAGGCATTGGGATGTTCATTTTGTTTAAACCCTGTGTCTCTGTTGAAGCAGGACCATCAGCCCCACACTCTGTTTTGTTCTATTGTACTCTTTACCAACTCTAAAAATAAAGACTGTGGCAGGCCCACCGACGTGCAGTATGCAATACTAGATATTTTCAGTCCTTAAAAATAATGTGGAAAAAGCATAATCAGAATTAATTGATTTGTTTTGAATTATTTTAGCACATTAGCACAACAAAATAATCCTAAATAATGGATAGCAGTTGTCCTACAGCTTTGATTTAAAGGTGACCATTAGAGAGAGTTTTTCAGAAACCCTTCAGCAAATTACTGAATTTGTTTTGAAATTTTTAAATCCTAGTTATAGTAACCAGTAAGCTAAATGTAGTCAAAACAAGAACTAGACACATATATTTTATATTGTATTTATTTTATTTTACCAGACATAAATTTATTTTAGTCAACAAAACTAACCCTTTTACTCAGATATTATAATTTGAATCTTTTATTCTTCATTTGAGTAATGTGTTGTTTTCAGAAATTATTTATATTTCTGCTCAGCAATCATATAACCTTACGTATGGAAATATTTCATCAGGTTGCAGTCATGCGAAAAAACAATCTCTGTTCTAGACCACAGACTGAGGAAATAACATTTAGTAAATATCCTTTTTATCCATAATTGAAAACATAACATTTAATGTAAATGCATTTTACTTGATACATAGTGGTTTTGAATTAACTGTTATTACTTATCAATGCTGTTTTTTTAATTACTGCAACATTAGAATATTTCTTGAAATAGAGCAGATTTCAAAAATGTATTTCCTACAAACTGTATAAGACAGAAACACATTCCGCACATCGCTGGATAGAGGAAAGTTCAAAGTTTAAAAGCCCGTCTAAAAGTACCAGCGAATGCCACCAACTTAATTTTCATGCAAGATGGTGCCCCACCTCATTTCCACTTGGAGGTCTGGCATTACCTGAACGACATCATCCCATGACAATGGATTGGAAGAGGTGGACAACAAGATCTTGCTCATCGTCTGTGGCCTCCCAGGTCTCCAGACCTTACCCCCTGCAATTTTTATCTATGGGGGTACGTTAAAGAAAGAGTGTTTGAAAAATTGAATTGTGGAAGCTGTGAATTCGGTAAGTACGGACCAGTTGACTCATGTGTGGCAAGAAATGGTCTAGCGTTTTGATGTTTGTCGCGCTACACATGGTGCTCATGTTGAGTGCATGCAGCCTCAAGGACCATAGGACCAAACTTTGACCTCTTTCATTTTGAATAACCCTGTATCTATGAACCAAAATCTGAGAATTTAACAAAACTGTAATTTGTGTACTTTCATTCTGTTAATTATGTGAAATATAAATTCAAGAAAAATAAAATTTAATTAGCTGTGTGATAGCTTAGTCATTCCAATACAGTTATAGTTATATATTGTTATTTAATATTATTTATTTACTAGTGGAAAACATGAACCTCAGGTCCTCAAGTAAAAGGGAATTTAAAGGAGTCAAGTCCACCATCCTAATGATCTATTTAATTATGAATTATCAACAAGTAAGCACAATGTACTGGGGTTTCATTATTTTTTTAAAATATCTAAATACTAGGGGGATTCGCCCCCTGCTCGCTTCGCTCGGCAACCCCCGTGCCTGCGCTGCACGCAATCCTATCGGTTCTGTTGCTCGCGTATGGGAATGCAGTTGTACAATTGAAACAAATGTTTATTTTCATGGGAATTGTTACATATGCATAATAGAATTATTTTACATTACAGTGAGTAATTAACCATATTAAAAAAGAGTGATAATAATAATAATTTGAAAGTAAATTATGTTTCATGTTGCGTTAGAGGTATTCGTTGCATAATACAATTTCATCCAGTTTGGCTTTGAAATTAACATGCAAATACTTTTTAAACTTACACTTTTACTGTAAAACTTCAGTAAAAACAATTTTTTGAATTACATTTTCGTCAATATGGCATTGAATTTTATTTCTGTGTTTGGACTTAAATTGTGAAAAACGCAACGTATAACTGCCCGTGAGTAAATATTGTTTCTTCCTCTCTAATAAATAAACCGACTTTTTCGAATGTTTGTCCCTGTGATTTGTTAATTGTCATAGCAAAAGCTATTCTAACGGGAAACTGTTAACGTTTTAATACGAATGGCATGTCAAGATCTCCTTTGTTGTGTAATGTTATCTGCGGAAGATGTACTACATTACCTTTCTTGGATACATCCTTCTTTCTACAGTAATTCTTGCGGTGGAAGACCAGACTGTGTTAACAGTTGTAGATATTCTTTGGGATATTATAAGTTGATGTTTTCATCTTTTGCACGATCACCACCAACTGTTTCAGAATAATCTATTGATACACATTTAACCAATTTGCCATGTAACTGATTGTCATTTTTGGTGTTAATTCGTTTGACTTCATCATTTCTCGGTGGTAGGATTGCCCATGTACTCATTTTTTCTGTTGATGATAATCCTTCATGATGAAATTCTTCAATAAGATTTCGACATAAGTGCTCTTTAATTGGGAACTTAAAGTGAGGAAAACGTTAAAATTTATAAGAGCTGAGAGCGGAGAAACTGTATCTGTGCAAAGCATTCACACGAAATGAGAGGTGATATTACTGTATGCGTGGTTAAAAATGGTTGAGAGGAGAGCGTGATTTGAAAAAATCTTTCAAAACATCTTGTCTTGTAGCAGAATTATTTTTATATAATAGAGAGATGCAGTTACTTATTATAAAATGTAAGACATTACAAGCAGTGTGTTAGGGTTTCTTCTTTTGTATGAAACACTACACATTTGGCTAACCAGCATTTGTTTTTAAATTCTAAGCTCATATATGAACCCTCATTAAACTGACATGAAACAGCCAAACATCTTAATTGTCTTTAATAAATATGTGTAGCCCTTCTAATGCTGCAAACTAAATAACATCCATTCCAGTTTTACATCCTTGACCTAGTCCTCGAATAATGCAGCATAAACACTAGTCACTGCATCACCTGATCCCACTGTTTCAGCATATCTGTAGCAAATAGCTGGATGAAAAGTAAACTGACACTTTATTAATTTGTTTCTCTACTAGACTGTATTAATCACACCACCAAGTGGAAAAGAGAGTGTGCTGGAGACTTGCACAGGAGCACATGTTTCCCAACGTGGCCTGTGGGGTGTGCTTTATGGAGATGTTTACATGCACATGCATCCATTCTGTGTTTATGTCCAAACATGTGGCTTCCATGTTTTTTTTCATGCCGGGGGGGCAATTTAGAGTACCTTGAAAGGTACCCACACAAATAAAAGGAGAAAGTACAATCTCTACACAAATGTATTTCACTTGTTGAATGAATTAAAGCTAAATCGAAATGAAAATACAGTACTTATTTTACTTAAATCTTTATGTATTTCACTTGTTGTATAGAAATATGTATTGTATTGTATTGACCCCCTTCTTTTTGACACCCACTGCACGCCCAACCTACCTGGAAAGGGGTCTCTCTTTGAACTGCCTTTCCCGAGGTTTCTTCCATTTTTTCCCTACTGGGGTTTTTTTGGGAGTTGTTCCTTGTCTTCAAGGCTGGGGGGCTGGCAAGAGGCAGGGCCTGTTAAAGCCCATTGTGGCACTCCTTGTGTGATTTTGGGCTATACAAAAATAAATTGTATTGTAAATAGCAATATCTGACTTAAATGACTCTTTAAAGATTCAAGTTCTTTTCTCAAGGGCACAGGTATAACATCACTAGACTACTTAGGAAACAAACCTTTGAGACTTAGGGGTTTCTTCTACAGATTCTTAAGTTCTGCACCACTGCACACAGTGTTATCCTTACTCGCCTATTTTTTTTATCCCACTTATCTGGCATAGCAACACAAAGAGCTGAGGTCTTCCTCTGCAGGACTGGATTTATTCAATCCAGGAAAGAATACCAGTGCTCTTATGGCGCTTTTCCACTGCATAGTACGGCACAGCACGGTTCAGTACAGCTCACCTTGGTTTGGCTCAGTTCGGCTCGGTTTGCGTTTCAAATGCAGTTTAGTACCGCTTTAGAGTGGGCGGGATTATTCACGTGTTGTTATAGTTGTGCCGCCTCTACTGCCGTGACATCATCGTAAACGTGCCACAAGCGACCTCCTGAAAAACTTTTTCATTCCGCGTCGCCCCATCCAGCTCTCGCTGGATCCGCTCCTCGGCTACCAACAAGAGGAATGTCTGTACTTCCTCAATAGACCACGAAACAGCCATTTTTGGTTAAAACAAAATGGTGCGTCCGAACCTTCGCTGGCAGAGCTAAAAATCTAGCGGGTCTGTTGTGTCTCGTGTCGCAAGTTCAGTGACGCAGTAATGACGATTTTCTCCGGCCAATCAGTGACCAGCAGAGTTTACACGCCACGCTTTTGGTAACGGTTCGGCGCGCTTGGAACCTCGGCTGAGGTGGTACTAAAAAAAGGACCAGGTACCAGGTACTGTTCCCGGTGGGAAAACCCCCCAAAAGTGGGCTGAACTGAACCGTGTCGTGCCGTACTATGCAGTGGAAAAGCGCCATTACTCTTTCTTTTTTTTTTTTTTAATTTGGCCAATTAGATTTACATGTGTGACAGATGGCTGTGTTTCCTGCCCAGCTGGGACGTCTGGAAAAAGGAATGACCGGGAGAGGGCCAATACCTCCCCCGGGCCATGAGAGGGACAATACATCCCCCGGGCCACGAGAGGGCAGCCGCCCTGGTCTGCATCGGGGCCACGGGATCAGAACTTCGAAGCTCAACCCTGTTGGAGCCCGTGGCCATCGTCAGGGAGTGCCCGGAGGATGATTACAGACTGCAGCACTTCTACCACACCTGGAGGTGAACCCAGGCACACCTGGAGTGCTTCCGTCACACCAGGAAGTGCTGCCAGAAGATCATGACGGAGCACCTGGAGCACATCTGGGTTATGATAAAAGGGGCCACCTCCCTCCATTAGACGAGCCAGATTCAGGAGGAATAAGACGGAGCTTGTGAGAGGAGGAGTGAGGACGGCAGAGAAGAAAGAATTGAAAACAAAGAAGGGATTGCAAGAGAATTGTGGCTATTTAAGGCATTGTGTGGTGTTGTACATTGAAGAATATAATTAAACGTGTGTGTTTTTAGACATTTGGTGTCAGTCTGTCTGTGTTCAGGGGCTGAATTACCACACTTGATTTCCAGTAACTAAAGAAATCTTAACAAAAAATTAAGAAGTTGAAATGGTTAAAGTTATATGACTGAGAGAGAGATTTTCATGAATTAAAATAGCTTTATTTTCGCTAGAATTAATTCGAATGGCATGAATAAAATACAACTAAAATGCAAATATATTTTAGTCTAAACGTTTAGCTGGCAAAAACCATATTATCTAGAAGGTGAGTACTGTAATTTAATGCAAAAAGGGTGAGAGGCAAATACATTACCATTGACGATAATTATGACAATTGAATTATAAGGAGTATATGAAAATTAATGCAATTGCATTTTGAAGACGAATGCACTTTAATTTGAAATATATAACTTTTAAACATCATCTTTTTAAAACTGTTTTTAATAACTCTAGAAATGTTTACACATGCATGTTTATTTCGGTGGGTATGTTTCCCATCCTACCAGTGTCTTCAGTTTGAAGTTTTATTTGGCTCGCAGAACGCAAATGTTTGTGAATTAGGTTAGTGCTTAACAAAAGAAAGCTGGTATCATTCTCCAGAGTTGCCTGTGGTTATTATTAGCGCACCCTGATTTGAAGGCCACTAAAAATAGAACAGAAAGTACTACGACTCCTTTTACTGTGCAGATGGTATTTGCCCTCAGCAAGCTGCCAAAAAACCACAGACATTCACACCAGAATTAACTCCACAGAAAACGAAATAAAAGCAAATGTATACCTTTGTAATATTTTTTGTAATTTCTCTATGCAAAGATTTATGTAGCCATTCATTTTAAAGTATACATATGATTATGTTGCCTTTATTGTAGATGTCATTATAATTTTATCTTAGCAGGAGGTTTGATGAACTACAGATAGCCAGATGTAAGTCAATATTAGTTTTCTTGTTGCTAAGGGGCTGTGCCATGCATAAATTACATCTTAGTTAATAACTTTCAGGCCCTTTGCTGTGTACCATTTATTGTACCATATGAAATTAGCATTAGATTAAGACTGGACAAATATTGCTTTCAGGGTCCTTTCTCCAGGCTTAACTTCCTTTTTCCAAATGAACATACAAGAACAGTTTAGGTTGCAAAGATGCAACTGAATGAAACATACAACTTCTGCAACACTGTCCTCTAGATGTAGTTGACTTGATGTTATGTACAACACCAATAATTGTGAAACCTTTCAAACCACTGTGGTGGACACCAGGCCTTTGCCTGTAGATAGTTACCTTGGTCACCACAGTCATATTTCCCTTATCAATGTATTTTTTTGTATGATAAAATTTGTACAGTTGGAGCATCATATATTGGTGAAATGTAATCAAGCAGTATCTCTCTATTATACAAAAAAAATCTTGGGACGAGACGAGACTTTTTCAGAGAGATAATTTCATGTCCTGCGAGATGAGACTTTGTGCCAAAAGATGAACTGAAAACCTAACGGGCCCAAGCGGGGGCGGAAATAAAAGACAAACAGAAGAAGAAGAAAAGACAAAGAGTAGAAGACAAAATAGAGCATCGTTAATGAAAGTACTAAAATTTGAAAGTCTCAAAAAATGATAGTAAAGATTGCGTTAGCGCTAACAAACGGAAATTATCACTCGGTGAAATAACGGAACAGTAAAAAGAGTTTGAATATATGGACATAGGTGATATGACAGAAGTATTTAGATATTGTTCGGCTTTAAACTTTAAGTCGGAGACTTGTAGATTGTCTAATTCGTGATACCATCAGGGAAAAGTAGTGTTTCTTCCCAATGAAAAGGCATTTCCGCAAGAATTAAAGATTTGATGTTTGGTGAAAGTGTAATCCACATAAGCGAGCAGCAGAGACGCGAAGTGGCTGGTGCATAGCACAGCATTGCGGGGGGATAGGGGGGCTTGGCAAGCGAAACAAGCAGTGAACAAAGCCCCCTAGTGTTTTATTAAGAAAATCGGTAGGACAAATTGGAGATCCCGAAGAATAAATGTTGCAGTAAATGGAAGAGATGATTTTGAAGTTTAAAGGAGATATTAAACAGAGCTGGCACCCTGAAATCTTTACTGATCATTCAGCAAACATGTCATTAGGTAAATAAAGCCAGAATAAAAAAATAAACAGCACAAGTCAAAAACAACAGTTATTTCCAAAACTGATTTTCTTTTTGGTGGATTGTGTAAGCTCAAAGTCTCTTACAAATGTCTTTACCTTGTCTGAGTCGAAGTTATATGGCTTTGAGGAGATTCTGGTCCACCATCCAGCATCTCAGAAGGGAAAAGCAGTGCAGTGTCAAAACTGTATATGGTGGCTCGGGACATTGTGGGTCGGTGACCTCCTCAATCCCACTAACAAGCCTTCCAACGAGGAAGCAGAGCCTGGGGACTCGGAGGTGGGCTCCCCCATCTCTGGGACTGAGGTCACCGAGGTGGTCAAAAAATTCCTTGGTGGCAGGGCCCCGGGGGTGGATGAGATACACCTGAAGTTCCTCAAGGCTCTGGATGTTGTAGGACTGTCATATTTGACATGTCTCTGCAACATCACATGGACATCAGGGACAGTGCCTCTGGATTGGCAGACCGGGGTGGTTGTCCCCCTCTTTAAGAAAGGGGACTGGAGGGTGTTTTCCAGCTACAGAGGGATCACACCTCAGCCTCCCTGGAAAAGTCTATTTGGGGGTCCTGGAGAGGAGGGTCCGTCAAATAGTCGAACCTCGGATTCAGGAGGAACAGTGGACCAGCTCTACACCCTTGGCAGGGTCCTGGAGGGTGCATGGGAGCTTGCTCAACCAGTCTACATGTGTTTTGTGGACTTGGAAAAGGCGTTCAACTGTGTCCCTCGGGGGGTGCTCTGAGAGTATGGGGTACCGGACCCCCTGATAAGGGCTGTTCGGTCCCTGTACAACCAGTGTCAGAGTTTGGTCAGCATTGCCGGCAGGAAGTCGAACCCGTTTCTGGTGAGAGTTGGACTCCGCCAGGGCTGCCCTTTGTCACAGATTCTGTTCATAACTTTTATGTTCAGAATTTCTAGGCGCAGCCAGGGTGTTGAGGGGGTCCGGTTTGGTGGACTTAGGATTGGGTCACTGTTTTTTGCAGATGATGTTGTCCTGTTTGCTTCATTAGGCCGTGATCTTCAGCTCTCTCTGGATCGGTTCGCAGCTGAGTGTAAAGCGGTTGGGATTGGAATCAGCACCTCCAAATCCAAGACCATGGTCCTCAGCTGGAAAAGGGTGGAGTGCCCTCTCAGGGTTGGGGGAGAGATCCTGCCCCAAGTGGAGGAGTTCAAGTATCTCGGGGTCTTGTTCACGAGTGAGGGAAGAATGGAGCAGCAGATCGACAGGCGGATCGGTGCGGCGTCCGCAGTGATGCGGGCTCTGCATCGGTCTGTCATAGTGAAAAGGAGCTGAGCCATAAGTTAAAGCTAGCTAGATAGATACTTTATTAATCCCGAGGGGATTCAAACTCTCCAGTCGATCTACGTTCCTACCCTCACCTATGGTCATGAGCTATGGGTAGTGACTGAAAGAATGAGATTGCGAATACAAGCGGCTGAAATGAGTTTCCTCCATAGGGTGTCTGGGCTTTCTCTTAGTTAGGGTGAGAAGCTCAGTCATCCGGGAAGAGCTCAGAGTAGAGCCACTGCCCCTCCGCATCGAGTGGAGTCAGATGAGGTGGCTCGGGCATCTGATCAGAATGCCTCCTGGACGCCTCCCTGGTGAGGTGTTCCGGGCACGTTTAACCGGGAGAAGGCCCTGGGGAAGACCCAGGACATGCAGGAGGGACTATGTCTCTCGGCTGGCCTGGGAACGCCTCGGGATTCGCTGGAAGAGCTAGAAGAAGTGGCCGGGGAGAGGGAAGACTGGGCCTCTCTGCTCAAGCTGCTGCTCCCGCGACCTGACCTCGGATAAACGGAAGAGGATGGATGGATGGACATTTTTGTCATGTATAGCCAGGAATTATACTTTTTAATAATTATAAATATTTTAATATTGGGCTTTTTCTATATTTTTATTTACATATGTATACATAACAAAATAGTTTGTCTCAAAAAAGAATAATCACATTTGGATTTACTATATAATTAACATCAGCATTCTGGAATTAGCTGATTTATGGATCTTGTGTCTACATTTTTTTAGTAAGATCTTTAAATCACATATAGTAAGCTTAAGATTTAAAATTTTTGCATTAATCTCAGCTTTTACACAATATTTGTAATAATCAATTCATCTCTACATCTATAAATATATTAATATTTCATAAAGTCACCCAGTTTTTACAGTACATACATACATATGCATCAGGTTTTTTGAATCTTGCTGTGCAAAGCTATAAGCCTTGAGGCTTGTAAAAAATTAATGTGAATTAATTTAATGAAGATCTTTCCCTGCAGCACTGGTGCTATTTTTAGTAACTGCTTTTGCTGATGTGATTAATTTTCATGCAGTTACCTAGAAAGAATAAGATGTAGCTTTCCCTTTTATCAATGGTTTTACAGATATTGCTGTCTGTGTTGATTATACTGTTTAAGATCATTCATCTTTCTGCCTGTTTTTGAAGGATTGTGAAGGGGGTTTCTGAGCAAATACAGAGACAAAACGTAAAATTAAGAGAACTAAGAGATCCTGCCAGTTTTGCAAAAGGAGTATATTTGAATTATTTGAAATAATATGAAGGAAATATTGTTTAATTATTATCATGGTTCTTATAAAGAATTAATTGTCTTTACCATTGTATTGCTTATAGTTACAAATATCCTATAAGGGTAAAATATAATCCAAGTCCAGTTTTGTTCTTATTGTGGAATTTCTTTCTATATAACATCATCCATTAATGTATCCATCTGTCAAACAGTCATAACAGGTTAGGAGACAACTGGAATCTATCCCACTGAATTGGAAGTAACCCTGATTGCAAAGCCTAGTCTATTGCAGGACAAACTGACACACACCTAGTATTGAGTTGCCAATGAACTTAGTATGACTTTATTTAGTATGTGATGAGAAACTGAGATAGCTGGGTAGAAATCCCAGCAAATGTGGAATGTGCAAACATAACAGAGGGATATTCAGAATATATCCTTTGACCTGTTAGACAGCAATACCAAACAGTTTCCCTCTACATTGCTCGACCACGCAAAGTACATTTACTTAAATACTGGTATATAATTGGTTGAAAAGGTAAAGCTAATGGTAGACTTATATACTGTTTTTTTAAAACAGTGAACATAAAATTTCCAGAACAGGTTTTCCCCATTCAAATGTTGCAAGTCCTAGCCAGAAGGGCTGTTGATTACACTTCCATGAAGATTTTTTTTCCTTTGGCTGACTAAAAGAATCTTTTTGACCCTGATAATATGCCAGTTACACATAAGGAGGATTAGTACAGTTCTTACAGAACAAAATTGGAAATTATTTGAATATTGATTACTTAGAAGCGGTAACATATTAATTTAGTTGCAATGTAGTTCCAAAAAAATTGGAAACTTTAATCTAGAAAGACTCTTTCTATAGTTTAAAATCAAGTAAAAGTAGAAAATTGCAAGCCACCTTTACTTCTGGAGATGTATAATTTAAAAATAGTAAAAAATAACCATAAGATATATGTTAAAACCCCATCTATTCAACGTACAATTTTATGTTATATTTATTCAAATTATCTTATATACATTACTGAAACCTGTAGCATTTCATATAACAGGTAAAGCCCTGGTGCATTTAAAAAAAAAATAAATCAAGTGTTATTAGATAAAGGAGCCAAGACAAGATTGAACAGAACGAAACATGATGGGTGGTACTTTTGAGTGAGTAAAAAGTAGTTAGTAGACTTTTAGTTTTTTTGTTGGTAGACATTTATTCAAACCCACTGTGCAACTGAAGCAGTACTAATTTTCGGCTATGATGCAAATGTAGAGTTGAGATTTTCAGTATTTTTTAAATTTGAATGAAAAAACTTTAAATAAAGTTTGTAACGTTACTGAAAACCACAATTTGTGATGTCCTGGTGATCTGCTGCAGCCTCTTTCACACTGACACCACTTAGGACTGTATGTAGAATGATCAGTGCGCAGCTCAAGTGAACTAATAATATTAGCCCCTAGAAAAATAAACACAAATACCGAAAACTACTTAGTTTGTTATATAGCACTTCTGATATATCCGAATAACCAATGAGGCCCATTGACCTGGAAAATTTCCTGAACAAAACCAGGCAACATCATCAATGCTACAATGTAGCTCAAAGATGTCAAAGAAGTAATTACATGCGAAGAAAAGCAAATTTAAAATTAGATAAGAAAAATAATGTATAAATAGTAAACAGAAAATAATGCACACTTACATAATCAAGAGAAACAGAGTCCTTAAATATAGCATTATCTTTATTTATTTATTTATTTTTAAATCTGTAATTTATGGATCAATGATAAGGTCAGTTGGCCAAGGTGGTGGGGAAAAAAAATCCAGTTAAATTTAAGAAAAAAGCAAAATCTGTAGGGCTTCCAGGCCAGCCACCACTTTCTTTCTTTCTTTCTCTTAGAGGATTCAACGCGGGATCCGATTTCATTCAGATATTGCAGGCAGTTGCACAGGACTTTGTTCAGGTGATGGTGGTGTAGAAGAACTAGGAAAAACAAAAACAGAGAAAAGTAAAGATTTAATAAAAATTGCAGATTCATTAAAGAGTTTGTTCATTTTATGCATATCTAGTGTATTAAGGGTAGAGTTAAATTGTAGTTACGAGAAGGCCAAATTTAAAAAAAGTGGAATTTTATGAGTTTATTAAAATGATCAACTGTATTAGCCTGGCATATCTCTATTGGTAGAATATTCCAGAGTTTTGGTGCATAACAGCAGAAGTCTGCTTTACCACTTCTTTTATGCTTGAATGTTGGGATAATAATCTGACTGCTATTGAAAGGTCTATGGTTACGACTTGGAATTTAGGGGGATAGGCACTTTAAAATATAGGAGGGAGCAAGATTATTTAAAGTTTTATATACCATTTGGTAGTAATTTTAAAGTCAATTCTAAAAGACACCAATGTAACAATTCTAAAACTGATAAGATGTGCTCATATTTTCTTGCTTCTGCATTCTGGACTAAGTGCAACAGATTGATGTGTTTCTTAAGTAGACTAGTTAGGAGTGCATTACAGTAATCTAACTCCGTAAAAACAAAGGTGTAAATTAATTTCTCAGCATCTTGCAGATTTTTAAGAGGCCTAACTTTTGCATTGTTCCTTAAATGGACAAATGTAGTCTTAGCAATATGGTTACTGTGTGATTTAAAGCTTTTAAGCATCCATTATTACACATAAATTCTTTGCTTCTGCATTGACTTTTAATTTTAAGGGATCAAGTTTGAGGAAATTCCTCCTAATCCATTCAAAAAATATGAAACAGACACTGAGTCAGAGAGAACAGAGCATTAGGGCAATAGATACATAAAGCTGCGTGTCATCTGCATACCTACCTGTATGGTACTTCACCTTGTGTTTTGAAATAATCTGGGCTGATAGGGGCATATGGATTGTTAATAAAAGAGGACCCAGAAAAGATCCTTGTAGTATGCTATATACAATAAAATGGCTCTCCTCTAAAAAAGAATATTCTACCTGTTAAATACGACTGAAACCAGTTTAAGGCACTGCTTGAGAGGCCCACCCACTGAATAAGGCAAATTTATTAGAACATTATGGTCTATGGCATCAAATGCTGCACTCGGGTCTAGTAGAACAAGAGCAGACACGTAGCTTCTGTCTCAAGTACTCATCATTTACTACTTTAAGCAGTGTAGTTTCTGTTCTATGATTTGTTCTAAGACCTGGCTGACACTTATCAAGAATAGAATGCTTACTTAAATATTCATTTAATTGCTGAAAAACACTTTTTCTAAAATTTTACTTAAAAAAGGCAGGTTAGAAATACTGGTAGGTCTAAAGTTGTCAAGTACAGAAGTCTTGTCAAGATTATTTTCTTAAGCAGGGGTTTAACTACTACAGTCTTTTGTCAACCTGGGAAGACCCCAGTGTCTAAGGATGAGTTCACTATCAATTAGCACATCTGAGATTTCTTTGAAAAATTCTGTTGAAAATGGGTCAAGGACAAAAGGTTTTAGTTGAGAAATGATTCTACAGAGTTCAGGAAAACCTATTGCAGTGAAGGAATTTAATTCTTTAAAAAGAGTATGCTGAGGTTCAACCTGATTTTGTCTTTGGAGGGCTGTATTATATTATTTGTAACCAGTAACGGCACACTGCACAATAATGTGCAGTGAATACACTTGACTTGAGCATTCATAGTTTTCTTATTCTCCCTGTACTTTTATCATTTGTTTGCTCAGAGGTTGATGCGCTTGCTCCTTCCTGAGCAGCTCTTCTTTTCTCCACCCTAGCGGCCCGCTTCTTCTTTTCTTTCGTTGGCATCTTTTCGCGTTAAAACTGATTAAGTCAAGTGTTTGTGTTGCAATTACTTAATACGTTTTCCTTAATTTTTCACTTAAGCTGGCACTTAAGTCTTCAATCTGCCTGAAGAGTAATTTAAGATATGAAGAGGTAGGGCAAGTAACAGCAAAGGTGGTAGGGATGAGAATGGCGCCCATACACATGCACTGCATGGCTGCCCTACTGGCTGCTGCTGAGAGTTGATTCTACAATAAAATAAAAGAAAAATAAAAAGAGGAACAACCTTGGAGGTCAACCATCACCCCAAAAGCAGATAGTAGACATCACGTGGTATATCCATCCATCCATCCATCATCTAACCCGCTGAATCCGAATACAGGGTCACGGGGGGTCTGCCGGAGCCAATCCCAGCCAACACAGGGCACAAGGCAGGAACCAATCCTGGGCAGGGTGCCAACCCACCGCAGGACACACACAAACACACCAAGCACACACTAGGGCCAATTTAGAATCGCCAATCCACCTAACCTGCATGTCTTCGGATTGTGGGAGGAAACCGGAGCACCGGAGGAAACCCACGCAGACACGGGGAGAACATGCAAACTCCACGCAGGGAGGACCCGGGAAGCGAACCCAGGTCTCCTAACTGCGAGGCAGCAGCGCTACCACTGCGCCACCGTGCCGCCCATCACGTGGTATATGTGTACCAAATTTCAGGTCGATAGGTCTAACGGTTTTGCGAGCTACACATGATTTAAGATCCTGGACAGACAAATGGACAACCACGGTAGTGTATTATATAAGAAGATGTTTATTTTGTGTTTTTAAAAATGCGGTAAAAGCCTCAAGTTTGGCTTGAAATATTCCAGGAGTGTTTAGAAGACGATCAATTGCTGAGAATAAAATTCTTAGATTTCCAGCATTATCTTATATATAAACATCTACGTGTGGAAGTGTGTGTGTGTCTGTCTGTCCGGCCCGGAAGTGGCGAGGCTACAGCATGAAGCTTAAAGAGCCGTCAAGGCAGCCCCAAGTTAACGAGTCGGAAGAAGCAAGATGTATGAGGCTACAGCATGAAGCTGAAAGAAAGCGACTCCGTCACCAAAGTGAAACCGCATTTACAGTTTACCTCCATTTACACTCAGCCCTCAGTATTTCCTCTTAAGATCTGACACTCTATGGCTTTTTAAAAGTATTTTAGTGCTATAGGATTTCTTAACTTTTTTTTTCCAGTGGCCACTGTGTAGGCTACAGCTTTCACCTTAGAAAAAAAAATCCTTTTTACTGATAGCACTGCTGACTGTGATAAGACAAGCACTAAATTAGGACTGATTATTCAGAATATTAGAAAGCTAGGACTTACTGTGAATGTATGAAAATAATGTTTAACAATATGTTGCTCATTAGTTTTACTTGTGAGTATTTCTATGTTAAAAAGAATGCAGAAATGGTCAAGTATACCGATACCAACCTGCCTCGCATCAACTTTCAATCCTTTTAAAAATGACTAAGTCCAGGGTCTGTCCTCTCTTCCGTGTAGGCTGGCTGAAGTGCTGGCTATTATTAAAAGAGTCCAGTAAGTTAATAAATTCTCTTGCTTTAGAGTCATACTGAATGTCAACATGAATATTGAAATCCCCCACAATTAAGAACCTATTGTAGTTAGTTAATAATATAGATACTAAGTCTGAGAATTCCTCGCATTATATTTAGAGGGTCTAAAAAACGGTCACTATAAGACTGCCTCACTCCTTGAATATCTACAGCATGATACATAAACTGGCAGCTTTACAGTTTAATCAGCTCTAGAAAATTAACTAAACCACCGTCTTCTTTACCTTGGCAAATCAAATGAACAAAATGTTTCATATTTATTCCTATCACTAATAAGATTGCTAATATAGAAAGTCTTACTGGTTAATGCTGTTAGACAGTATTTAGTAAAGCCACATTTAAAGACTCTGAAGAACACGGCTATATCAGAGTGTTGGAGCACCTTGAAATAGCTATTGAGTTATTTGTGTTTATCCCACTTTGTCCAGACCTTTTAGTTAGACCATGATGCGTTACTAGACCATGATGCGTTACTATAGTGCTGATAAAATGCACATCTATATATTTTTTTTTCAAACCTCCAAAAAAAATCTGGCCTCCAAGGAATAATTGCAGTTTAAGAAAGTTGTATTGCCATTATCTACAGATGAGTTATCTTGGACTAAATTACACATTTTGTGCATGTGAATATAGAAGAGTTAAATATGACTTGGTCTCATTTTGGATATTGTTTATGTCCAAAAATAATAAACCATAATTGTTAAATGGGAACTTAAGTGAACAAAACTTGTAGGTACATGTGTCTGAATCATAAGGTGGCAATATTTACATGAAAAATCAACTTACAGAACCTGTGTGGATTAGATTGTAAGATATTTAAGGCTCTTTGCATTTTTTACTATTTACTTTGTAATTTTGGTATTTATGTATAGTTTTTATTGCCTGTCTTAAACTCTCTTCTCTGTGTTAGTATCCCTCAATTATTACATTTAAATAGAGGATGTAGAGGTGCTCTTTGTACATCAATTCTCCTAAACCAGTTCTACTATACTTTAGTTTGTTGTCATTAATTTTATCTTGCTACATTAAACAATGTTTCAAAAGATGTATTTGTTAATAGTCACGTTTTTCTCTATTGTTGATATCAGGTATTTTAAACCTCTTTGCAGGATCTGGACATCAATTAAATGTAATTTTAAATAGTATTTTATTCATGAGTTTGTTTGATTCTATATTGTTGTTTTGTTTGCTGTGTAAAGTACCCCTTAAAACTAGAATCCCTGAAGCCTACGAAAAAACTTGTAATACCGGGCCACCTTAACTTCCTTCGTACCTCTCCTTATCAGTGTCTTTTGTTTTGCAAATGTGTCAATCAGCACAAGCAGCAAGCAGCCTGCTATCCCATCCACACCCAATAGAGCTCAAGTCAGTCGCAAACTTCTCCCAGCTCAGGTCTCTTTATCATGGTGTGATATGCCTGGAGTTGTATAGGGTAAATAATATATCGTTATTTGGAATAGATAGATTTCATGTCTACAAAGATCTGTGGAAGTGTAGGATGACATGAAATGTGAGGCAAGAATTGCTGAACACATACCTAAAACAGAAGCTTTTTCCATGTTATACTTATGACGTGAAGTATATAATGTGTGAAGACTTTAGTCCAAATGTCAATATAAACGTGCACTTTTATTCAAGAATATAACCAAAGAAAAATAAAATCATTCAGTTTACATGTTGCTGTTCAATGAGCTAGAAACCCAGACTCGCCACTGGCAGTTCACTGTCGAAATACTGATCAGATAAAGGGGATTATCACAGAACGACTGGAACAGAAAATTTCTCTATATGCAGATGATATGGTACTGTATGTATCAGATCCACAAAATACTATGCCTGCAATCCTAACAGCACTTACAAAATTTCAAAAGATCTCTGGTCTCAGAATTAATCTGAATAAAAGTGTACTCTTTCCAGTGAATTCTCAAGCATATAATATTAGATTAGATACCCTACCTTTTATCATTGCAGAATATTTTAAATACCTCGGGGTAAACATCACAAGTAAACATTAAACACTTTATCAACAAAATTTCGCCGTCTGCATGGAAAAAATTAAGCAAGACTTGTATAGATGGTCAACCCTTCATCTCACTCTAGCTGGAAGAATTAACACTGTTAAGATGAATATTCTTCCTAAGCTCCTTTTTATTTCAAAACATCCCAATTTACATCAATAAATCATTTTTTAAGCAATTAGATTCAGCAATAACCTCATTTATTTGGAACTCAAAACATCCATGTATCCAAAGAGCGACCCTACAAAGACAAAAGGCAGAAGGTGGCATTGCTCTACCTAACTTCCAGTTTTATTACTGGGCAGCAAATATACAAACTATAAAAACCTGGACCCAAATAAAAGAACAAACACAGGCTTGGTCCGCAATAGAAATAAAATCCTGCACTACTTCTACTTTATATTCCCTGCTCTGTGCCTCAATTAATGCAAGTTATCAGCAATATACTAATAACCCAATTGTGCTTCACTCACTTAGAATATGGAACCAATGTAGAAAGCATTTTAAGATGGAGAAGCTTTTAACTGTGGCACCTCTGCAAGAGAACCACCTCTTTCAAACTTCACAAACATATGCAGTTTTTAATATCTGGGAAAAAAAGTCAAGTCAAAGTCAAGAATGGTATAAATCTATACATATAAAGGAGAGTTGGGATCCGAGAGACTGTGTTTGTGTGTTTGTGTAGGGATGGAGAGTTAAGGCGGGAGTCACGTGATCATCTTCCCTCCCATTCACCTCATTTCATTCACTTCATTTCACTCCGAGCTGAGCTCCGCAGCTGACGCGGTCTTGCCGTTCTTTTTTCCTTAGTGTTTAGTCTTCTCTCCTTTACTGATTTACTGTTTACTAGACACAATACTTACTGAATATTATTTTTTTCTTTAGTGTTTCTACTTAGTGTTTCTTAGTGTTTAGTAGACGCGGTGTTGCCGTTTTTCCCGTTTCTATTTTTTATGTAGCATGTTCACGAATTAGTCATAGAGAAAATTTATATATTTTGGCTCCAGGAGGACAAACCAAAAATGTTGTATATAAAGAAGCTCTATAAGTCGCATGTAGGTACATAATTATTCCAACTACAGCGACTGCAGCGAAGCGCATGTGGTCTGCTAGCTAAATATATAAAGTCCAAACCCAACAACCGAGGAAATGACAGATATTTATCCTTCGTGACGTATACATCTTAGACACAGTATTATAGGTGTCATACCATACAAAGGGGATTTTGATGCAAATCAGCTGATGACAGTCCCCCAAAAGATGTGCTATATTCTTCCATGTACAGTATTCACCACAGTTGTAACTTCTGTCCCTTCCATCTTTATAGGCACTAACAGCAGCTGACGGCACATAAGTATAGTGAAGCTTATGGTGGAGCCTGCCTTTGATGTGATATCAGTCCATCATTGGGCACATTAACTTATATTGGACTAATTTTGAATTGCCACTCATTTTAAATTGGTAGGTCTTTGAGATTTACTTAGAAAAGCGTGTATCCAGTGAAAAACAAATTCCGAGATGAGGGTAACATGGATTAACTCCCTAAGGTTAGATGCTTTCTAAATGTAAAGTTTGCAGTGTAGACATTCACATTTGACATGAACACATGCTTTAATTTTCAGTACATATTCAAGACACAATTTCCACTTTTCTTTACCGTGATTGGTAAGTAAATTAATGCTTGTGACAAATGTGCACATCTTGTACAGAATTTTTTACATTGTTCCACTTCAGAGCTTTGAGGAATTAAATAACTGAGAACAAGCAAAATGTGTCTAGAGATATGCAAACGCGAGTTACCAAAACGTAGGCGCTTTTTTTTTTTTTTATTTTGGAGTGTTATTTCCATGCAGATATCTGTTGTTATGTATGCTGACTCCCACCACTTACCACTACTTCTCTCCTTGAACCCGAGACCATTTAAGTCAAGTGTGTTAAAAGATTAAATCTAGTAAAATTCAGTTCTGTAGAATTTGCATGGAGAAAAACACATACCATTGTGGGTACTTCTAATCATAATGATGTGTTGTGTGTACGTTTCATGTGTTCCTTAGGGATTTGATAACCTTTTAAAGATGATTGCATTTTGCATTGCACCCAGTGTTGCAGGAATGGGTCTTGGCTCTGTGCTATCCTGTAATGTTGAAAAGAGGTTCAGAAAATGGATTGTTTGACATAGATACTTCCTGAACAAAAGACAATTAAAAATAAACTGAAGAATTAAAATACAAATGTGACGTAGTAGATAGTGGAAAAAGGATCCGAGTTACAAACTGAAAAATTAAGATCTAATATTGAAATGTTCAGTGTCTGTTCTTTACAAATAGATTATTAGTCAAAAACGGAACACAAATGACTACTAGCCTTAATGTGTCCTATTTAGATTCATCATCTGCCATTTCACTGTGAAGCTTGGCTTTAATACCTCATTAACTAAATCACAGACTGCATCCTTTCACTGTGCCTGGCAGGTGTGGGATGTGAGATAACCAGCCTAAATAACAGTGGTAAACCATGAACAAAGATTCTCTTTACAAGCAAAACACTGTCCACGAAAAAAGCTGCTATTTAAATGAAGTTTCTTTCTCCCTTTTACTGTTCATTAAGGCTTTCAAAATTGCTTGAATTAAACTCTGACATTAGCAAATAACTATAATTAAAGACGTATATTATCCCTGAACTAGCATTTAATGCTAGTTGTAATGTTGTATAAATATGCTTGCTATAATTTTCTGAAGTCACGAGCCAGGTGAAGTTTCTGTTTATTTCCAAATGGGTACTTTTCATGCAGATTTATTGTATAAATTAGCTTTGTTGTATTCCGTAATATTGTAGCAGGCTCAGATATACAAACACATCGAGATTTGGGCTTAGAATAAATTATTTTATGCTATGCTTATGCTGTACTTTCTGTTCATAAAGAGATATCACTTTAAAAAAACAGATTAACTTCTTGAATGACAAAGTGATCCTTTAGGTAGCTTTGCTGCTGCCTGTTTGTTTACCCTTTGCTTGATCCCTGTCTTTGGTCCTTTTGTGTGGAGATTTGCTGGTTTCATTTTCTTTGCTTGGCTTTATTGATTATACCTTCCCTCTCTGGTCTAAGGGAATTCTGTCATGTCATTTGTCTTTTGTAAAGGTGTCTGCATGTCACTGTTTCTTCTTGCTGTGCAAAGGACTGACTGTCCAGTGAGATTTGACTGTTGCCTTGCTCTTTCTGTTTCCAGGATCGCCTTTGCAACTGTGAGATTTTACTCTTTTAATGCCAAAATAATGATCTGAACAGACTTTGAACATAATTTTAAACGTGTTGCCTATTCAATGGCTTAACATAAAGAAAAACAGAAAATAAAAAAAAAACTATTGTATGAAAGTAGGAGACAGAGCTGGTGGTAACAGAGTTAAAGATGCCAAGATTTGCATTGGGTGAGACGAGGATCGACAGGATTAGAAATGAGGACATTAGAGGGTCAAAGTCAGAGAGGCGAGATTGCATTGGTTTGGACATGTGCAGTGGAGAGATGCTGGGTATATTGGGAGAAGGATGCTAAGGATAGAGCTGCCAGGCAAGAGGAAAAGAGGAAGGCCTAAGAGAAGGTTTATGGATGTGGTGAGAGAGGACATGCAGGTGACGGGTGTGACAGAACAAGATGACGAGGACAGGAAGATATGGAAGAAGATGATCTGCTGTGGCAACACATAACGAGAGCAGCCGAAAGAAGAAGAAGTATGTTAATATGGTACAATACAGGACTCAGTATGGCTCCTTATAACACAATTAATGTTTCCTGTTTAATAATGACCATATTGTGAAACTAACATTTAAAATATCATGAAAATTGATAATATTTTCATGGTGCACTGAAACTTTACACAATCAATTAATGCAATCCTTTGCATCCTTTGAAAGAGGTAAAATGGGCCCATTTGTTGCGTATTGTAATGGTTTTCCTTGAGTCTGCAGACTTTTTTGGCATAACCCTGTCATTGTCTCGAATTGTGCATTTGTGTGTTCAATGAACAAGACTTTTGACTTTAGAATCAAATATTGCAATATGATGTCGTTCTTAATAATCCATTCATCCATCCACCTGTTTACTGAACCCTTTTATTCCAGATTTGAGGACCGTGGGCAAATAGAGGCTAACCTGGCATTACCCAATACAAGACAACAAGCTCAATTACATTAAAGCAAAATTAGAAGCAACAAAAAAAATTCAAAACGCAAAGCCTTCATGCAGCAAAAGTTTTAAGTGGTTCTGTCATTAAAAATGCAACAAAACAGAAGTAATTATGTATTTAAGAACAGTATAGATTATCAGTGCATCAAACAACAGTATCCTAGTAAGAATTTCTTTGCCAAAGATTTGAGTGCCAACAGGCTGTAATCAGTCATATTATGTTGCATTGGTTTTCCCTTGAGTTAACATCAGTAGAGTGAATTATTTAAAGACAAAACTTTGATAAACAGGACCCTGAAAATATCTGTGAATTCAAGAGTAAGCTGACCTGTGGAGGATCTGAGGATCTAGGGTGAAACATTATCAGGGTTTTACTGTTGTATAGGTCCTACATGCATTATGTTCACCGTTAACTAAATGAGGTTATGTTTCATTGGCCTGTAGTATATCATTCAAAAGGCTGTGCCTGTCACATAAGGCCTGGTAAACACACTTTATGCATAACTTACTTGTTCTTGTTCTTTGAATATTTCTTCTTCTTCTTCTTCTTTCGGCTGCTCCCGTTAGGGGTCGCCACAGCGGATCATCTTCTTCCATATCTTTTCTGTCCTCTGCATCTTGCTCTGTTACCCCCATCACCTGCATGTCCTCTCTCACCACATCCATAAACCTTCGCTTAGACCTTCTTCTTTTCCTCTTCCCTGGCAGCTCTATCCTTAGCACCCTTCACCCAATATACCCAGCATCTCTCCTCTGCACATGTCCAAACCAATGCAATTTCGCCTCTCTGATTTCGTCTCCCAACCGTCCAACTTGAGCTGACCCTCTAATGTCCTCATTTCTAATCCTGTCCATCCTCATCCCACCCAATGCAAATCTTAGCATCTTTAACTCTGCCACCTCCAGCTCTGTCTCCTGCTTTCTGGTCAGTGCCACCATCTCCAACCCATATAACATAGCTGTTCTCACTACCGTCCTGTAGACCTTCCCTTTCACTCTTGCTGATACTCGTCTGTCACAAATCACTCCTGACACACTTCTCCACCCATTCCACCCTGCCTGCACTCTCGTTTCCACCTCTCTTCCACAATCCCCATTAATCTGTACTGTTGATCCCAAGTATTTAAACTCGTCCACCTTCGCCAACTCTACTCCCTGCATCCTCACCATTCCACTGACCTCCCTCTCATTTACACACATGTATTCTGTCTTCTTTGAATATTTAGCACTGCTAAATATTTTCAAAACACTATGTTCTGCACTTCTAATGTAAATATTCAGCTGTTTCATTCTCTGTGCTGTAATGCATGTGTTCAAAAACAGCCACGTCTCAATTTAACAGTACAGTAGTGTGTTATGTGTGAGGTATTCTGAAAGTGGTCCAGATTTTACACCTGTATTGGTTTTGATAAGGGATTTCCAAAATAAACTATTAATATTTAAAACCATTTGTCCATATAATAACTTTTCTCATACTAACATGATTTGCTTTTCTTCTGTAGTCCTTTTTAAGTGTAATGACTTTATGGCAACTTGAATTAATTCAGTTCACTTCATATTACATTTTTTGAAGAGTAAAAATTCTATTGATGTTTGTCCACCTAACACATTTTATTTTTTTTTCTAATAAAAGGTCTAGATTTACTTGTAGATTGTTATTTATTTACAGTTAATCTATTAAGTTTATAATTTTTTTAACACATTTTGTTATTGTATGGAAAATGGCACAGGTTTATTTTACTTTACTATTCAAGTTCAGTAGATTTAATTTTTTAATTTTCAAAGTAAGTTTACTTCTTTCTACATGTGTGAGTTTAACGTGTTGTGTGCATGAGTGCATGCTGTGTAATAATATTTTCATATTTCTAGTTAGTTTAACAGAGATGTTACTTTGTTTTCAGCCTTGCTTTACATCCCGATAAAACTCAAGTTGCCACTGGACAAGTTGGAAAAGACCCATATATCTGTGTTTGGGATTCCTACAATGTGCAGACAATCTCAATTCTAAAAGATGTTCATACCCATGGAGTAGCCTGCTTAGCCTTTGATTCAGACGGGCAGGTAAGCTTTGATTGGCAGCTTGTAATGGTCTTTAAAAGGTATAACTATATCAAATATTAGTATATTAAGTAATATGTTGCATGCTTGTGTCAGGTGTTTTGAGATTTGTGGATGATGTCATTTTAATTTGAAATATTGCTTAGTATGATTTATTGGTTTGATGCATGGATATTATTATAGGTATTGGTATAGAAAAATAAGTACTGTATTATTTTTTTTTTAATTTTGAGAAGCTAGGTTTTACAACTACTATATATACAGTATATATTTGAGTAGGGTCAAATATTAGTTATCCATTGTGCAATTAAAGCTAGGTGTGCAGGTTTACAGAGTGTGTATACCTGTAGTTTCTGTGGAAGAGAATTTTAACAAGACTTGTTAACTCAATAAATCCATGAACAGAGTGACATATTAATTCATTCATTTTTCTCTGCTTATCCAACACCAGGTTTCCAAAGAAAGTGAGGCCCATATGTCCCATTCCCCATTCACTCTTTTCAACTCATATTCTGGGATCCCAGTGTGTTCCCAGACCGTCTAGAAGATATAATCCTCAGTCACCTCCCAGCTGGTTGTGCCTGTAAAATATTATGCAGGGAAATATCCAAGAGACATTTATATCAAATGTCCAAGCCACCGCAATTTACTTCTTTCAATGAGGAGGATCAATGGTTCTACTACGAGCCTCTCCCGGATGCCTGTGCTTCTCACCCTGTCTCTAAGATAGAGCCCAGACACCTTGCAAGGGAAGGTCATTTCACCCAGTGGTACCTGTGGTCTCCTCCTTTTGGTCATTTTCTAAAGCTCATGACCATAGGTGAGGGTAGGGATGTACATCGAGCTTTGCCTTCTGCCTTCTTCACCACTACAGATTGGTGCATTGACAGCATAACTGTGCTAGCTGCCCCAATCCACCTGTCGAAGTCCTCATCCCTTTCCCCTCACTCATGAACATCACCCAAGGTGTGTAAGCTCCTCCACATAAAGCAGTGACTCTCCTCCCACTGGGAGAGGACAACCCACATTTTTGCTACTGAGTCATCTGATTATTTGGCAGAACATTTTTGAGCCCAATTGGTAGTTCATGGTCTGTTCAAAATCCTCCCATACCCAAATTTTTGCTTTGTTGATCACCGAGACCACAGTCTTTTTAGGCATATCGGTACCCCTCTGCTACTTTGAGAGTCTCCCATGTTAATCATACACAGAAGGCCTCCTTCTTTAGCCTGATGGTCTCTCTCACTTCTGGTGTCCACCATTGGGTCCTTGGGTTGCAGCCCCGGGAGGCGCGTATGGCTTTCAGGCCGCAGCTATTGGCAGCCACTTCCACAATGTAGGCTTTGAGCAAGGAACTCTATGTTCCTGGCCTACCCTGGAAATCAGGAAAAGCTTTTTCAGGGGTGACAGTTGAAAGTCTTCTGAACAGGGGCCTCAACATTTCCAGTCCACCCTCACTACTCACTTGGCCATTCTAGTTCTGTTCAGGTGCCTCCCCCATTGTCTGACCCAGCTCCCACCAGGGGCCTCATGCATAATGCTGTGCATAGAATTCACAGTAAAACAACGTGTACGGACAAAAGTGGAAATGTGCGTACGCACAAAAAAACCTGGATGCATATATCTGTGCTTTCGCCAATTTCCACGTTCTTCCGCTACATAAATTCCTGTCAGCGTGAAAAGCAACGTACGTGCACGCGCCTGGACCCACTCCCCAGCTCTTCCCAAAATTACGCCTCTTTGAATATGGAAATCAATATAAATAGCCCTTAAGCTCAGTGTTCTGTGAAAAGACAATGGCAAAAACACGGGGGAAAATAGAAGAATTTCAGCGAATACCAAGTGGAGGCAAGGAAAAACTTACTATTTGTTGGTTTAAACATTGGTATAAACAACAAAAGGAAGTTGATCGAGTGACATAGAATGTCGGAGAAACTCGAAAGCTCAAGTCTACAAAGTCGCACAGTGCCTGAAATAAAAAAGAAGTTGTCAGATATCAAAGATATCCATCTATCCATGCAGTGTTGCGCCAGCCCCAGCAAGAATACAGTGCGAGGCAGGAACAATCCCTGAACTAGCTAGCGCTGCGACACCATGTCCTCACATGTTTAATTAATAACAATATAGATTATTTAAGTGATGTTGCCATTTTATCTGTATAATATAATAAACCTATTTTGCTGCATTTTATCTCAAAAATGATATTGTCATTATATGTTAATACGCGCTTTATAAAGTGCCGCAGGTTGTGCAATATTATAACTGTATCGCAAGTTTACAGTGAGGTAATTGTACTAGTAAGGAGCAGTTGATGCACTGATTGAGTGCTTTTATAGTTCTTGGGATGAAACTGTTTCTGAATCGCGAGGTCCATACAGGAAAGGCTCTGAAGTGTTTGTCGTATGAGAGCAGTTCAAATAGCGATTGGCTGAGGCAGTGTGTACTTGTTGCTGTATACCGATAATTCTCTTTCCGATCAGCTGCTGTAGAGCTGTGATTCCACACTCAGATACAGTGGGATAAATATTCTAAGTGGTGCATTGAATGGAACAACGCTAAAGCAGCTATGGTGTTTGGAATAGTTTGGCCATTCCGTGGACCATTATATTGTTACAGGTTAATTACAATCAGATGCCCTAAACTAATAAACAATATGCGGTTAATTTCAGTGTATTTCATAAAGCCGCGTCAGGGATGTGGGTCTAAAAAAAAAAGGGAAACTACACGGGAACAAAAGCACTTCTTTGATGCTGGGTGCCGCCAATTTGCAAAACTGAGCGGAGAACTTGCATGTGCCAAGCATTTAGCTGGTGTGAAAATGTGCGTGGCTTTACGGCAAATTTAGGTTTTATACATCGCAACGTGAGCATGGAAACGGGCTTACTCAACATTTTTGTGCTTACGCACCATTTATACATTAGGCCCCAGGTGATAATTAGTTGGCAGCTGTGCCCCTCTCTTCACCCTAGTGGTTCAGAACATAAGGCCACAAATCTGACAACACAAGAGTAAAATTGATCATAGATCTTTGGTATAAGGTGCTCTGGTAACAAGTACACTTATGAGCCACCTTACTGTATGTTCGAACATGGTACTTACTATGGACAAACCATGCCTCGCAAAGAAGTCCAATATCAAAATTCAGTTTAGATTTAGATCAGACAGGATGTTACTCCCAATCAAGCCTCCAGGTGTCTCCATTGTCGCTCAACAGAACTATGGAGTTCCTGGTTGGGACCTTTTCAGGATACCCTCCAGACATTCCAAGAAGGTATGGTTCACTTGGTACATAACCACATACAGCAATCAGTCTTCCCTTCCGCAACCTTTAGCCGCACAGATGCAGCCCTTTTGTTCTCTGGGACATACTCCAACATGGCATGCACCTGGCAGGGGCTCAATATGAAGCCCAGTCTCGCTGGATGCCTTTACCCCAGGGCAACCTCAGAGTACAGGAAAGTTTTGCGTATTTTGATCGGTTTGATTCCAGAACTAAGCAAGTGGGTGGATGTGAGCCCAACTATATCTGTACCTCACCCACCAAACTGCAGCTCCTTCCTCTCAAGAAAGGTAAAACATTCCATGTCCCAAGAGTCATTGTACGTGCCTGGATTCCAGTCAGCCAAGACTTTTGCCTTTGACCGCCGTGCAAGTCACATTGCACCAGGCCCCTATTCTTTTTGTTGGTGGTGGGCCCACAGTAGGTTATTTTTTGTGCCATGCACAACTGGACCCCATGGCAGGTTCAGCCACCAGGCATTCATCTGTGGGTACTCAGGACTAACTCCTGGCATAGGCCCCGGTAACTCCATGCCAGGTGGAGGTACTCTTTTTAAAATTGTGCAGCTACATCAATAGGGGCTGTGATTTGATCTTTGTCTCACCTTTCTCTTGGGACAAATTTACCTTGGGAGGCCTTCTAGGAGCTTCAGCTTTGGGCAACATAGCTCCCAGGACCACAGTGGCACTCAAACCACTCCACCTCCATAAGGTGCTGATTCCCAGAGAGATAAAGTGACATAATAGTTAAATCTATTTCCTCTTACCATCATCCTTTAACTATCATGTTTGTATTAAAAAACCTGGTTCAAGTTGTTTTTATTTCCTATATTGAAGTTAGGAAAAAGTGATTGTCGTTGAGCATTTTAATTTTCATCAAAGTATTCATATACTGTACATGTATGGAGTTGTATCACTATCATAACTCAATGTGCGCTCAAGACATTTTGAAAGGGTGTACAGTAGATCCAAGCTTAACTTCATAGCATGGGTTTACATTTATAAAGCAGGAAGTAAATCTAAACATTTGTAATAAGTGCTGTGTGCAAACATTACTAGTTTCTCCCTGTCAGACGTCTTCTTTAGATCTCCAAATGCATAATGCAGTTGTATTCCTTTGGGCTGATACTTTTTTCTGCATTTGCCCAATACAAAAAGATCACAATTGTTTGTTTTTTTTTTTCCTTTCCCAAGAATGTAAAAAATTGTACTGATTTTCACTTGATCCTGAACTGTTTTCTCTATCACTCTGTCAATCACCATCATTACCTGCTGCAACTGCTTGATTGCTTAATTCAATCAAAAAGTTCTCATCAGCGTTTTTCAAGCAGTTCATACCTGCTACATCCCATCTTTATTTTGCTATCTGCTTTTTGATCCTGGACACATTTTTCTTTCCCTCCTTACTCTGCGATTCACAAACTCACAAATCTTTTTGCGCCATTACGACTGCCTTTCTTGCATTTCACTTTGCTTACTTACAGATCATCCTGTAACCTTCTGTCCTTGTTTTCTGCTACTCTTTATAGAATCTCCCCTTTTCCTCAATTAACGTCTCTGCCTCCGCACTCCACCACCATGTTTCCTTGTGTGTCGGCTATCCCTTTTTTTTTAAACACAAAAAATTTCTGCTGTTCTGTGATTTCGGGTTAGAATGCATTCCTTCGTCCGCTTGCATGTTGTGAAAGGCATCAGAGGGATGTTGCCATCAGAAAGGGCTTCAGCCTTGAAAATTGTGTGCTGCAAAGATAAGAGTTGCACTTAAGTCTTCAATATGCTTCAAGAATGATTTGAGATATGAAGAGGGTAGGGGAAGTGATAGCGAAGGTGGTATTGATGAGAAAGGTGCCTGTACCCATGCGCTGCACGGCCGCCATGCTGGCTGCTGCCAAAAGTTGATTCTACAATAAAATAAAATAAAAACAAAAAGAGGAATAACCTTGGAGGTCAATAATCGCCCTGAAAGCCGATAGTAGACGTCACATAGTATATGTATACCAAATATCAGGTCAATTGGTCAAACAATTTGCGAGCTACAGGTGATTTAAAATCCTGAACAGACAAATGGACAGCTATGGTAGCATATTATATAAGAAGATACAGTGGAACCTCGGTTCACGAACGTCTCGGTTTACGATCAAAAAGTTTGCCTAACTTTTGCCTCGGGTAACGACCACACACTCGGCTTACAAACAAGCCAGTTTCCCTTTTCGGTTTGTACATGTTCAGCCTCTCCATGTGCATTTCCTGTGCAGCGAGCAAGAGAGAGAGCGAGAGAGTGCGACACACACACACACACAGGCAGCAAGCGCACAAACACACACAGAGGCAGCGCGAGATGCAGACACACAGGCAGCGCGAGAGAGAGCTGGATGCATTAAGGTAGGAAGGCAGTTAAAGAATTCACTGGGCTTGATTTTGTTTTCACTTCTGTTTCCAGCGATCGGTTCGTGCATTGTGGCAATGTTATTTTTCTTGGTGGTTTATTAAATTACGGATTTTTTCAAATGTTCATTTTTTTCCCTGTGCTTAAAACTCATTAAAAAAAGTGCTTTTAGCCAGCGGTTGGTAGCGCTATAGTGCGAACTACTGCAATGTTAGTTTTCTCTGTTGTTCAAGGTTTTCTTAGTGTTATTCAATGTTTTTACATTAGTTTACTATTACGCTGTGCATTCTATTGTTTAATTAACTATATTTGTGCTTAAAAACTTAAAAAATATATATATTTACATACAGTTCATATGGTCTGGAACGGATTAATTGTATTTACATACAATCATATGGGGGGAAATTGATTCGGTTCACGACCAAATCGGTTTACGACCAGCGTTTTGGAACAAATTATGGTCGTGAACCGAGGTTCTACTGTACAGTATTGGGTTGTTTTACTGCTGACTTTAAAATGGGTGGTCAAAGTGGGGAGGGTAAAGATGGTGATATACTGTATAAAATATATTGTATTTGCATATGCTCAGCAGGTTTGCAGGAGAAAACATAAGTTTTGAAACAAATCTATGAATGTATAGATCTGGGGATACCTTTGAAAATTGTAATGAGTGGTGACTGTAAGGGGCATGCTGAGGCTAGTGCTCAGTATTTATAAGGAGGTCCATTGGTGTTTACTTCAGTACAAAGAATGTCATGGTTAAGAAGATTCTTTAGTCTGGTGATGCAATGGAAATAATTGTGTGCAGCACATGGTTTAAGAAAAGAAATCAAGTTGGTGACATATGAATCTGACGCTGGAGAGGAACATTAATTGGGACATGGTTAAAAAATGTGAGGGCGATTTCTGGACAAGATTGTGTATCACAACATTTATTGGTTGTAGGAGATCTTCTAGTCAGAGTCATGAAGAAGGTAAGAGATAGTATGTACAAGGGTTGAAAGTCTAGAAGTTGAAGGAGAAGGGAATGGTAAAATGGCCTGTATTTGATATAGCGCCTAACTAGAGTTCAAGAACCCCCCTAGGCGCTTTACAACACAACAGTCATTCACCCATTCACACACACATTCATACGCTGGTGATGATAAGCTACTATGTAGCCACAGCTGCCCTGGGGCACACTGACAGAAGTGAGGCTGCCGAACACTGGCGCCACCAATCCTTCCGACCACCACCAGCAGGCAAGGTAGGTTAAGTGTCTTGCCCAAGGACACAACAGCTGCATTCTCATGCCGGGAGCCAGGATCGAACCTGCGACCCTCCGATTGCTGGAACCACCCGCTCTACCGACTGAGCTACTGCTGCCCCTAAAGTACAATATGAGAAGAAAAATTTGCTAAAATTGAAACACTGGTAGCAAGAGGTGGGCCGGCGCCCTGCCCGGGGTTTGTTTCCTGCCTTGCACCCTATGTTGGCTGGGATTGGCTCCAGCAGACCCCCGTGACCCTGTAGTCAGGATATAGTGGGTTGGATAATGGATGGATGGTAGCAAGAGGGAATGGTGTTTAACAATCGTGTGAATTGATAGTGGGAAGTGATGAATGTCTACTTGAAAAAAAATAACTTTCTAATTGGTGGTGACACACACTGTAACACACTGCTTAATGAGTTGCAAATGGTGCTGTCATCTAAACGTTTTAAGGTGTGACAAATACTGAGATTTTAAACGTTTTCTTAAGGGCATAAATAATTGTTTTTAAAGTCCACCAAATTATTCTTGTTGCCTCTTTCGATTCACAAAGCTAGTGGTTGAGTACCTAAATACCGCTAAATGTTTTGACTCTCGGCAAGTCACTTAACAAATCTGTGCACTTATTTTCTAAATAAAAGTCAACAATTGTACCACAGCTATGTACTTAAAATGGTGCTCACCTTATGACACCACTGTGTAACCATTGTTGTGTTTTTGAATTTTTTTAAATATTTTTTTAAATTAAGTAATGTGGCATTTTAATTTTAATCTCCAATTGCCACTGCTCAAAAAGCAAAACATAATGCCATCATTTATTCAGAAATTTTAAAGATGGGGTTCTTTAACTTTTTAATCTGAGGACCAAACACGAAAATCGGTATACTGTAATACTAATACCATAATGACAGCAGAGTCAAACACAGACAAATAACAATGGCACATATAATAAAAAAGTACATGTTTTTGTTTCTATTCAAGGATATTTTCCACCTATTACTGAAAGAGAAAACTGTAAAGAAAAAAAAAACATTGTTAATAAACAATAGTTATCATACAAAACAGAATAGATTTCAAAGGCATATCTCTGCCATTGTAAATAATTAATGTAAGCTTTGTCAAAGCTTAGAGAAATGAATTCTTTATAATGGCCGTGGCGCAAGGATATGATGATTTTTTGAGAGAACAGTATGAATTGTCACTTAACGTAGTCACCAGACTCATGGTGCCAGATAAGGAATAAAAAAATAATAAACAGTTTATCTATCTTGTCATAAGAAATTGTTTTTAAAATAATGATCTTCACCATTAACAATATCCATCCATCCATCGTCTAACCCGCTGAATCCGAATACAGGGTCACGGGGGTCTGCTGGAGCCAATCCCAGCCAACACAGGGCACAAGGCAGGAACCAATCCTGGGCAGGGTGCCAACCCACCGCAGGACACACACACCAAGCACACACACGGGACAATTTAGAATTGCCAATCCACCTAACCTGCATGTCTTTGGATTGTGGGAGGAAACCGGAGTGCCCGGAGGAAACCCACGCAGGCACGGGGAGAACATGCAAACTCCATGCAGGGAGGACCCGGGAAGCGAACCCAGGTCTCCTAACTGCGAGGCAGCAGCGCTACCACTGCGCCACCGTGCCGCCCCCATTAACAATATAGTTTTCTAAATAAGTTTGCAAATTGTTCAGTTTCTTCCACTTTTGAGCTAACAATTCAATAAAGTGAATACATAGTTAAGTCACATAGCTGATTTATTAAAAAAACATGTGCACTTTGTATTTTATAGAGGTGATAGGATAAATCTTGATGAAGAATTTGATGAATAGTTCAATTGAAAGGTTTAATGCTACTGACTGACCGTGTCCTCTCTACAGTTTGTTTTGATTTTTCTGATGTTCTTACAGTTCAGTTCATTCACAATACCTATAGATTTGATTTTATTGTGACGCTTTTAAACACTGTTACAAGACGGAATTCTTCCTTGCTGAGACACATTAAACTTAATACGAAATGTTCTTTGCACCTCTTACAGATTTAAATTCAGCATATGCCGTAACAGCAAACACGTGACGAGCCCCCAACCAGTTGTCCATGGTCACTGTAATGGAATGTAGTGCACAACACTTTCATGGCACTATATATACTTCCAGCTTATTGACTCATTCCTAACAATCCCCTAAAATGTGTTATATCTTTGTGCTGCACTCCACCTATTTAACATTTCAAATAAGCTTGCCTGTGTCATTACCTTCTCTCTTCCCCCTTTCTTATATGTGTCTTTGTCAGTCATCTCAGTTTGATTTTAGAGTGGTGGTTTGTGGGTACTATTTATTATATTTTTGGATTATAGGAATGAAAGCTCTCTGTGAGCTATGTTTATAGTCATGGATCGCTTACTACAGCAGTAAATGGTACAATAAATAGAGGGTGGTAATCTCACTCACCACAGAATTTATGCATGGATGAGCTCTGCTAAGTTTACTACACAATCATGTGCCAACGCATCAGAAATATGTCCTTGGGTCGCCACCCATAGTTTAAGAAACACTAAAGGCATTCCTATCTCTCTAGCCTAAACTTAAATATCTCTTTCCTAATATACAACAGCAAGTTTAAATTTAAATACAACAATAAAATAGTAGACACAATGCAATGGTAATTCAAAAAGACTAATCTGAGCAAATAGTGTGATTACTGGAAGTTGTGGTTTATACCAGTTGGAATGAGTGGAAGGCAGGAATTAAGCCTAAACATGGTTACACTTTGTCACTAGACAATCACATAAACCAAACCAAACCTTTATCCTAGTCTTGCATCCACAAACAGCATGTTTTCGGGCTGCAGAAGAAAAACGGAATCACTAAAAGCTAATATGAGTATGGCATACAGTGAAAGCTTAATGAAGAATCCTGGCCAAAACCGAAGCTAGAATTAAAACACTGTGAGGCCAAAACACTGCAGTACCTGCTCATTGGACATTTAGACTAGTTTAAAGATACATCCAAAGATGCATGCCCTGGGAAACATTAGTGATGTTTCCTGAGGTCATGGGATGTTTCTGGTCTCGCAACATCAGACACTCTCACTCAGGTGACCCAGCCAGGGATGAACAGGCCCTAGATTGTGTCCCAGCAGCAATAGCCTACCATTCAGACCTCTTGATCCAAAGCCACCTGGAGGTCCTCTGTACAGCCCATATGGTGAACTTTATAGGTCTCCTTTTTGTAGTTCCTGTGATGCCAAGCAGGGTGTGGACCTTGCATAAAGAGCAGCCAGCAAAGCCTCTACACCTAACCTCAGTGGGCTTGCAACAAACATTCCAGCCACCACTTCGGCACTGCTCCACCAGCTCATGGTATTTGGACCACTTTTATTTGTTAGCCTCTTCAATGCAGTCCTCCCAAGGGACTGTCAACTCCACTATAAGCACCTGCTTTGAAGAGGCAGATGATATAGCGGGTTGGATAATGGATGGATGGATGTTAACACCACGTGTGGCCTCAAAGATGTTGGTGTAACGTGGTCTGGGAACTTGAGCTGTCTGCCCAAGTCTACTCGCAATTCCCAGTGCAACGCTGAGGTGAGCAGGCCAGCTGCTACTGAAGGCTATATATAGTAGGAAAAAATAATGAAAGAGACTTGAAATCAAGCTAGAGACCATGCATTATCACATATTGCTTACTTAAAGTCCTGGTGGAGAGTGACAGAATGTTAACTTTATATATACTTTTACAATTCATTCACATTTTAGAAACAATTTAGTTTGAATGGAATTTTAAAAATATGATGGCAAAACACTAACATTTGATTGTGCTCATTCAGAGTAATTTATGGTAAATGCAAAAATGTGTCTGTATACAGTTTATGATCTGAGAATTGTACAAAACAGTCTTCTTCATCTAAAGCATTCTCACCTTCATATGGGAGTCGCTATTTTTGACCAGCCTCCTTCGTTCTCATCTGTTGTACGCTTCCTCGCTTGATACCCCTTTCTCACATAGATGCCCCTTAACATAATCCATCCACTTTGTCTTTGGTTATCCTCTTCTCTGTCTTGACGCCTCCATATCTAAGATTCTTCCCCACACATTGTTACTCCCTCTTCTCTGTACATGCTACAGCTCGGTATCAGCACTAATACCCCAATTCCAATTCACAATGCCCCAATTTGATTTGATGCTGATTTTATCTTGATTGAATTAGTGTGCACTAATATATTTTAAGTGCTGGACTTTTTAGAGAAAACTTAACCATACATAGACAACATTAATATAATGTGACAGATTTGAGTAACACTTTATTTGAAGGGTGTCTGTGTAATGACATCATAACATATACATAAACATGGAATTACATTTAAGAAGAAATACTTGATTAGTAATTCGTAATTAACATCGGTATTTGGAAGATGTAGAACAAAATTTCACTGCTCTTTAAAAAAAAAAAAAAAATTTCACAGCACAAAATTCACCATAATTTAACTAATGCACATATCACCACATCAGAGTTCACATGTATTGTTGGGGGTTGGGGGGTAGATGTGGTGGCATCTACATTATAAAACATCTACATTATCTTACAAAGAATATTATAAAATAATCAAATATTGCTTCTTAAATAATAAATGTTACTCAGTAACCTATTTGTATGTTATGAATCTCCATGTAGACACCCTTCAACTAAACTCTTAGCCAGATTTATTTCCCTATTGGATATTTAAAATAACCTTGAATTAGTTAAAATTAAAGATACTGTACAGCAGGAATATAATTCTTCAGTTGCTCACTTGTAGCAGTCACGTTAATCAGTCTTGAAAATGTGTCATCACAGTTCCTCCTCAGACAAAAGCAGGCATTTTAAAATGAGGATCTAGAGCTGATGCTTGTTGACAGCAGCATGGAATGAATGGAACACAAACGAAAAATAACTGGCCATCGTGACCAATAATGCTGCTATTATGGAGCTACTTCAAATCAGCTGCTTTGCTTGCAGGCTGCTGTAATAATTCCGATTGCCCGCTTGCTTTGCCAGGTGAGGTGCATTGTAAACTTTTTCCACAGTAGCAGTACAGCTACCTACACGCTTAAAGAAAAGCATTGTTTATGGAACTTTCCAGCATACAAACTTGTTATTGATGTGGTCACGCAATACAACAGCGCACTGGAAATGCAAGAAAGGTTTTTGGAACATCCAGCCATCTCAGCAGTTCTGCATATAGGCAGTGAGGTTACTCCCAATGTGGCTGGCATGTAGCATGCTTGTCTGCAACACATCTGCCATGGGTGCCCAGTCCTTTTTGATGTGTGATTGTCACGTTGGAATCTGCTGCCATGGATGTTCCCTCATTTTCAACAATGTTGCAGGGTCTCTTATCTTTAGAGATAAAAACCATTATAGATTGTTATTTTTTGGGCAGGAGACAAATTAAACAGAAGCTTAGAGCTATACACTGGAGATGGCGTGGATTGTTTAGGCTCTACTTATGTTGACTGATAATTATTGTTGTAACACAACAAACATAATGACATCTGAGTTGCACAGCTTACATATGGCTTTGCTTTTATCCAGTTGTTCTTTACTGATGCACCATTTGAATCTTTAGTATGTCCACACATCTGGTTTAAGTGTCAAAGATGCTGATTTCTGTTAAAGAGGACATACCATTTTATGTGAGACCAGTAACATCGCACTGCACAATAACGTGCAGTGAATATACTTTACTTAAACATTCCTAGTTTTCCTACTCTTTCTTTGTACGTTTAGCATTCATTTGCTCAGAGGTTGACACGCTTGCTGCTTCCTGACCAGCTCTGCTTTTCTCCACCTTAGTGGGCCGCTTCTTCCCTTCTTTTGTCGGCATCTTTTCGTGTTAAAACTGATTAAGTCAGTGTTTGTGTTGCGATTACTTAGTTTGTTTTCCTTCATTTTTCACTTAAGCTGGCACTTAAGTCTTCAATCTGCCTCAAGAATGATTTAAGTTATGAAGAGGTAAAGGAAGTGACGGCGAAGGTGGTAGGGATGAGAACGGCGCCCATACAATATTTTTCCACAATCTGTTCCAAGGTGAACATTGCATCTCATGTACCTTTTCCTGGAATAAATCCAAACTGCTCTTCCGCATCTTGGTCTCTCTTCTCAGCTTTTTATCAACAATTTATCCCAAAAATTTCAAATATGTGACATCAGATTTTTACTCCTATAATTTCTAGATCCTGGATGTCTCCCTTCTCCTTTATATAGGCATAATCACACTGCTTCTCCAGTGCTTTGACATTTTCTCTACACAATAGATCTTTCCTTACCCTTCCAGACTCTTCCATGCTTCTAACGGTGTCCCATCTTTCATCACCCCAGTCCCAAAGGTATCACGTCCTAGTGAGCTGAATGACTTCCGGCCTGTCGCTCTGACGTCAATGTATGATGAAGACCATGGAGCGGCTGCCGCTTCACCACCTGAGGCCACAGGTCTGCCATGCACTCAACCCTCTGCAGTTCGCATACCAGGAGAAGTATGGTGCGGAGGATGCCATCATCTACATGCTACACCGATCCCTCTCCCACTTGGACAGAGGCAGTGGTGCTGTAAGAATTATGTTTCTGGACTTCTCTAGCGCCTTCAACACCATCCAACCTTTGCTTCTTAGGGACAACCTCACAGAGATGGGAGTAGATTCATACCTGGTGGCATGGATCGTGGATTATCTTATAGACAGACCTCAGAATGTGCGTCTCGGGAAATGCAGGTCTGACATTGTGGTCAGCAGCACAGGAGTGCCGCAGGGGACTGTACTTTTTCCGGTCCTGTTCAGCCTATATACATCAGACTTCCAATACGACTCGTAGTCCTGCCACGTGCAAAAGTTCGCTGTGGACACTGCTATCATGGGCTGCATCAGGAGTGGGCAGGAGGAGGAGTATAGGAAGATAATCAAGGACTTTGTTAAATGGTGCGACTCAAACCACTTACACCTGAACACCAGCAAAACCAAGGAGCTGGTGGTGAATTTTAGGAGGCCCAGGCCCCTCATGGACCCTGTGATCTTCAGTGTTGACTGTGTGCAGAGGGTGCAGACCTATAAATACCTGGAAGCGCAGCTGGATGATAAATTGGACTGGACTGCCAATGCTGATGCTCTGTTCAAGAGAGGACAGAGCCGACTATACTTCCTTAGAAGGCTGGCGCCCTTCAACATCTGCAATAAGATGTTGCAGATGTTCGATCAGACTGTTGTGTTTTTATCAGTATGCTGCTGCTGGAGTATGTGAGTTTCCCCTTGGGATTAATCTATCTATCTCTATCTCATGTGCCTTTCCATTCTTCTTTCTTTCCTGTGCCTGTTTTACATCTTCATTATATTCCATGTTGTTATACCCACATTTGCCATCTTCAAATATTGCCCTTGAATTTTCCTCATTCAACAGATTCTCAAAGTATGTTTTCCACCTTTCCTTTTTTGAATACATATTTCTTGGTACAACTCATTAATTCTTTATCCCTTTGAAATGGGTAAGATCTTTAGTTGCACAAGCAACTTTCAATCTTCTTAATATCACTTTCTCCCCCTTCTGGCTATCCAGTTCCCTGCATACCTCATCCAGTGCTTGCTCTTTTGTTGTTGCTACTGCTCTTCTTTTATCCTTATTTATTCTCTTATTTTCGTACTGTCTTTTTCCATTCCTGTTTTCCCCATGTTCTCTTTGGGTCCTTTTTAGCCAGCAGTGCTGCTTGTACCACTCCATTCCACCACTCTCTCTTTGTCTGTTAGGGGTTGGGGATGTTTACTAGTACTTTACCCACACTTGGTCATTATTCTGTCACTTGTCCTCCCTACACCTACCAAATTTTCCTTCACTTTGCTTGATACTACTAAATCTTCTCCAAGCCTTTTTTTATTCCTTTGCTTCGCTATACAATATTCTATAATCTGCTCCTATTTCTCTTGCTTTGTCGCCCTTCCACCTTTTCTCCTTCATATACAACACTCCTGTTTCCCTTCACTCCATCACCGGCATTAAGCAAACTCCTGTCAATTATGAATAATCCACTGCATCCACTGAACAGTGTCATCTCCAGGCAGAGGAGTAGCTTCAGTGACAGACTTTTGTCACTGTCCTGTTCCACTGACAGATTGAGGAGATCGTTCCTCCCCCACACTATCCAACTCTTCAATTCCACCCGGAGGAGTAAATGCTAACATTAATTTTATTTTTATTTTTTTCATTTTTAATTACTATTTAATTTAATATTGTTTCTTTGTATCAGTATACTGCTGCTGGATTATGTGAATTTCCCCTTGGGATTAATAAAGTATCTATCTATCTATCTATCTATCTATCTATCTATCTATCTATCTATCTATCTATCTATCTATCTATCTATCTATCTATCTATCTATCTATCTATCTATCTATCTATCTATCTATCTATCTATCTATCTATCTATCTATCTATCTATCTATCTATCTATCTATCTATCTATCTATCACAGTATTTCTCTTCCTCTACCTGTCAAGTTGTCTACATTAATAGTGCCTACTCTAAAATTTAGAGCTCACTTCTTTTGTCATGCTCTTCTCTGTCAAAGTATCCCTTTGCCTATTTTCATTAGGGGTCAGGCAAGATCCCGTGCTTTGCTTACGAGGGACACACTACCCTTTCTTGAATCTAATGGTAGACTAGTCAATTTGTTTTGGTTTTTGTGAGAGTTTTATTGATCCTATTTCCTTACGCCAACCACAGTTTTTGGTGGGAGGCCTAGCTTTTGACTAAAAAGTCAAAAAATAGTTAGGCAGTATAGCTTGGTGGTATTTCTCTTACCATACACAGGCTGTATGGACTAGTCTATTTTGACTAGGAGAAAATAGCCCAGTAGTTTCTAATTGACCTCTTGACGGTTTAAAATCAGTTTTCTTTCTCCGAGATGAAGCTGTCTGCCAAGGTTGATACGCCAGGTCTGGTCATAATCTACTGCAGTTTAGCCTGGGACATCAAGGAGCCTAGTTTACTATGGTGTGCCATGTGCAGGCATTGCAATAGTCTTGCTGTTAATAGAGGCTATGTACACGTATGAAGGGCTTATGAACTCTGTCTTCTTTTCACTGTACAGACCTAGCTGGCAGTCTAACAATCAGTCTCAGACACTAAACACGTACTAAAAGCCTATATCTATAAAACACCATGGCACACAAAACAATATTAATATGAAATAAATAATATAAGTGCATTTGGTGTGATATTTAAAAGTGCTCTATGCTATTTGAGTCAATTTAAAGCTTTCATTGCTGAGTTTAGCTTCTTTTTTTATTCTGTAATTGCTGGCATTTATGAAATAAACTTAGTTTTAACTGTTTATACTGCTTTAAAGTACATCCCTGTTTCTGTGTAATACTTGAAGTTTACACAATATTTATAACATCCATGCATCTATCCATATTTTGTCTGTTATTATTTTTATTGTTCTAAGTGAGTTACATAGTGCAAGTTCCAGTTTTAGTGGCAGTAAGCGCAAGGCCAGAACCAAACTTTAAAATTTAGTTTAATGGGTTTATTTCATCCATCCATCTATCCATCCATTTTCTAACCCGCTGAATCCGAATACAGGGTCACGGGGGTCTGCTGGAGCCAATCCCAGCCAACACAGGGCACAAGGCAGGAACCAATCCTGGGCAGGGTGCCAACCCACCACAGGACACACACAAACACACCCACACACTTGGGCCAATTTAGAATCGCCAATCCACCTAACCAGCATGTCTTTGGACTGTGGGAGGAAACCGGAGCGCCCGGAGGAAACCCACGCAGACACGGGGAGAACGGGTTTATTTCATTATTATTCTAATCCAGTCTGGACACTGCTTCTGTGGAGTCCTCGTTGTCTTCCTGTGTTTGACTGACTGGGAGTTTCTCTGGGTAAACCAGTTCTCCTTATACTTGTGAAAGACGGACATGCTAATTTTATTGGTAACCCTAAATTGACCCCTTATGATGGATTAACACCCAGTTTAGCACCAAAAATTGGTTCCAGTATTCAAAGTCATCATCCGCATCCTTTGCTTGATGGATGTTTTCTGTTTATTTTTCCAGAGACTTGCCTCTGTAGGATTGGATGCCAAAAATACAGTTTGTGTTTGGGACTGGAAAAAAGGAAAGGTACTCGCTACAGCAACTGGACACTCAGACAGGGTAAGTGCAGAAAGTTCTGTATTTTTAATGAGCTGTTCTCATAATATAATTGGCTTTAATTTTTTGTCCGCTGTGTTATTTTCATTGTTTAATCTGAATATGCAGTAGCTATGAACAGTTTAACTACTCTATAATCCAACATACTAAAAGTGATAATAGATTGTTTTTGTGATAGATGATAATGCCATATTCCGTAGCCAGCAAAAACTTCAAGGAGGATCTTCTCATCCTCCTTCCCAACAGTTAATGAAAGAATCTTAAAATGTTAAAATGTTAAAAAATACAACTTTTTCTATTTGCATTTTCATACTACTTTTTTATTGTAACTGCAGAGTTCATGTTGCAAATTTCCCCTGTATACATATAGCAAGATGTTCCTGTTTAACTAAAGCTACATCATTATGCTGCTCCAAACCACTTTAGTGGAATCTTTTTGGAATGTAGCGATATTTTATTTAGTCTTCTATCCCATCAAGTGATGGGTGGCGGATGTGATTGACAGTTTGACTCCAGCTATTGTACACTTACCCAGTTTGGTCCTGCCCTCAGGTGCATGGAGGTGTTGTTCTACATTTTATCTATGTGGTGCCACCTCGGTGGTGCCCTTGGCCCTGCCAGACCCTTGCCAGCTGGGCACCAATTGGCAATAAATTCAATAATTATCTAAGTAAATGTATATAATTCTGTTAAAGAACCCCAGTAGACATGCCTATTGGTTTTTAAATCAGTTTGACCAGTGTATGGATTAAATCCTTCAAATTTCAAAATTCTCCTTCAACAGAAGACTTGTTTGTCATGTAGACTGTTTTTTGGATTAAAAATCTGACATTTCAGGTTAACAGTCGGCAAATTACTTGTCTAATTAAACACAACTTAAGTATTTGGCTATCTTTGAGTACAGATATAACTAAATTAGTATTTAGTTATCTTTGAATACAGGTATAACTCATAGTAAGTTAACAATTGTTTTTATGGTATTCTTTTTGAAAACATATTTTTAATTTGTCACATTTCTGGAAATGTTTTAGATATTTGATATTGCATGGGATCCATATCAGCAGAACAGGCTTGTCAGCTGTGGTGTGAAACATATTAAAGTAAGTTGGACAGTTTATGTAAAAATATTGAAAAGGTAAAAGATAAAATTCTGTAATTAAATATACATTTGCTCTAACTTTGTTTATAATTTAAAGTAAAACCTGTGGTTTTTGTAATGTATGTGGTATTAGCCAGTACTCTTGTCTTCCTTTACTACTGAGTGATATTCAAATTAGTAAAGCTGTTGCCAGCATTAGAAATCCTATTTCTTTTCAAACTTTAACTTTTAAATAAGATGATATATTTTTTTCACAAGGAGTATAGCTTTGAGCTTATTGTGTGTTGCTTGTATGTTGCTTCTGCCAAGTCTGAAAGTCTGCTTTCCATAGCAATTGTATCTTCATTTTTTTACTAGTTCCCAGTTGTATGAAAACTGAATCGAATACAAAAGGGTTGTACAGGAGAAACATGATTATGTAAATCCTTTTGTACTTCCAAATATGAAAAGCTTCAATATCTGCTTTTTAAACGTTTATTTTCAATGAAAATAATTGGTCATTTGTAATCTTCTATCACTTGCTGTCTACATTTTATACTCACCATACCAACACTCGGAGCACTGCCGCTCCCCTCCTTGTATCCGCACCCTGCGTACACGGAAGCAGCGCAGGAAGTCCTGCTCCACCTCATTTCCCATTGAGGTCGGCTCGTCCCTCCATTCCCGCAGAGAGCAGCCCTCCACCACAAGTAAGCACACACGCTCACATGCTGCACTGTTTGGAAACCCAGTCTTCCTTTTCCAGGTCTTCCTTCCACTCTGGGTTGTCACCATAGGGTCTCTCTATGGCATACAGAGAGACCCTGTGCGGTCTGCACCCTTTCTGACATGCGTGAGACCATGGCCGGTATTTAAGGTGGGGCGCTCTGGGCGCTGGCACATGCAAGCCGGTCCCTCTTGTGCGCCTCAGCTGTTTCCACACGCACTGAGCAATCAGTCATCACAGCACAATCAACTGTTGGCCCTCCTGCTACTCGACTCCGTTCAGAATTATCCTGGGTCAATTCGCTAGGGGTTTCGTTTTTATTTATATATGAGTGGAGTGTCCCATGCTGAGCTTTTTCAGGTACTCCCGCGTCACCTTCAAGCGTACTTTGTCTGTCCTCTCCAACCTTTCTGCGGCCTGCCTCAGCATACTGATCACCTGTGGCAAAGACTGTACAGGTTGGAGAACGATCTCCAAGTACCATACAGCCGAGAGCAGGACATCTATTTCAGCCGGCAGTGAACTCTGGCTTGTCCACCGGCCGAGAGCCATTACACCTACGCAACTCCTGTGGAGGCTCCGTCAGGTGTTTCTTAGGAAGGCCATTCATCAGCCTCGCCTGTAACTAATCATCTGCGGGGATCTGACACACATCGACCATTCCCTTACTTGCTGTGGGGAGGGCAGTCCAAACCTCCACCACCCCCTCCTCCCTCTGGTTGTCTCCGATTGGGGTGTGGGAGTCCAGGCGTTTCTTCTCCAGTGCTCTTCCTTCATAGAGCAGCAGGTCTGGATTTTCCCCAGCTGATTTCTACGAGCTTTTTTTGGGTGGCTTTGGATATTCTCCTTCTAGAAAGTAGGTGTATGGGACTAAAAAATAACCATCCTCGTGTACTCTGTCCCTGGGCCCGACACCTACCTCGGAGCTCCTGCCTTCTGGACTGTGCTTATTCCGGCTGGCCTCTATTCCGGGTTTGCCGATCTGGGTGCTGCTTGAGACAGCAGGCAAGTGGCCACCTGCTGCTTTCAGACATCGCCTGGACCTTTTCACCCCCATCGGGCTGGAGCAGTGCTTCCATGGGCCTCGGAGTCTTTGGTGCAATCTGTCGTGCTGCTGCTTTATGTGCACACCTCGTGCCACTAAGCTGCCTCATGTGCCTCGTGCTGTCGTGTCAGGTTGGCCACAAGAATTATTTTAACGTGGGGCTCCTGCCTACAGATGGCCAGGAAGTCCCATCTAAGATGCCACTTGTGGACCACTGGGTGCGAACAGTCGCCCTAACCCGACACAGACAGGTGGAGATGCAAGTGCAGCACACAACACACTTTGATTTACAGAGGGGAGACACTTTTCTCGCTCCCCAGAGCACAGCAACAACGCACCACAGTACAAGTCTCAGTCGTCTCTTTGTCTTTGTCTGCCTACCTGCCTCCACTCCCTCTCTGGTAAGCTTTGTCCACCTCCTCCTGACTCTGGCTCCTTTTATTCAACTCCTGTGAGTGCTCCAGATGGCTTTGGTGGTTGTGGAAGTCTACTGTAGGGCTCTGAAACTCCCCCTAGTGGACCCCATGGAACCCAGCAGGGCTGTGCCAAACTCCAACTACCAGCACTCCCTCCTCGCAGATGCTTTCTCCCTCAGTCCTTCCATTCAGTTGAGGTCCTCGGCCTGGTAATGGACGTTGCCGCCCATCACAAATTCTTTTCAACAAAATGTAATGTTTTGACATAACCATTCATCTATCCATTTATTGAACCTATTTAATTAAGTTTTAGAACCTAACCTCATACATTCCACAAGGCAGAACACAATCAAGACTCAAGCCTGAGCTCCTCAGTGGTCCTCGAAAAATTACAAGACGAGAAACACTGAATGACCATGAATTTCTAATCACTAATACCTTTTTCTTGCATTTTAAGGCTTATCAGAGCAATAAAGCGAAGACAGCGTTTAAACCTTTTATGAAGTGTCTTTCCTTTTGTCCAGTAGATAGAATTGAACAGATCTTTTCAATATTATCTTCTGAAATAAATTAAATGACTGACCCATGACTGAGCTTTGCAGTAAATTTAGTTTATTCTTCACAGTGATGTTTTATAACATTATTACTATAGTGAGTGCGATGGGGATGCTACTGGGATGCCAACTTCAGTTCTAGTTGTATAATGCAGATTTTGAAATTTATGTAGCAAGTGAAAAACATCCTCCTTCAGACACTCCAGGCAATGGCAAGGTAACCTTAAAAAGGCTCACTTATTTCAGCTTAACTACATACAGGAAGATGACAATGACAGGACACTGTCCCAGTACCTGAATATTGTGATGATTCAGCTATGACCTGGACTGTAGATATGAATCATACTAGTTTCTGAATGGCAGCATTGGACTTATGATTTAGACTAATCTTCTACTGCTGTTTTCCTCCAAAAGTATTTTATCAATTAAACTGTTGTAATGCAAGAAGAAAGTAAAACTGAAAGTTGCTTAATTTGTAAAAGTAAGCTGCAATCACTTAGCATAGTATTTTATGTTTACTTTGTCAGTGACAAACAACTTTGATCAAGACTATTTCTCTAAATGATCCCCTTCCAAAAACAGGCTGCTGTCAGCTATGGAATTAGAGAGACGTACATCTCATGTCAAATAAGAGAAAATAACTCATTATAACATCAATATTCTTAAACAACTTATCTCCCCATTCAAGTTTGCCCATTGTTTTATCTTGGTAGAGTAATATATATTGCTGTATTTTCCTTATTGTATTATTAATATGTAGCCTTAGAATGCCTAATCTCACAGATTTACCACTGTCTATAAGGTATTATTATATATAAGTTATCCCCACCTTCCTTTCTATATCAATAACCTCAGGCAATTTGATGTAGTATTAAGACAAGCAGGAGTTAAGTTACACATAAAATGTATTATTGATAATATTCATAAATAATAACAAAATGCAAAGTACATTTGAATATTGGCAACCATGCAACCTGATAAAATGGTGATGTGCTGCTCAGGTGGCACACAGACTTGTAGTTACTTAAAATGTCTCTAGTTAAGGCATCATTGGTGCTCAGCTTTCAGCCACATGTCTGTTCAATATGGCTGATGAGCTGTGCTCTCCATTGTGTTGTCTTCTTCATCAGGTGTTAGTAACAGAGATGCTTCTTCATCATATGTTGGTTAGAGAAAGATACTTCTACATCATCACAGATTAGCAAGAGAGAGAATGTGGTTGAACAAGCAAATTTATGGGTTTTCTGTCCAACCCCTACAGCCAATAAGACATCATGGTACTTAAAGGCCTCCGAGACAAGCCAATTCCAAACGGCCATACCTCAGTGGGGGAAATAGAACATCTTAACACCTGCCCTCAAACCATATGTTAACGTAACCTGGCTTCCTTGCGGGTGTTGAAAGACTTTAGCAGAGAAATACTCATCAAACTGGTTTAAGACACATCCCCCAAATCCTGTCGTAAAATTACAAAGAGACTCCGAATGCCTCTCACCAAAGTAACACTAAATTACATTGCTTTGCCTAAATTACAAATAAAGACATACAAAACATTTATCAAGTTATATGCAAAATCTCACATCACAAAACCCATCTTACAGCGTCTGAGAGACTCCGAGACTATCAACATGAACTATAATGGGAAAAGTGAATAGAAAGAATAATCAACAAATCTGTCATTTACATAATTAAACTATACCCCACACAAAATATTTGTCCAGGTGCACACAAAACATAAGAAGTGCTGATTGAAATGTTCTTCTTTGTCTGCATTAAATAAGTGTATTAGAATTGTACTTGAAATAAGATGAGGACACAAATATTGGCATTCATACTCTATCATGAAAGGACAAATCCATAATGAAATGAAAGCAAATCCTTTGTAACACCCTAACAATATAGCCAACATGAGAAGAACACAAAATACAAAGAAAGAAAAGAAAAAACAAAACATTGCTGTCTTTCTTAGTCAGCTGATTCTTGCATTGACGCCTTGTATATTAGTTGGAATTTTCTAACCTCCAAAGAACAACCAAGTAGTCCTCATTCTCCCCTTCCATCTCCTTCTCCTTCTCCTTACCACTCCAGCCCTATGTCTTAAGCTATTTTAAATTTTTCTCCTTTTGTCACTTTTGACCAAACCTTTAATCACTAATGAGTCAGTGGTGACTCTCGTGCTGCAGGAAAACCAGGTTAGAACTCCTGGCTGTCGGTGTCTTTGCACTTTTGGGGCTTAAGTAGACCTTCTATAGCCAGGTCTCAGTGCAACCTCTTTAGCTGCCCCCTTTAATACAGGGACAAGATTGTCATGTTCTCATTTGGAGCCAAGTGCCCACTGCCTCACCTTTGAAATGTCTTTCTTTGCTGTATGGTGGCAGCTAGTTCACTACCTTTTCAAGGAAGAACCCTCAAATGCCTTTGAGGGGGAAGTAACTCTTTCTTATGGTATTGCATGTGTTTCTGTGTTTTATTTTTATGTATGTCACTTTAAATCTAGTTAGGTTCCATGTTCTTTGTAAGTAGAGCCCAAGAGGCAAGGCCACCCTGATGTCACCACTACTGAACCCTCCATCAGGCTATTTAGGTCAAAGTGAAAGGAGAGCACAGGCATGGCACATTGAAGCTCTAGTTGAGTTTTAGTGAGTACTGTGTTTCTTATTAGATTTTCTGAATATTTCTATTATTTTTTTGCCCCATTACTTGTTTATTTTTAGGTAACTCCTTTTGTTGGCATTTTTTGCTTTTCTAATAAACATTGCTTTATTTATATCAACCAAAGGATTTTATGGCTTCGTTTCTTTGAGAGGCATTTTTGATGTTTGAAACATTTAAGCTTATTTTTAAATATTCTACCTCTTTAGTCTTTTGTAGGCTGAAGCTGGCCTATAATGAATGTTAGGTGCCACGCCCATTGGGTGAAGCCTAATCTAAGCAGGAATTGGAGGCCAAGCCTGGCTTGGTTTGTGAAGGCTTTTGAAAGCCTCACAACCTTTTTTGCTATGAAGTTGACTCCACATCATGACACTCTTGCAACCTTTTGCCTATGGGATCTTCCTTACTGTAGGTAAAGGTCAGATGTTCGTAGCACCTACCATCCAGTGTACTTGACAAGTGTTAAATGTTATTGCCAATGCCACAACACCCTCTCACTTCTTCCTCTACATTTATCGCCTTACCTTGCTGCGTTGACATTTTGCATTGCTGTTTCTTTCCGTTAGTATAAGGGCCTTTCTCTTCATGGGAGTCTTATTTGGTACTTTGTGCCATCTTGTTACTTTACTTTGCTATCCTGGTGATTCCCTTTTCCTTGTAAACAACTGCCAACCATTCATCCTTCCTTACAGTATATTGTTTTTGGCACACCTACATACATAGTAATATAAATCACACATGGATGATATATGTTATGAAAAGTTGTCCTCTGTTGTCAATTCAGTAGGATATAGTTGGGCATATTGTCAATAAATTGGTCTCTGTTCCCACATATGGAAAGGTGCTGCTCAGAATTTTGAAGTTCTCTGAATTCTTACATAGTGGTGTCTCTTCCCAATCACTGAAAGTGCAAGGATTCAAACTTATTTTTTTATGTTTTTTTTTTTTTTAGCCTCGGTCTGTATTTGTAGCCACGTGGGAGTGTATGCTTTGTTGATTTATTTATTGATTTTTGCTTTATTTCTGTCTTCAATGCATTGTATTTTTATTAAATGTTTTTGAATTTACACTTGCTTTTAGGATAACTGTCTACTGAAACATATATCTGTAGGTACATACAATATTTGTGTACTATATGAAATAATGCTCTGAAAACATTAAACATGTCTTGGACATTCCTGAAATTGGTCATGTTGGTGACATAAAGCTATTGGAGGCTAGGACTTAAAAACGTCACATCAAGTTATACTGTAGAATTATCTTTAGCTTCTATAGTATCTGTAGTTAAAGAATTAGAAAGCATTAGTAGAAAGTAGAAGGCATGATTATTCAATTGAAAGGTTGGATGGAGCTGAAATCTAAGCTTGCAGACTTACCGTATATACTCGTGGATAAGTCGGGAGTTGATTTTACCGTATAATTTCTGGTATTTTATAATGTCGGTCATATAAGTCGAATGCGGAAAACTCACGCTGTTGGTCTAAGAGATTAGATAGATAGATACTTTATTGATCCCAAGGGGAAATTCATGATATGATTATGATATGCTAACGCCCACCTGAGAGAGTAACCACGGAGCAAACGGCCTTTTTTTCTATGTATTGTGCCTACATGACCACACGGTAATACCTGAACTATTCTGAGGTGACGTTTGCACTAATTTGTGTTTTTTGTATCTCACTCCCTCATACACCTTTATCGTAAGAGCATCCCTTATCTACGATGGACCGTTCAATCAGAAGAAAATATGAAGCTGGTTTTAAATTAAATGTAGTTGAAGTAGCAAAAGAAATTGGTAACTACGCTGCTGCAACAAAATTCGATGCGTCTGAGAAACTGATGTGAGATTGGAGGAGGCAAGTAGATGTAAAAAAAAAAAAAATGTGTTGCATTTTTGAACGGGCATATTAGTCATGGTCCGATTTTATGATTGATTTTTCAGATTTCAAGATCCGACTTATATGTGAGTATATACGTATATCCCAGGCAGGAGCTTGCCAAAGATGGGATGCCAGTTTATGTGGCATTAAGATATTCTTAAATAAATGTAATTAAATAAATATGAAAAAATCCTTAAAAGATTACTGTAAGTATGCAAGCTTTAATTCAGCAGAAAAGCAAGTAAAATGAAAGTGTAATTAAAAGCAACTTGAAGAAGGGACCTAAAAACACTAGCATTACTATTTTGTTTGTCAAGACGGGTTAAATCTTGATTTATGGAATTGTTTGTCCATTTAAAGTTACATGCAGTTGTACCATTATCTCCCTTTACTGAAATACTGCCAGTTTATAACAATACTGTTTTGTACAAAAGCAGCCAGCTATGGTTTCTAATGGTGGATGGTAGTTTATGTTTAAACAAGCTATGTCTCTGTCACAAATATAAAGTGAAGCTGTCTAATGTTTCTCTGTCCTCCATGATCATGTATTGGGACAAGCATTTTCAGAAAATGAGTGAAAGAGTTCAAGGGCTGTAGTGGGATCTCATCTTAATGTACATTTACAATTTTACGGGAGAACTTGGAAACAGACATGGAAATGAGGATACCTTGGTGCACACTCAAATCTTGCCATATATTATTGTCTTTTCATTAGTGGTAGTAACATTTGCTTGTTCACCAAAAATATTAAAATATTTAAGAAATAAATCAGTAACATTTTTTTCCTTTCAAAACAGACCTGGTATTTTTCAGGTAGGAATCGACCTGTTAGTGGTGACTTTCCAATGCTACTTTAGGAAGAAAGACCACAAGTCCAATGTGGACAGAGGTACTATCAGAGCTGCTACAACCTTAAACAGCGAAACTGTTCCCCACCCTAAATCACACTTGTGAATAAACACAATATTGCCATGAGTCTTTTTTGCATTGATTCCTCGAGTATGGTAGTATTTAATTTTAGAGAAAACATAGGTCAAAAAATGTATTTCTAAACTGCTTTCTGGTTTGCTATCGGTAATGTCTATAGTTAGAAGACCCCCATTATTAATTTAATATTATTTTTATTTTATGTTTACATCACATTTTTCCATGTCAGTGTTACTTGAATTGCTTTGAATTGCTTATTGTTCCAATCTTTCTTAGTTTTGGGCATTATGTGGAAATGCTTTAACGCCAAAAAGAGGTATCTTCGGAAAAACTGGGGACCTCCAGACAATTCTTTGCCTTGCTTGTGCTAAGGATGACATCACATATTCAGGAGCACTGAATGGGGATATCTACGTGTGGAAGGGGTTAAACCTGGTTCGGACAATTCAAGGAGCACATGGGGTCAGTAAAATATTTTATTTATTTGGCTCTTTTCCTGTACGTTGCTCCAATGTAATTGGCTCACAAAGGTTTTCTCCATCAAAGCGAATATGTATGAAATTTGACTCCTTTACTTAACTTTTTTCATAACTTGTATAAAATTCGAGGATGGAATTATCTTCTCACAGAGCTGTTCTACACATCATTCTCAAGGCAGATCAAGTTTAAACTGCCTGTCAAAAAGTAGAGGGCTTAATCCCTGCTGTAATTGTAACTTCTCATTTAGTTATACGCCACCACTGTGAGTCCATAGTTCTGTGGCGAGTTCAACATAACTTGAAAATGGACAAGCAGGTGGTGCTGAACTTTTTTTAATAACTTAAAAATTTGTTTTTAAATTAACATAAATTCATTTGGTTTTTTGTGTATAGAAAATTTCATCCTCTAAATAGTACACAGTTTAGAAGGTATGCTGTTGATAGACTTGCTTAATTTTTTGAATTATCAAATTGAGTTAAGATTATTATAGACAGTTCAAGAACTTACCTGTTTACAAAATGTCTTTTTGTTTTGACACTGCTACAGCTTTTTCTCTGCATATGGTAATAATGCTACAAAAATATGTTTCTGATTATTTTAGGCTGGGATATTTAGTATGTATGCTTGCGAAGAAGGTTTTGCTACTGGTGGAAGAGATGGCTGCATTCGATTATGGGATACTGACTTCAAACCAATCACCAAAATTGATCTCAGGGAAACCGAGCAAGGATATAAAGGTAGGAAATATTTACACACTGCTCCAATAAAGTTTATAACCCAGGACCTTCTGTTGACACTTTTTCTATAGTGTCGTTGCTTGTGACTGAAGACAGAGAGATATAATTAAAGTTAGTAAAAAATCTTTTATTAATACACACCAGGCAAAGGTAAGATGACAGAGAAGCACAGTCCTAGGACACCTGCCCTTCATCTGCCTCGAGGGGTCGGTGTCCCAAATCTTTTATAGGGCCTTTGTCTTATGACTTTAGTTGCACAAGAATTTCAAACCGTTACATCTTACAACATTTTGCTTGGATCAGCATTTACCACATCCTTTAAGTTCATCAGTTGGTCACTTGTGGTTTTAGTTCATCAGTTGGTCACTTGTGGTTTTTTGTTCGTTAGGAGAAACAAGAAGTTGCACTTGTCATGTGCACTATAGACAAGACAGGGTCTGCATGGCTTTGTCATGTACACCAGATTGATCAAACTATTTATTATTTTTCCACACTTCGAAGATTTTCCCCAAATGTAATGGGATTGTATACCACTTGCCTTTTGTAGATCATTGCACCATTTTACGATATTCGTACTGGTGGACATAAAATGTTGATTGTTTTATTCAAGACTGTAAAAAATAAATATTGCTTAAAACCATGTACAAACATGGCTTAATCATTAGCATAATTTGTTTTGTACAATAAACATTAAAGCATTTCAGCCAGATTCAAAATTTAATCCATTGCTGTACGGTGTACCAGTATTTGTGTTATCCTTCAAAAATCAGTTCTAGTAGGAAATTAATAATATAAGTTCAACAAGGTATTAATGATTATATATGTTGATGACAAAAATGAACTGAAATGCATTTTACCAATTTAAAGCAAATTTAAGAAATATTATATAAAAATAAAAAAAAGCTATAAAAGCAGGTGCAAGTAAGGAATAGTAGCATTCTTTAAGCTTGGGAAATACTGTGATGCAGAGTTTAGTTTTGCTGTCAGACAAAGGAGCCTGTGTTTATTTCATGCCTTGGTCAGTGCTGGTGTGGCATTTGCATTTTCTGGTGAAATGCTAATGAATTTTCCGTAGGTTGACCAATTTCCTCCCACAATCCTCCAGACCTGACATGCTTTTTGTTACGTGCTCCTATGATCCTATAAGTTAAAGCTGACAATCCGCCCATCCATCCATTATCCAACCCGCTATATCCTAACTACAGGGTCACGGGGGGTCTGCTGGAGCCAATCATCAATACTTAATGGAATTTTGAATACTTACTTACTATTTAACTTGTGCAGTCTGAATTCAGTATAGCACAAGTTCACATCTATCCACTTCATACAGGCTTTGTTCTTTATTTCTCTGCTGCACGAAGGAATTAAAACAGTAGTTTCTATGGTTTAGGAACAGTCTTTTTCAATAATTTCAGAACTTTTGCATTTTAGTCCCTACTGTGATTTAATGTTCATTTTGAGGCATTGTTTATTTAATAACAGAATTGAGCTTCATTTCACAATAGTTTTGTATGCTCCATAAATAACATATGTAACAAAATTTAATTTGTATTGACATTAATGAATACTGTTGCAACTCATTTCGGTATGAGTGTGCAGGGACCAGAGCCATTTGTGCTGGAGTGGCATAAAAGGAGTTGCACTGAGAAGTGTAGTAGGCTAGACTAGAAAAAAATTACAAGATGGACAGCATTGTGAGAGGAGCTTATGAGATTTAAGTACTTTACTAGGCATTTCCAGAGGCCGACATCAGGAGATTGTCTGGATCTCCCCTCAGAAAAGAGACGATAAACAGTTTTTTTTCCGAGAGTCATTAACGATTGCTTGTGTCTGCATATCAGTCCTCATCTACCACATCCTGGAATTTTCCAGTATATTGAATTAGTTAAGGAAAATTGATGTTGAAAATGCAGTCATAATACATTTTTATTACTACCATGTTTATTGGGACTGAATGTGAAAGAAGAGTTTCATTTAGGTAGTTGCAGTGGCTCTGATTTAACCAAAGTGCAGCACCCCTTCTCAATTTCCAGCACCAACCTACAGATTTTACCCCTGGTGCTCTCCATGTCCCTGGCCATTCTAAAACACATTTTTTTCAGTTATTTAGAATTCAGAAACACTTTTCAGTGTTGTTGATTTAATTTTAAATAAAGAGAAAATGAAAACATGTTTAAGGTCTGAAAATGTATTACAAATCAAAAGCTGATCTAATTCATAGAAATATTCTGACTCTTAATTCAGTACTTTGTAGAAGCCCCTTTGGCAGCAATACAGCCTGGAGTCTTCTTGATGACGTTTGTACAAGCTTTGCACACCTGGATTTGGCAAGTTTATCCCATTCCCCCTCTCTGATCCTCTAAAGCTCTATTAGATTGCATGGGATACATTTGTAAACTGCTATCTTGAGGTCTCCCCATAGATGTTCCATGGGGTTTAAATCTGGGCTTTGCTGGGCCACTTAAAGACAGTCAGAGAAATGTCCTGGAGCCACTCCAGTGTTGTCTTGGCTATTTGCTTCAGGTCATTATCATGCCAAGAGATGAACTGGTGCAGGTTTTTTCAAGGACCTTCTATTTGACTGCATGTTAAATCTGACCAGTTGCTGGGAAGCACCCTAATAGCAAGACGCTGTCACCCCCATGTGAGTGAATTAGGTAGGTGATGAGCATTGCCTGGTTAGGCATACTTGTTGGAGTTTTGTCCAAAGAGTTCAGTTTTGTCTCAACAAACCAGAGTCCTTTAAATGCTGTTCGGTAAACTCCAAGTGGGCTGTTACATGCCCTTTACTCAAATGTGGTTTCTGTCTAGCCACTCTACCATAAATGCCTGATTGAGTGCTGCTGAGATGGTTCTCCTTCTGACAGGCTGACTTATCTTAAAAGAAGACATCTGAAGCTCTTTTAGAGTGACTAAAGACCAAAGCCCTGTTTGCCTGGTTACTCACTTTGGCCAGATAGCCAACTCTAGGAATGAATCCTGGTGGTTCCAAATGTCTTACATTTCATAATCGTTGAGGCCATTGTCCCACTGAAAACATTCTAAGCTTTAGAAGTGGTTTTATACACTTTCCCTGATCTATGCTTCACTACATCTATATTACTGATGTCAGCAGAGAGTTTCTTGGACTTCATGGCTTGATTTTTGTCCTGACATGTAATGCGAATTGTGGGACCTTATACACATAGGAGTGTGTCTTTTTTAAGCTATGTCCAATCAATTCACTTTACCATAAGTGGTTGTTAAGCTGTTCTAGAAAAGAGGATGTACATGACCACAATTTGGAATGTCACAGGAAAGGGTCTATGAATCAGAGATTTCAGTTTTTGATTTTAAAATAAACTAGGGTGCTCTGCCACCTGCTTGCTTCACTCTCCAACTCCCGGGCTGGTGCTACGAGCTAGCCACTTCATGGCTCTGCCGCTCGCATATGGGGAAGCAGATGCACAATAGACCTAACTATTTTACATTACAGTGAATAATTAACCATAGTAAAAAATAGTAAAACGTAATAATTTGAAAGAAAATTATATTTCATGTTGTGTTAGAGGTATTCGTTGCGTTATACATTTTCATTCTGTTTGGCTTTGAAATTAACACGCAAATACTTTTTAAAGTTACACTTTTACTGTAAAACTTCAGTAAAAATAATATTTGGAATTAACTTTTCGTCAATATCACATTGAATTTTGATTCTCTGGTTGGAGTTGCATCATGACAACAAAACGTATAACTGTCTGTGAGTGAATATCATTTCTTTCTCTCTAATAAATAAACTGACTTTCGAATGTTTGTCCCTGTGATTTGTTAATTGTCATAACAAAAGTTATTCTAACGGGAAACTGTAAACATTTTAATACGAATGGCATATCAAGAGCTCCTTTGGTGTCTAATGTTATCCACGGAAGATGTACTACATTACCTTTCTTGGATACATCCTTCTTTCAACAGTAATTCGGGTGTTGGAAGACTGTATGGTGTTAACGGTTGTAGATATTCTATGGGATATATTAAGTTTTCATCTTCCACACCATCACCACCAACTGTTTCAGCATAGTCTATAAATAGGTATTTAACCAATTTGCCGTGTAACCGATCGACAATTTTCACATTAATTCATTTGACTTAATCGTTTCTCTGTGCTAGGATTGCCTGTGTAATTATTTCTTCTGTTGATGACCCTTGGTGATGAAATTCTTCAATAAGATTTGGACATAATAAGTCTTCTTTTATTGGGAAATTAAAGTGAGGAAGACGAAAAAATTTATAAGACCTGAGAGTGTAGGAAGTGTGTCTGACAAGAGCATTCACACGAATGAGAGGTGAGAGGACTGTGGGCGTGGGCCTTTTACCATAATTGGTTGAGAGGAGGGCGGGACTTGAAAAAATCTCTTGGCAATAGTTTTGCCTCAAGATTTATAGAAAAATTTACAAACCTTTCAGTTTTCACTTTGTCATTATGGGTTATTGAGTGTGAGTTAATGGGCAAAAATAGTAAATTTATCCACACACAGTAAGGTGTGCAGAAAGTAAAGGGGTCTGAATGCTTGCTAAATCCACCATATTTTAAAATTATGTAGAATATATAAATGTCGGGCATTTTTAAAATCAATTGCACGCAAAAAGGTTGAAATGGGCAGGTGCCAAGTCCAAGTAGAATTCATAATGAAATTAAGTAACTGACTCCAGGTTTGCCAATTGGATTATAAAGAAATGCTTACAAATGGCTACTTAGAGCAAAAGGGGGTGGTGCTGAGGCACCCTCAGCCCCCATACAAGTTCTGGCTGCTACTCTGTGAATTATGCAACATCAACATATCGGGCATAAGCTCAAAATTATGACACATCTGTGTTGCCAGTCAGTTCACCAATGGCTATGAATATATGATCAGCCCGACTATCACCCAACTTTGGATATCCTCTACCAAGAAATGAACAGGGCATACAGCAGCTGCAAATGACAGTGGGATCTGTTTCACATGTTTAATAACATTATTTATCAACTCATCAATAATAACTGTAGGTAAAATGCCTATTTTGCATTAGTTTGATTTCCCTGTATCAGTTAAGGCGTTATTGTGCTTAATCATTTTTCGTGTAGCTTAGAAGGAATCACTTGTTACTTGTTGAGTTAGTGAATAGGTATTTCCTGCTGTGGTGCTTGTTTGCTTTCAAGGCTTCAACTTCCCTGTGCTGGGCCTCTAACTCTGGTGAGTACAATTCATTGAAAGTGCTTTACTTTACATGGAACTCTTTTATAACAGGGGCTATTTCATGATTCATTTGTCATTGAAATGATGGTTCTCTGTATCCATTTCCTCTTAAGACATTTTGACATAGACATTTTTGCTAGCTGTCTTATTTTGATAGCTACCTTGCAATGTTACGTCCTCACCAGTCAGTTAATGTTATGTCATTGGATAAAACCACTCTGGATTTTCTATGTAAAAAATATAATTGATGTAATATAAATGATGATTAAGCTAGCTAATTTGGAGTGACACTAGAATGTATTTAGTGCAACATATGCACGGTGCTTCCTAATGTTGTATACATTTACATTTGACTTGGTGTATACTGATATAATGTTTGTGTGATTTAAATGATTTGGTGATTGAATGAGTGTGTAGGAGTGAATGAGGGAGTGTGTTTTTTATATTGTGTCTGGTGTTTTTGCAGGTTTGAGGGTTGGTACAGCCCAAAAAGAATCTGCTGCGAATGTATTTAGCCCCTAGTATTTAGCACTTAAGTCTTTAATTTACCTCAAGAATGATTTAAGATATGAAAAGGTAAGGTAAGTGACGGCAAAGGTGGTAGGGATGAGAACGGTGCCCATACCTATTGTGCTGCCATGCTGGCCGCTGCCAAGAGTTGATTTTACAATAAATTAAAATAAAAAAAGGAATAACCCTGGAGGTCAATCATCACCCCCAAAAGTGGATAGTCGATGTCGCATAGTACATGTGTACCAAATTTCAGGTCAATAGGTCAAACGGTTTGTGAGCTACAGGTGATTTAAAATCCTGGACAGACAAACAAACAGCCATGGTAGCGTATTGTATATAAAGATATAATTTTGCTTATTTCACCTATCTCTATGTATGTCTTTGAGTGAAATAACCACATATTGCAATAAATACAGTTGTCAGACTTTTAATGACAATCTTTATAATGAACACCTTCATATTTAGAGTCTGCGGTGGGTTGGCACCCTGCCCGGGATTAGTTCCTGCCTCGTGCCCTATGTTGGCTGGGATTGGCTCCAGCAGACCCCCGTGACCCTATGTTTGGATTCAGCGGGTTGGAAAATGGATTGATGGATGGATATTTAGAGTTGGTTACTCTCTCTGGTGAAGGAGCCACTCAGAAGTACTACTGTGTAAATGGTTCCAGCAGAGTCCCAGGCACAACACCAATGCTTTCTCCAAGAGTTGTCAGTGCATCAAACAGTAGCTGTGCACTCACATGTGCGGTACTTCAGGCACAAAGATAAACAATTAGAGCCATCCAAGAACTGAGCTGAAAGCTCAGAAAAATCATGGGGGTACTAACAGAAATATCATTAAATGCCCTATTCACTAAAAGTCGTTAAACAATCTTGTTAGAAAATATATACTACCTGTCAAAAGTTTTGAAACACCTCAGTTTTTCCAATTTTTCTTCAAATGTAATCAGTTGAAATGCAATGAATGACCTAAAATGGTGAAAGGTAAGCAGGTTAGCATAAACTGAAAAAAATGGAAATTTCAGAATCTTACAAATGGGCCTTCTTCAGGGAACAACTTATAGGTTACAACCTACAGATGTTCTTCAACAGTTAAAGTTAATTAAGCCTTGCAAGGTGAAGCAAACAATTTGCACAGGTGTCTTAACTTATGTTGATTACTCAACGCTAGAATCCCTGAAGCTTACAATTTTTTTCATTGTCCCTGACCTCCTTCAGTTTTCCTGATTATACACCAAGAAGCTAGCTGCTCACTGCACTATTAGCCTGCTTTTGTTTTGCAGATGTTTTGGAAATGCCCCATTCTGTTAGATGAAGGCATCGCCATGCTGAAATCCTCACAGTTCAAGTCTGTGTTGAAGTGTTTATCGGGCGATGTGTTTGTAAGGAATTATACAGGTAATGAAATATCATGAACTGAAATACATACAGTTCATGTGTATTTCATGTCTACAATGATCTGTGTAAATATAGAAAGACCGTGGAAATGCGAGGTAAGAAATGCTGAACACACGGCTAAAACAGAAAATGTTTTCATGTGTTTTAATAATAATGACATCATTTTGATGTGAAGTGTAGGATGATGAAGCCCAAATATCCAACAAACACTTTTGCAAAAGTTGTAACAAAACAAGTATGCTTTTATTCAAAAATAAAACCAAAGAAAAAGAAATTGCTCAATTGACATGTTGCTGAAGCCCAACTATCAGTCGGGACAAAGTAAACGACATTCGAATACGTGTGATATGTGTGTGTCTATGCGTCTCATTTTCAACTAGTTGTCACAGTGGTAACACTGCACTAGCGTGGGTCTGCACAGATGACGTAGTGAAAAAGCTACTGTTTAGCAATGGTGAGGTAACAGGTTTGAATCCCGCATCTGCTCTGCATTTAACACATGGAGTACTGAGCAGCTTATTATTATTATCATATAACAAAAACATACATTTTGATGTGTTTGTAACATCTCGTGTAAATTTATGGTACTTCTAAAGGACGTTACTTTTCCTTGCACACAGATATTCCTATCAACAAGTCATTTGAACATTTTTTTTTATTCAGTTTTATTCATGGATTTTTTTATTCAGTTTTATTCTTGGACTCTTCAATGAAAAAAATCAATCAAATGACATGTTGATGTGAATGTCCATGGGCGAGGAAAAGTAATATCCACCACAAACACTGCAGTGTCTGTTTGCTCATCAAGACACCAACAAGAAATGATTGAGCTGTGTTTGTGTGTATCCCTTCAGCGCTAACTATTACAAGTACCATAAATTTACGCTGGCTGTTACAGACCCAAATCAAATGTATGTTTTTATTATATAATAGTAACAAAAGTAGCAGCTCACTACTCAAAACAGTAAATGAGTGGATAACTGGGGATCAAACCTGCAATCCTTTGATTACAAGGCAGAGTCCTTACCTCTGCACCAACTAAACTGACGCAGCTACTTCGTATCGGTTGAGAGTTGAACTTTTTACACATTGCCAGTAACATGTAAATTGAACAATTTCTTTTTCGGTGTTTATATTCTTGAATAAATGTACGCTTGTTTCGTTACACCTTTTGTGAAAGTGTTTATTTGATATTTGGACATTAGCCTTCACACATTGTACACTTCATGTCAACATTTTGTCATTATTACTATAACATGAAAAAAGTTTCCGTTTTAATTATGTGTTCAGCATTTCTTGCCTCACATTTCCTGTCCTACATTTACACATATCGTTGTAGACACGGAACACACATGAAATGTACGTATTTCAAATAACAATATATTATTTACCCTATATAATTCCATACACCTAACTCCCAAATAAAGAGACTTGATTTACTTATCTTCCTACAGTGTAAAGTCACAACTTTATGACCATTGCACATGCCTATGTCTATCAAACACAGGAAGCTGTGCAGTCTACTTGTGACTACACTGTACAGTAGGAAGATAAGTAAATAAATATAGGCAAATAACATTCGATCTGTCTTTTATATAAGTAACGTATAAATGTTTTTTATATAAAAACCATCAAAAAACATAATCACAAACAGAACTTTGCATGATATCATGGCAAGCTCTGTAGGCCCTGCTGTTTCATTGAAGGACATGTGTATGGCAGATTCACTGGCAGGATGACACCCTGTCTCTTTCTACATCCAAATGGTGCCGTCTTTTGCCTTTATGCCTGGTGCAGCTGTATTGTTCCTATGTGTGACTGGATGTTTCTTGCAAGGAGGACTTCTATTCTCTTTCTCTGATGTAGAATCCTCATCTGTGTTCACCTCTGTTATACCACGTCTTTATTTGAAAACTAACAGTGTCAGTTCGGAGGAAGCGTGAATGTGACTGAGATAAAACCGAATACAGTGGAACGTCTCTGAACACGTAAAAATCGGGTTACGACCAAAAAGTTCGGCAAAGTTTTGCATTTGTTCACGACCACACACTCGGGTAACGAACAAGCCAGTTTCCCTTCCGGTTCGTACGCGCCAATGATTTGTCGTGTTCAGTCTCTTCCTGTACTGTAAATTGTTCTCGGTGCATCACGCAGAGGGACTCTCCCTCAAAACTGTAACCTCCTCTCAACCCAGCTTCCTCCTGTGGTATAGCGGGTCCGCAGCTCCTGTCAAAAAGGCCAGTTTTAATAAATAATCACCGCACTCGCAGCTTGGTGGTGTTGTGTGGCCGAAGCGGTTCCCGAGGAGTTTGTGATGTGGGTGTTTCTCACCTAAGTGCACAGGTGAGAAGCGGTCCGCATCCGTAATTGTTGCCATAATATATAGAAGCGCGAGTCGGCTAAAGGGAAAGAACAGGAAAGAACGGGAGGTTGCAGGAGAAAGCAGGAAGCAGGAGAAGAAAGCTGGTGCAGGAGAGCATGAGACAGAGAGAGAGAGAACGATCAAGCAAGCCAGCAAGCTGCTGAGCAGGGAGCCTGGGTGTTTGTCTCAGTGTTATTCAATGTTTTTACATTTAGTTTACTATTACACTGTGCATTCTATGGTATAATAAACTATTTTTGTCCTTAAAAATCATTAAAGAAAATATATTTACATACAGTTCGTACGGTCTGGAATGGATTAATTGTATTTACATACAATCCTATGGGGGGGAATTACTTCAGGTCACAACCAAATTGGGTTACGACCAGAGTTTTGGAACGAATTACAGTCTTGACCCGAGGTTCCACTGTAATAAAAAAAGTTAACCTTTACAAGTACCATAAATTTACACCGGCTCTTACAGACTCATATCAAATGTATGTTTTTATCCAATGATGGTAACAAAAAGAGCAGCTCACTACTGGGAACGGTAAATGCAGGAAGGACCCGGAATCGAAGCCACAACCACTTGATTATGAGACAGCGTTTCTTACCTCTGCACCCGCCAAGCAGACTGTACCCTAACCCAATTTTTTTTCTTCGTTTTATTCTTGGATTAAAGTGCACTTGTTTTGTTATACCTGTACCTTTTGTGAAAGTGCTTGATATTTGGACTTCAGTCTTCACACATTAAACAGTTGCCATCAAGCCATGATCTGTGACTTCCCTTGATAATGTCTAGCTGGATCTTCAGAGTAGCAACAAGTCTGTGGTTCAAATTCACAAACTGGGCAATTCTCTAGATCCTGCAGTTCCGTAGAAGCCTCCAGTGTCTGTCCACGAGGATGTGATCTCCTTCATTGCATCATCAGTATTGAAGCACCAAATCCAGTGATGTGGCTCAGGGCACTGGAACCAGGGACCAGCGATTTTCAGCCCCTGACCTTTTGAAGTCAAGGAATATGGAGCCATTTTCATCATGGTTGCCAAACCCATGGGGACCAACACAGCCCTTATTGCCAGCCCTGTCAGTGCCAGAGGTTGCTTTGAACTCGCACATGACTAGAGGAGTGTCACCTCGCAGGCACCCATCAACCACCAAAAGAAGTTGCAAATAGATGTCTACTACGCGAGATAGTCTGAGGTGTGCAGAGTGAAGAGAGAATGAGACAGGACTGTTCCTTGTGGTGCTCCAGTGTCACTCACGTCAGTATTAGAAACACAGTCCTTGCGTTTCACAAACTGAGGTCTTCCCAACAAATAGTCCATTAATTTGGACACCATAGACTCATCTACCTGCATATCTCTGAGTTTACCCCTTAACATGAATGATTGGATGGTACTGAAGGCACTGGAGAAATCAAAAACTGTAATCCTCACAGTGCTGTCAGCTTTGTCCAGGTGAGAATAAGCCTTGTGGAACAGGTAGGACTGAAGCATGCAATTATCTATCTTTGTCTACAAAGAGGATTCATATAGTCCAGGACCAGCCTTTGAAAGGTCTCGATCATGTGAGACATAAGTGTCATTAATATGCTTTCTTTGGAACAGGAACAATGCAGGATGTTTTCCACAGCAGCAGCACTTTGTGAAGCATTAGGGCTCATTTATACTTCACGCGACGCGATGCATGCTGCAGCGGACGCTCCTGCTACGCAAGCGTTGAAGTGTTTATACTTGCGCGCGTACTTTATGTAAATCTGGAGGAGTCCATCAGGTGGCAGTGTGAGATATTATCACGGTGAGAACATGTTTGGCTTCTCTGTGTTGTGAATTGCCTAAATCACCTATTAAATTCCGATAACACCTTACCGCAATATCTGTGAAAAGGATGTTTATTGATTAAATCCATCAATCCAGGGATGTGTCCATTCCAACAAGCATTGGGCACGACTGAGAAACAATCCCTGGACGAAGTCTCCGCTCATCGCAAGGTGAATACAAGCACACATACACTAGCGTCATTTTAGCGGCACCAAATCCCCAAATCTGCTTATCTTTGGAAGGAAACCGGAGCACAGTGTGGAATACAAGCAGGAAATACCAGCAACGTAACTCCCTGCGAGACAGCAGTGCTACTGCTTCGCCACCGTGTCACCCCCATGTGTGTAATTATTAACAGTATTTATTATTTAAATGAAATTATATGTAAAATGTAACATACACACTTTAAAATGCATTTCATCATGAAAGTGATATCAAGTATGAATCTAAAGATTCTAAATGTGCAGAGAGTTGGAATGTCAGACATTTAATGTGTTCTGTGTGGTGATCTTTTGCTGCTTGCCGCAGCTGTCAGGTCCAAGAAGCTCGTAGCGATTAAAAACTGGGATGACGTTTACGACGGTCTGCTTTAATGATAAAGTAAACTACGAGGTTAAAGTGGACAATTCGAGATTAAAGCCGAAATTTCCATTTTAAATCACAAAATACACGTTTTCACCGTGTCCTTTATTTTTTTCTCAGTGGTTCAAATATAACGCTATGCATTATGTTGCTGTTGTTAAGTTGCAAAAATAAAAAAATTTAAAAAGACGACACAAAAGATGGCATGTGAGACTTTTAAAATGTATCGTGTCATTACGATCGGGAATATGCGACGCTTGAATATAAAAGCACCACGAATGCATTTGTATGTCGGCATTTTGCTTCAACACTTTGAACCATTCATCAAACAGCAAAGCGCGCACATCGATCCCCGAAGGATCTCCATAGAGGCTTGCTGTCACATGTAGATAGTAAACAGAGACTCTGACGTCACGTTCCGACTTTTAGCACACTGCGCCCCGACTTTTTGCTGGTACTGCAACTCGCAGCGTTCGCGTTAATTTCTGAGGACCTGCTCAGAGGACGCGTGAAATGAACGCTGGGTACGCGTGGCAGCCATGATGCGGACACGTACGCGTTCTGAGCGTGAAGTATAAATGAGCCCTTAGGGACAGACTGAACAGGTGACAGATGACTCCACAAAGTTTGTCAGCACAGGTCTTAAGAACTGCAGGAGACACTAAAACAAGGAATATCACGATTATGAGTTATACATACAGCAGAATATTGACATGGGTGCAAGGTGAACAACTGGCGTAAACTTTGGATCTCTTGTGAGTCTTATGTGACTGTAATACAAAAATGTGAAGAAGAATATAAAAAAATGAAAACATTTAAGGATTTACTAATCTTTGTATTTTAATATGGTTTGTTTAAGTCGGACTTCTAGTTTTTACATGTCTGATACCGTTAGAAAACATTTTTTGTGTTTGTGTGTCTTGTTTTTGTGTAATTTGTACCTGGGGGAGTAAAAATATGCCATAATTGGCAATTGCCTGTGTTATCATCAGTGCTATATTTCTTAAAATATACATTTTTCTGAACATTTGAGGAACTTATTAGAACAGTGAATATATCTTTACTTGTGCAGCATCAGACAGAGGAAATTAATACATACAATAAACATGAATTTTAGGCTTATTAAAAGAAGACTGTGGAAAATCACAAATAATCAGCTTATTAAAATTAATTATGTAAGTAAGCATAAAAGATCAGTAAAGAAGCTAACCGAAGGGTTAAAATGAAAAAAGAAAAGGTCTTGGTCAAAGAGCTTCAAAAATAACAAAGGTCAAAATATTACTCAAATGCTTTTTAAATGGATTTGCATAATTGAAGTAAAAAAGGAAAAAAATTCAATACAAAAGAAAAAAAAATCTAAGACCTCAAATTAAGCAAAGCATCTTTAACAAATACTGTTAACGTGGGAAGGAGAATGATACGAAATCCCAACCTAAAGAGCCAAAACCTAAATCTTCAACACATATCTATTAATTCTGTTATTAAAGAAAACCTAACCAGAAATAACTATAACAATCAAACTTAATTATGGGGAGATTGGATCAATTCAGTAAAGGGGAGTCAAAGATAAAAAGAAAGGAACTTAATTCCCTAACGTTTAAAATGGGGCTCAAAGAGTCTTTAAATTAAGCCATCTTACGTAGTGGTCACACCTGCCGGTCTAGGGGTCCCACACACTGAGCTCCATATCTATTGACACAAATACAAAACAGGCAAAATGAAACCTTCAAAAATATTGTTAAAATTATTAAAATACTTAACCAAAAGATAAAAATATAATAAACTGCAAACAGATTGAAGCAAGTAACAAGGGAAAAATGTCAAAAGTCAAGGACAGATTCCTAGTGTAGACCTGATAATTTGGAAAGGAGTAGGAAATAAGAGTACTGGTTTCTAATGAACATTGTATTGAGTTTTTAGTATTGATAGTATTATGTCCAGTCACTTTATAAATAATGATATTGTTAAAAACACAGTGATTTAATTGTGAATGGCGCAAACTAACATCTAAGCACCATGATGAAGCCTTCAATGATAAAACGATTGTCTTCTCTAATTGGTCAAATACAGTATAAACCTTTTGCTTCTGCTGTAGTTTCAAAGGTACAGTTACCTGAGGGATGAAAATGTAAAAAAAAAAATTCAATGGCATTGTCTCAAAATATTTAATCTAAAGTCAGCATTCAAACCATTAGGAATTGAGATAGACAACTGTGTGTGCATTGTTCATTTACTGTAGCTTCAGTGAAAAGGAAAGAAATGCCACAGAAAATCTTCTATGGTGAGTATTGAGTATTTTTCGTTTAAACTGGGGGGGTCACAGTAATGACAATTATGAAACAAAATCTTCATTTAATTGTTTAAATTGAAGTATCAGACCAGAATCAAATTCTTACAGTAATTCAGATCATTTGATAGGTATCAATATAAGAAAAAAAAAAAATCCTGGTCCTTATCACTTTGTCATTTGAAAGCTTCTCTTCAAGTTTCTCTGTAGCTTTTTAGCATGTTTTCTTTTATCAGTTGAAATAGTAATATATTGTTAGTTCATTTGTAACAAGTTTTACTTTTGGACAGTAGCTGCTGTTTGTTAACTGGCTCTTCCTAAGTTTAATCCTGCTTGACCTTTGGATCAGCATCATATGGGGATCCCAGCTGTCACCAGCTGGAAGTAATTTCCTCTCATTAGGGTGCTTTACATTGTTAACTGAGATGCTGAGAGCTTATGGGCAATTTACTTATCCACATTGTGTGAGGTTTTCCTACAGTATAGTCCTAAAACCATCTGCCAATCAAAAGATTTGAAAAGGTCATTTATTTGAACTTGAAATTCATGTTTCAAAGGAAATAATAGATCAAAGCGATACCTAGAAAAAGTGATTTTTTAAAAAGTGCTTATAATATAGTTCACTATTCACTAACAATGTATATGTCTGTTTTAGGGCTACTGATTTCAGTTCTACCAAGTCTGATAAATGACCTAAAACAAAAGATTAATGGAGTTGATTCTCTTCAGTTTAAGCATTTCAGGATTAACAGTGTAACAATACTTCATGTGACTGAAGTATTTAAACTTTTAAAGGGAATATGTATGGCAAACACCAGGTGTTACTTTAAAATGAGTTCTTCAGCTAGCACCTTGATGCACTAACAGAAGCTTAAAGGTTACATTTCACACTTGAAATTCTGACTTGGTTGTTTCTGAATGTGTTTGATGAACAGATATTAACGTCTTATTTTGAGCTAAATGGAGTTTTGTTTTCAAAAATATCTCTCATTTACTTAAGACTACCATAAAGTATTTTATTTCATTGGATCAGAATTTCTGGTATTTTAAAATGAATACTAACAGCTGTGTTTAAATTAGTTCTACTCTGGTTATTAAAATATTAATTTTTCCAGAGTTTTATATTGAATTATATTTAAGCCTCAAGTGGGTAGTCAGATGAAGCCACATTTCAAAAAATCAACCTGTAGTACTGCACAAACCATTAGAACATTAGAAAAAAAAACTGACAAGAACTAGCTATTTGGCCCAACAAAGCTTGCCAGTCCTGTCCATCTAATGTCTTCAGATAACCATCAAGATGAGGTTTGCTAATCCCTAAAGACCTACTGTCTACCACAGTCCTTATTAATTTATTCTATGTGTCCATGGTTCATCATCTTAACGTTTGTGTAAAGTCTAGCCTTAACAAATTTTAAACAGCCTGGATTCACTGTATTAATTCTTTTCATAATTTTAAAAATATTAATCATGTCATTTATTAATCTATGTTTGATTGAACTGAAAACTTTGAACTCATTTAATGTTTCCTCATAACTCTTACCCTGCAGCCCTTGAATCAGTCTAGTTGCTGTTCTCTGGACTTTTTCTGGCACTACTATGTCTTTTACTGCAGGCGAGGCCTACCTAGTGCATCATAAAACTTAAGCATAACCACCTTCGACTTGTACTCTACACATTGTGCTATACAATATAACCTAACATTGTCTTAGTCTTAATGGATTTTGAACACTGTCTATGTAGATAGTGAAAAGTCTACTTGTGACTCCTAGTTCCTTCACATAAGAAGAACTTTCAACTTTCAAATCCCCCATTGTGTATTCATATCTAACATTTTTTCTTCCTACTTTTGATACTTTACCTTTGCTTACATTTAAATTAATCTGCCACATACCTGCCCAATTCTGTATTCTGTCCCAAGTCTTTCTATAACGATTCAACTGATTTTGGACTATCTGCCATCCTACATAGCTTGGTATTATGTGCAAACTTAACAGCTTTGTTATTTTATGCCTATCCAAATCAATAAAAAAATTATATACAGTATATATATATATATATATATTGTGGGACGCCCAGGGGGACCGAAGGAGGGCTTGTGCCTCCTCCAGACCACGAGGGGGCGACCGCCCTGGTTCCTTTGTGGACCACGAGTAGAGAGCATTGAAGCTCAGCCCTGTAGGGGGCCCCCGGTCCCCGCCTAGGGGGTGCTCCCATGCCTACGGAGCCCTGGACCTCAGCACTTCCGCCACACCCGGAAGTGCTGGGGGGAAGAGGATCGGGGACACCCGGAGTGCTTCCGGGTACTCAGACGACACTTCCGCCACACTAGGGAGTGCTGGTGGAGGATTGCCGGGAACCACCTGGAACACATCCGGATGCTTATAAGGGGGCCGCCTCCCTTCATTGAGGGCTGGAGTCAGGTGAGGAGAAGGACAGAGCTTGAAGGAGAGGAGTGGAGGTGGTCTGAAGAGTGAGGCAGAGTGTGAGAGGCCTGGATGTTGGGGAGTCTTGGGGGTGTTGTGTGCATTTGGTATTGTACATAGAACTGTAAAATAAACGTGTGGTGGTGTTTTAAAACATGTCTACCTGTCTGTGTCCAGGGCTCGTTCCACAATATATATATATACATATATACATACCACCACTGACTCACTCATCATGAAATCTCCCGAACCATGAGGACTTGGGACTTGAAATTTGGAATGTATTTTACCCTTGGCCCATAGGTGCACCCATCTACATACTGTGCCCTGAACTCTCACTTCTTTCAGTTTGATGGTCAACCTCTCATCTACGACCTTATGAAATGCTTTCTGGAAATCAAGATAAATAATGTCATATGCACATGTCTGATTGTATCCTTTTGTTGCTTACTCATAGAGTTCCAGCATATTAGTTAAGTATGGCCTCCAACTTCTGATCCCATGTTGACCGTTCAGTAAATCTCCAGTTTTTGGCCTTGCTCTCTTTATCATGGGTGGGAGTTGACTTGAACTTAGTTTTGTCAAATTTGACTTGCTTGTATGGAATGTTACTTGCTTTTAATAAATTCAATGTAATGAAAATAATTCTCCAGTTCATGCCATGAGCTGCTTAATCCTTTACTTAACAATTCATCCATTAAGGAAAATGTGTAGTTTATATTTAGATATCATGATTGTCCACCCATCCATCCATTATCCAACCCGCCAATGCACCTAACCTGCATGTCTTTGGACTGTGGGAGGAAACCGGAGCACTGGGAGGAAACCACGCAGACACGGGGAGAACATGCAAACTCCATGCAGGGAAGCGAACCCAGGTCTCCTAACTGCGAGGCAGCAGCGCTACCACTGCACCACCGTGCCTCCCTATCATAATTGTGCATATTATTATTATTGTTATCATTATTTTTATTATTATTATTATTGAATTTGACAGAACAGCTTACCCAGGATTAAGCCACTAATTTTAAGTTTTGTGATTTATAGAAAAGCAGCTATTTATGTCATAGTTCAAGGCACCCTGTCATTATTTTTTATTGTCAATATTGTGTGTGTCGAGAGTCCTTTAGGATAAGTTTAATTTTAATAAATTGGCAAACATCTGTTTTTTGGGTTCATTAAGATGGAGGCTTGGAAGTGTTATGTATTAACTAATGTTTAGATGTTTTATTGTTTTTGTTGTGTTTATAGTATTTTAGTATAATATATATTTTAGTATTAGTATAACTTAATCCTAACATTGCAGCATTTGACAGAAATATCCAAGTGAGCTTCAATTTATTATTATTATTCAGTACGATGTTCTAAGGCAGAAACATAAAAAATGTAGCACATGATGTAATGCACTTTACAGATTTTTAAAAAGAGTAACGGTAATAAATAGTGCCAGTAAATATTAATACATATGTAACAGTATATACTGTATAACAGTGCGGTCTACCAAATTACCAGACAAAACAAGTGAAAACTATGCAATACAACTGACTGAGCTGCAAAAAAAGTAACTTTAAACGGGTACTGAAAAGTGATTTGTAGTACTGGTGCTACAGTATAATGGGGTTTGTTCAAGGGTCAAGCAGATGACTGTAGGCAGTTTAACAGTTTAGCGGGCTGCTTTTAAAAACTGTAATTCTGCCGTTACAGAATCAAATGCTACAATGCCCATTTTGAATGGTGGGTTAGCAGTTACTTTGTTAAATAACTGTTTCAATGTCAAACACATGAGAATGCTGTTTATTGGCTTCAACAATATATTCAGCACAATATTTTCCCTGCCAGTGCCAATGCCAGTGCCCCAGAGCTACACATCATCTTATAATATGAGATCCAGGACATCAACACTGGTAGACCTCAGACGGTTAGGCTTAAGAAATGCTCATGAATAGTCTCAGTTTGAACAAAAGACAACTTTACACGTGTGTACTCAGCACACTGTTGTTTTTCCTGTTTATGTATGTCTGTTCTGAACTCATATCAGAAACCCTACAATAAGGGTTGGTGATGACACAATGGTTGTGGGTCTGATTACCAAACAAGACAAGACAGGCGAAATGGAGGAGGGTAAACCTCTTATTAGATAATGCAGAAATGTCATTTGTTGGTCAATGTCAGAAAAATAAAGGACCTGACTGCAGATTTCAGGAGTTTTGGAGGACATCATTTGCCTGTCAACATAAGTTTGGTCACAGATGAAATGATTCAGCTAAATTAAGTCTTTAGGATGAGGAGTCCACATCATTAGAGATTTGTCATGGTCCCTTAACACCACCTATCTTATTATTAAGGCTCAATAGCATGCATACTAATCATCTGCAGTATTGCCTGGTATACGGCAGTTGTTGGTTTAAACAGCCAGGTTCTTCACTGTATACATGTTCCTGTGCATATCATATATGTACTGTACATCTCTGAACTCCACACAACAACAACAACATTTATTTCTATAACACATTCTCATACACAGGATGCAGCTCAAAGTGCTTTCCAACCTGTCAAAGATGTAGTTCCATACAAAGAAAAACAAAGTAAATTTAGATAAGAACTAGCCAACCTGTGGCGTAGCATACGCCGCATTATTATTTATTGATGGGTGAACACTTCCTGAAAAACACAGTTGTCCAAATGGGGTGGGTTTAAGGATACAACTGTCAGTGAATGAAAAGATGGAACTCTGGAGAAAGCAACATACAATTGTCCGAGACTGAAAACTGGTTTTGGCAGATACAGGCATATCTTTTTCAAAGTTTGGCCCAGTGCCTTATTAATTGTCATTGCAAAGGCCAATCTAACAGGAAATTGTCTGCATGTAAAAGTAAAAGGCAAATTTGAATCTGATGGGGTCAGGGAAATCTGGGGAATAAGGGCAGTTTGTGAGGTAGCAGCTGCGATAGTTTTACACTCCAGTACATTGCGGTGAATGCTGGTAACAGTCAGGCAGGCGGGCAAGCCAAAAAAAACACTATGCTCTTAGTATGGTATAAATCAGGTTTTAGTACACAAAGGTTTTCCCTGTTCCTGCAGGACCATCTAAGAAGAAGCATGTTTGTTGCGGATGGGAATCGCTGTATGCAGCATGTAAAACAGTTTGTGAGGGTGGACGCGGGAGGAGGGTTAGAGTTGGTGGACGGGGCTCTGTTGTGCGTGCCATGGTTGGCTGCTTAGTGAATTATATATATATATATATATATATATATAGAGATATATATAGAGATATATAGAGATATAGATATATATATATATATATATATATATATATATATATATATATATATATATATATATATATAGATATATATAGAGATATATAGAGATATATATATATATATATATATATAGAGATATATAGAGATATATATATATATATATATATATAGAGATATATAGATAGATATATATATATATAGATATATATATAATTATGAATAAACATTATTAAAAACATAAATAAGAAATATATACTGTATTATTAAGAGAAGTAGATTTATCCTGCTTAACTGGAGGTTTTTTTTTTTCTTTCCTCTGTGCCCCTTGGCCATCCAACCTTATCTTCAGACTGTCATTTACAAGCTTTAAAAACAACAATATTTTTCAGGACACTACTTCTCTTACAGAATTGTTTTTAAATAATTAATCGGGTTATTCTGCAGTGGGTTGGCACCCTGCCTGGGATTGGTTCCTGCCTTGTGCCCTGTGTTGGCTGGGATTGGCTCCAGCAGACCCCCGTGGCTCTGTGTTCGGATTCAGCGGGTTGGAAAATGGACGGATGAATTGGGTTATTGGAGCTTTCATTTATATTACCATTGTTGGAGGCTGCCCTTAATGTCTTATATAATGCATCACCTGAAACATCACCTTTCTTGTGTTTGTATGAATAGAAAGACTGTTTATTAGATTTGATATCAGTTTCCTTCTTTTTTCTTAATCTATCTGAATACCTTACTTGATTACGTGATACATAGAAGGAAGTTCGAGACACCCTACGGATAGCAAAAATCACTGCTAAATGGTTGTTGATCACAGAGGTCATAAAGCTCCTGTGTATCTGGCTTGGGAAGAGGATGTAGCTTGCATTCGTTCCATCTTATAAATTATCCACACAATTAATAGGACCTTATACCATCTTAAATCTAGTGAGTCCAGTGTCATATAAATTACCTATCCCAGTTCACCTTAAAATTCACCCAGTGTTCCATGTCTCCCATTTGAAGCCACCCTACTTCAGTTTGGGGGGGTGGTGAAACTTAATTTAGACTACAATGTATTTGTATCTGGAAGAGTTCTGTTGTTAAATATTTGGGTCACTGGATAGTTTATGGTCTGGAGAGATGCTCATAGGTCCCTATCTTTTATATTTGTGCACCTGTTTTGCTGTATTCTTTTGATTTATGATTCCCCAGGAAGTTAGATCGGCACATCCAGAGTCTGCGAAATGAGAGTGGGACTTATGATTTGTTAATATTTAATTTTTTTTGCTCTGAATTTTTTTTTCTTGACAGTACTTAAACTTTTCAAAGCTTTTCAATATTAGAGAATGTTAGGATTGTGGATAACATTTACAAAAGTTTCTAGCTTGTTTCTGAGAATTTTCTAGCCCTGTAGTGTAGCAAAACTCTGAAATCAATGTTGCTTTGTGAAGCCTGGTTAGTGTTTTGGTTTTTGTTAAGAATGTATTTTAATTCCACAATATTTTGACTTTAGCCTTCTTTTTGACTACCCTCATCCACCTCCTGAACTTAAAACCTACTTTAACTGGTCCTTGCTACTTCAGATCAACAGCAGATAAACAGATGATATGTAAGGTAGAAGTCAATGGCACATCCTCCAATAAGATGCACCTTGTTAAGAGGTGAAATTTAAAATATATCAAGGTATTTCCCCAATACTGTGATTATTGCACCTACAAATAATCACTTCATTCTGTATTATTTCATATTTCTTCAAACTCAGTATTTAGTAAGTGAATGCATTTGTTATATTTTGACTAGCGAGCAGCAATATTTGCTTTTCTTAGATAATTGCACATTACTTAATAAAATATCTATCTATCTATCTATCTATCTATCTATCTATCTATCTATCTATCTATCTATCTATCTATCTATCTATCTATCATATAATGCCTTATCTATCTATCTATCTATCTATCTATCTATCTATCTATCTATCTATCTATCTATCTATCTATCTATCTATCTATTATATAGTGCCTTTCACATATCTATCTATCTATCTATCTATCTATCTATCTATCTATCTATCTATCTATCATATAGTGCCTTATCTATCTATCTATCTATCTATCTATTATATAGTGCCTTTCACATTATCTATCTATCTATCTATCTATCTATCTATCTATCTATCTATCTATCTATCTATCTATTGTCCTTAGAAACAACCTGTGTACTGTAAATAAAGCTACCAGATGTTATTCTTTGTGGAACCACTTAACTGATCATCAGCCAATCACTTAATTAACAGCACCAGGCTTTAATTACCTGCATAACTGATATGGAAGCAGTGATGGATTATTTACTTCTTCATACAAAGCTACTGAATATTTTCCAATTTATTTCTGAATAAATAATGTCAAACAAAAGTCAGTTATGTTACCTTCAGGTTAGATTTACTGATTATATTTTTTCTACTCTCTGAATACTAGATGACTGTTAGAATTCCTCAGATTCACCCAGTGAGTCAGTGTGAGAGAATGAACTTGCAAGTGTGTGGTTTAAAGTTCTGTGCTTTACCCACTAGGCCACTACTCTGTTTATGTTGAACTGCATTGATGTGCACTAAAAGTATTTGTGATTAATAATACGTGAAATAGTTCCACATAGGAGCACAAGGTGTTTCACCGCTTAATATTGCGGGAGAAAACTGAAGAAATAAATATACATTATAAAGCATAATAGAGGTGTTACAGTATATACTAAATTAATAATTGCCCTATTGAATGAAAGCATTGTTAATAATACAATACTGCTAAATTTAAATATTTCATATTTTTTATATTCCAGAAGAAACTTTAAATTCTAATTGTTGGTGAAAGACAGTGTTTTTCTAACAGATAATATGTGAATTGTATTAGCAGAAATTCACCATTTTTAAGTTAAACAGTTTTTAAAAATGACATTTCCATTTACACTATTTTTCACATGTTCAACTTCTTTTTACTTAGGACTTTCAATTAGAAGTGTGTGCTGGAAAGCAGACCGCATCCTTGCAGGAACGCAAGACAGTGAAATATTTGAAGTCATGGTGAGAGAAAGAGATAAACCACTGCTGATAATGCAAGGCCACTGTGAAGGAGAACTTTGGGCCTTAGATGTTCACCCCAAAAAACCTCTGGCTGTTACAGGGAGTGATGATAGATCAGTAAGGTCAGTGAAAGACAAATTTATTTTGATGTTAAGAAAGTACAGATTTTACTCAAGAGTTTTTCTATTTTGTTCAATGAAGGCACGTTTCTTTTATACAACATAGTTTGTTTCTTAGTGTAAATAAATGTTTTCGTCATTTAACATATTAATCATTATAAAAAAGGATACGATTTTCAGAATAGATATGGATTATATGACAAACATTTTGCCATTTTAATATACTGCAAACCCATAACTGATTACAATCTAAGGTGAAAATGATTATAGTTTTATCAGTTAGCATAATATAATTTGTAATTATTCATTTTAAAAGCATTGCAGTAGTAGAATTGGTTAGAAAATATGAGAGTCTTAACAGAACCATTAGATCTTAAACTTGCTAAGTGAATTACTGGTGCCCTTAGCAAAAACATTTCTGCTCTTTTGTGTGGTTACATATTGTCCTCTGGTCACTGCTGGTACACAGTATGACTCTTACTGAGGGATGAAGAAGCATACTGGAATGTACAGCGTGATACAAGTAAACAACAAATGAAACACTTTCTCTGTATACTATGCTGGCTTAAGGTTTCCTCCTGAACATGAAACATTAACATTAACTCTTTGAGGGCTGAATTTTATTTCGAAAAACATAGTTTCTGAAAAGCAATGGTTTCATGCAGAAATCAACATGAAACGTCTGTTGCTGCATGCTGCGGCTGCCAGTTTGCCAAGAATGCGCGGCAGACTTGCTGCCAGGCTGTCCTTGCATGGCTGGGGCGGCAGCGGTCACAGTCGCAGTGCATTGCAATCTGGTTTCTACCTCTTACCATTGTTAAGTGGCAGTCCTCTTGGTAAACATTGCCTTAGGCGTGTCAGTTATATGTTTAGCTGGGGACCAGTCAGCTCAAGCTGGAACCTCGCATTCATTTTCGATCACTTGTATCAAAATCGGAGTCTGGCAAGTCATAGTCCAGTTCAGAGATAATTGGCAAAACTTTGTATTTTGCTTTATGCATTCGCTTTGATCTCTTGCCATTATGTCAGTGCCATTTTTGCTCTTGTTTGCACCTTACTACTCACGCGAGCACAGAAAATATCGGTCATACCAATGAAGCTAACTTTCCTTCTAGCATCGAGAGTCCAACTAAAACATAACGGTTTGTTTTGGCACAGAGTACAGTTGCTTACCATCGTCAACACCTCCTTTTGACAAAGTCGACATCAGCCCTAAAAGAGTTAAACACTTCTCTTCCTGAACCAGGAACATTAACAATACAGTACTTTGTTTTTTACTGTTATACTAATTCTAAAAATACATCTGTATAAAATAAACCTAAGAAAAAAATCCTAAGTTAGAAAGTTAGATGTGTTACAATTTGTTGAGACAGACTAAGATGAAGAATACTTTAGCTCGTTACGTTCGGTAAAATGTTGGTAGGATGTAACTCTCACACAACTTTTTTTGAGCTTCTACAAATTAATGCATATTGTGACGTTCCCGATTCTTTTCTTTACCAAAAATACTGGCTTACACTGTGGTATAGGCTCTGATTTGTCTTCTGTTACAGACACGTTTCTTTTAAGACGCTTTTGATTTCCAGAAGTAGTAGGGTGGGATTGTGCATTTGAAAGATGGTTCATATTTGTTTGTATAAATTGCATTTCTAGAAATGTTTCTTTATAAGGATGGAAATTGTTTGAGACACCAAAACACAGTTTTTATGTTTTGCAGTATGTTAAGAATTTGGAACTGGTTTTGTGATATGCTTAAATTTATTATTTTCTTTTTTATTTAATTAAAGTAAAAGCTAAAGTGGTGTACACTGTTGCCAAATGTCTCAGGCTTTTGTACCTAATAAAAATAAATTATGGAGTTAAATCGTACTACTATTTTTTTAATATAAGATTTTTTTAATATAAAACTCCACTATGTCAACAGTTTCAAAGGGAAGACTGAAAAGGCTTGGATATCCTGCATAACCCACATGGTGACATGATCTAATCCTAGGCCTGGATGATGCCTTATGAAATGAGCCCTTAAGATTGTGGTGTTGCTGAAGTACAGTTTTTATATGATAATGCTTGTTGTTTAATGATTTATATCAAGATCTTTGTTCCCTGTTACATTTTGAAAATCAAAATGAGCCCAAATGATTGAATTTGAATTTGTGATAGACTTCAAAACATTTTATATCAGAAACGTTTTAAGCATTGCTGGTGTTTAGATTCTTTAAAGCTATGCTGACATTGGCAATTGCCATCGATCTGCAAACACAAAATAAAATAGGAAAATATGTTCTTGGCAAAACAGTGGGGGTTGTCATAATTGTGTTTATTATATATGTTTTGCAATCATTGTGGTGCTTTACAGCATTAATTACTATGTCATAGAAATACAGAATCATAATCTTTATAGATAATGCAGCCATGAGGTTGTTTTTAGCATAATAATTGAGTACATGTTTAGTCACTGTAGCATAAGGTGTTATCAAACCATCTTTCATAAATTTCTACACAAGTTAAGTTGCTTTTATTTTTTACTTTTATGAACATCATGTCACTTACCCATTTCAATTTCAAGGAGCAGTAGTGAACTCCAGTTTCAGAGACAAGTGTAGAATGGGGCGTAGGTAGAACCCAGATTACTGGCATGTGTAAAGAGCTACCCCAGCTTTCTGGTACAGTAGTGGGCAGTGCTTACTTTGTTATGGTGATTATTACTAATATATTGAATAAATAAAGAATTTTATTACAGAACTGAATACATAAATACACATCTAACATTATACAGTGGTGTGAAAAACTATTTGCGCCCTTCCTGATTTCTTATTCTTTTGCATGTTTGTCACACAAAATGTTTCTGATCATCAAACACATTTAACCATTAGTCAAATATATAACACAAGTAAACACAAAATGCAGTTTTTAAATTATGGTTTTTATTATTTAGGGAGAAAAAAAATCCAAACCTACATGGCCCTGTGTGAAAAAGTAATTGCCCCTTGTTAAAAATAACCTAACTGTGGTGTATCACACCTGAGTTCAATTTCCGTAGCCACCCTCAGGCCTGATTACTGCCACACCTGTTTCAATCAAGAAATCACTTAAATAGGAGCTGCCTGACACAGAGAAGTAGACCAAAAGCACCTCAAAAGCTAGACATCATGCCAAGATCCAAAGAAATTCAGGAACAAATGAGAACAGAAGTCATTGAGATCTATCAGTCTGGTAAAGGTTATAAAGCCATTTCTAAAGCTTTGGGACTCCAGCGAACCACAGTGAGAGCCATTATCCACAAATGGCAAAAACATGGAACAGTGGTGAACCTTCCCAGGAGTGGCCGGCCAACCAAAATTACCCCAGGAGCGCAGAGACGACTCATCCGAGAGGTCACAAAGACCCCAGGACAACGTCTAAAGAACTGCAGGCCTCACTTGCCTCAATTAAGGTCAGTGTTCACGACTCCACCATAAGAAAGAGACTGGGCAAAAACGGCCTGCATGGCAGATTTCCAAGACGCAAACCACTGTTAAGCAAAAGAACATTAGGGCTCGTCTCAGTTTTGCTAAGAAACATCTCAATGATTGCCAAGACTTTTGAGAAAATACCTTGTGGACTGATGAGACAAAAGTTGAACTTTTGGAAGGCAAATGTCCGTTACATCTGGCGTAAAAGGAACACAGCATTTCAGAAAAGAACATCATACCAACAGTAAAATATGGTGGTGGTAGTGTGATGGTCTAGGGTTGTTTTGCTGCTTTAGGACCTGGAAGGCTTGCTGTGATAGATGGAACCATGAATTCTACTGTCTACCAAAAAATCCTGAAGGAGAATGTCCGGCCATCTGTTCGTCAACTCAAGCTGAAGCGATCTTGGGTGCTGCAACAGGACAATGACCCAAAACACACCAGCAAATCCACCTCTCAATGGCTGAAGTAAAACAAAATGAAGACTTTGGAGTGGCCTAGTCAAAGTCCTGACCTGAATCCAATTGAGATGCTATGGCATGACCTTAAAAAGGCGGTTCATGCTAGAAAACCCTCAAATAAAGCTGAATTACAACAATTCTGTAAAGATGAGTGGGCAAAAATTTCTCCAGAGCGCAGTAAAAGACTCATTGCAAGTTATCCGAAACGTTTGATTGCAGTTATTGCTGCTAAGGGTGGCCCAACCAGTTATTAGGTTCAGGGGGCAATTACTTTTTCACACAGGGCCATGTAGGTTTGGATTTTTTCTCCTAAATAATAAAAACCATCATTTAAAAACTGCATTTTGTGTTTACTTGTGTTATATTTGACTAATGGTTAAATGTGTTTGATGATCAGAAACATTTTGTGTGACAAACATGCAAAAGAATAAGAAATCAGGAAGGGGGCAAATAGTTTTTCACACCACTGTATCTGTATTATATGACAATATACAGTTATCCAGCCCTGCCTACATCTGACCTCACCCCATCCCGTGTCCTGCTGTGAGGAATCTGGATAACCTCCTTGGCATGAACTGTCATTTAACCTATGTTCATTAAGATTCTATTCTTAAACTCAAATTGAAAACCTAAAGCATCTTGTCTCTAGCCTTTAAAAATTACATTCCTTTTGTTGTATCGGTAATATACAATACTCTACATTATTAGCATATATATTTATATAGTATTCATTTTTGTATTTTTGTAAATTTCTTTGTAAAACATGGTAATGCATGCTATAAACGGTGTTATAATAATAGCAATAAAGTAAGATTGGACTGATGGTAGGTGTGTTTTGTCCCCCAACTTTTCATTTCTTTTTAGGCTTTGGAGTTTAGCAGACCATGCCTTGATTGCGCGTTGTAACATGGAGGAGGCAGTGCGAACTGTTGCTTTCAGCAATGATGGTTCTCAGCTGGCATTGGGAATGAAGGATGGCTCATTTACTGTTCTCAGAGTCAGGTAGGTACACTGGTTACCGCTTGACATTGAATGTATTGTATTATGTTAGTGCTTAAAATTAAAACCAAACTGGCGAGAAGTAAGGCACTCCCTTAGTCAAATACTGTATAATCCCAACTAGGTGAAACAAATACAGAAATCATACATTATGGCTATTTTGTTGATATTACTGTTATATATTTGGCTGATGCCTTAATTCATAGTGGCTTGCAACATCAGGATATACTACAATTCTCTACATTTAAAGCAACAATTTTGTGGTTTGAACTCCTGTATTTTACGTCTCTACACCATACAGCCCTCACCAATTAATCATTTTTTGCTTCTGTTTTATTTGACTTTTTACAATATTTCTCAAATTATCATTTAACTTCTTACAGCATTCTTTGAGTAGTTTGTCTGAACCTAACGTGTGTTATGAGCAACAACATGGTGGAAGTGGTATGAGACTTTCAAAAGTACCACAACAGCAGGCCAGGACCATCACTGGCCAGCCCAAAGGAAGACGAACCCAACCCAGCTAGTCCCCTAGTGCTAGATGAAACTTCACGCTAGGATAGGCCTAAAATGAGTGAGTTAGCATTTAAAGTCCAAAATACCAAAAATGGCTCACAAGAGGGTGAAACCATGGAAAAACTGTAAAGACTAATGAATCTTTATAGATTGAAGTTTTATTTAATAAATAAGAAAAAGATAAGTGTTGAAAAGACCAAAAATAAGCTTACCTTAAAGGCAATCCAAAGCAAACAAGTCCTAATAGCCAAAATCATTGGCAAATCCAGAAAACGGACAAAAATCACAAAAACCAGGAAATCTAAAGAAATGACAATACTCACAAATGGACTCCAACCACTATTGGATATTTCCTGCTCACAGACGTTTATAAATGACGGCAGTCCTGACATCAAGGTTTCCTGCACTTTGTGGGTTTCCACCCACAAAGTGCAGGGAACATAAGAACATTTAAAGAGTCAGTACATAAATATTAAAAAAAACCCATAAATTAAATAAAAACATGATAATGTATAATTTCAAAACAATAGTAAAACATGCACACTGGCTGTAATATAACACTGTGTATGTTTTGTAATGTAGTCCAAAAACATTCTGCCTCTATCCTTTATTAGGTTAAATTGCCATCTGGGTAGTTTTGAGAGTGTACAATACATCAGAACATTGTGAAAACAAGGACCTTGCTTTGTGTCTTTCCCTCTTCTTCAACCCTGGTTGGAAAAGTTGAAATAAAATTTTATTTTAGGTTAGCTACCTGAATCTGGACAACATAGTGGAGAAGTGTTTCAACCAGCTGCCTCATATCTTTAGGACACTGGATTTGAATCCTGGCCTAATAACTCTATGCCTGCATTTTGCATGTTGTTTTTATGTGTACGTGGATTTTTCTCCAGGTACTCCAGTTTTCCTCCCACATGCCAAGCACATCCATTTAGAATCAGTAGTTTGCTTAAGTCCTTTGCTCTCTCTATATTCTCATCACCATTATTTAGGCCAACTTTTGAAGTCATCGTTGTAACTTTAGAATTAGCTAGTTAAGCTCAGACATCATCTGCAAACAAAGCTCCTCGTTTACACATTCAGGACACAGTGTGCGTTGCCTCTCCTAAATCTATAGTTTTGTTATCAGCTGGAGATATTTTTTTTTTATCCAGAAATTTGGACAAAGTATATAGTGTACCATTATCTTCAATTGTCTTGATGCCATCGTGATGCCATGCACAGTAATTTCTGGCAGTCACTTGGCAACAGCATTGCACAGTTGTTAAGAACAAAATGGCTATAAACTCTAGAGGAAAGTGCAAAATGGCAACGACCATTAATCCAAAACCAAACACAAAACAGTGGCACAGTAAGGTCATAAATATAATCCTCTTTAACTCTTTGAGGGCTGAATATTTGTTCCAAAAAACTCAGTTTTCTGAAAAGCACACAAAGCAATGGTTTCACACATAAGTCAACATAAAACATCTGTTGCTATGTGCTGTGGGTGCTGTGGCTGCTGTTGGCGCATGTTCGGCGTCTCTGGCAGCAGTGGCTGCATGGGGGCACCTCAGTGGTCAGCAGGAATGCATGGTGGGCCAGCTGCCTGGCTGTCTTTGCATAGCAGGTGGGTGGTGGTGGTTGCAGTGTGGCTCAATATGGTTTGTACCTCTTGACATCAGAAGTGGTGGTCCTACCAGGCAAATGCTTCTGTAGGCACATCAGCTACACAAAAGTGTTCAACGCCACGATCAGCAGGGGACTGATCAGATGATGCTGGTACCTCACTTTCGTTTCTGATATCCATCTCCAGAACACTTGCATCAAACTTGGAGTCCGACAAGTCAGAGTCCTATTCAACGAAATTACGTAAAACCTCCTTGGAGTATTTTGCTTTGCACATTCGCTTTGGTCTCTCGCCAGATATCGGTGCTATTTTAGGGGTTGTTTGCTCTTCTCTATTCGTGCACGTGTAGGGAATCGAGGTTAAATCAACAAAGCTATGTAACTTTATTTGTAGCAAAGATAGTCAAACTAAAATGTAACGGTGAGTTTCGTTGCAGTTTACAGCTGATTGCCATCCTCTACTCCTGAATTTTGACAAAAGTCGACATCAGCCCTGAAAGAGTTAATAAAACCCCTGTGTGTGTCCAGGTGTCCGTGTGTCTGTGTCTTCTGGTGAAATGGGCATGCGCGGGGCCACATGTGTTCAGTCTCTCCCTGTACATTCTCTGTGCAGAGAGAGACAGAGACAGAGACAGAGACATACACACACACACACAGACAGGCACACGCGAAAGAGAGAGAGACGCACACACACACACACAGGCACGCGCGTGCATTGTTGCAATGTTACTTTTCTTGGTTGTTTATTAAATTACGTGTTTTTCAAATATTCATTTTTTTTCCCTGTGCTTAAAACTCATATAAAGAAAAGTGTTTTTAGCGAGCGGTTTGTAGCGCTATAGCGCAAACTCTTGCTGTGTTAGTTTTCTCTGTTGTTCAAGGTTTTCTCAGTATTATTCAATGTTTTTACATTTAGTTTACTATTATGCTGTGCATTCAATGGTATAATTAACTATATTTGTGCTTAAAAATACAGTTCATATGGTCTGGAATGGATTAATTGTATTTACATATAATCCTATGGAGGAAATTACTTCAGTTCACTGTTCCACGGTTCCACTGTATTACTGTCAGAGACAATTACAGGCATTTTACGGAAATACAAACCAGTATTACTGTGAGAGAAAATTAAAGGCACACAATACAGTGACGCATATTACAGCCACATACAAGGTCCCTTGCCATTTAATATAGACTGTTCCTACTAATGTTTATGCACTACTGTTCTAGCGCCAGTTTTTGTAACGGGCTCAAGGTCTAGTAATAAAATATTTTCCCAATAATAAAATAAAATTCAAAGTAATAAATATGTACTGAAAATTACTCTGAAGACAAGACTCTAAAACTACTAAAATCACCACACTGGCATTCCAGACATGAGTTTTTAAGCTACATTTTTTACTAAATGTCTACATTAATGGCTGTCCAGGGCTGATTATTTTTTTTTTACCTTGCACCCAGTGTTGCTGGATTAGTCCCTGATTCCTGGAACCTTTAAACTGAGACAGCATGTTTGGAAATAAATAAATGTGTAAAAGTTATCATATCTGTTATGTGAATATCAATCAGGTTGCCAGATTCCAAAAAAAAAGCTTAAAAATAGTGAATTTGGCCAAAAATTTGCTCATTGTCTGAGGGTAGACAAAATGACACATCAGAAAGTGAGGGGCGGTTAGGTACATACCATCAAATTCCAGGGTTGGGGGGTTCCCCTCAGAGATATTTCAAAGTGATGGATTTATACCATCATATATACAAGTGCGAATAGCAGGGGAAGGGGTGCCAGATGGATTAAAGGATATGGCAAAAATGCATTGGAGGGTGGTTGAAAAATAGCCCAAAATACTGCATTGTTTTTAAAAACAAGAAGACTATTTAGTGCCATTCTGAGAATAATATTGTGTTTAATAATTTGGTAATTCCCTGTACTTTAACATTCTATTTACTGTTTTTTGTTTATGTCCCTTGTTTTGTCACCCATATGAATGTATTCTATGTATTATTTTTGCTTTTATATGTTGCCTTTATTAGATGTGCCTACTAACTAAACACCACTATCTTGTTTCTCTTTGTACTTATTTATGTGTATCTGATCTTCATTCTAAACTTCAGAGATATGACAGAGGTGGTACATATCAAAGACAGAAAAGAAGTAATCCATGAAATGAAGTTTTCGCAGGATGGTTCATATCTAGCTGTTGGGTCCAATGACGGCCTCGTGGATATTTATGCAGTTGCTCAGCGTTACAAGAAAGTGGGAGAGTGCAACAAATCTTCCAGCTTCATCACTCACATTGATTGGTCTGTAGACAGCAAATACTTACAAACTAATGATGGAGCTGGCGAACGACTTTTCTACAAGATGCCATGTAAGTAAATCGTATGAATTTGACATTCTCATTACAAAAAGAACAACGTAAGATCTCTCAAGGGTGAAGTTGTTGTGTGGGGGCATGTATCTCTTATCACCAAGACTGATTTGGATTAAACATACTGTATATACTTGTGTTTAAGTTCTCCTGTGGATAAGTCGGGACTTGATTTTACAATATAATTTCCGGTATTTTATAATGTTACACATATAAGTCGAATACGGAAAACTCACACTATTGGTCCAAGAGATTATGATATGCTAACGCCCACCTGAGAGAATAACCACGGAGCACACTGCCTTTTTTTCTATGTATTGTGCCTACATGACCACACGGTAATACCTGAACTATTCCGAAGCGACCTTTGCACTGTTTTGTGTTTTTTGTATCTCGCACCCTCATATACCTTTATCATAAGAGCATCCCTTATCTATGATGGAGCGTTCGATCAGAAGAAAATATGAAGCTGGTTTTAAATTAACTGTCTTTGAAGTGGCGAAGAAATTGGTAACTGTGCTGCTACAACAAAATTCGATGTGTCTGAGAAATCGGTGCGAGATTGGAGGAGGCAAGAAGATAAAAAATGTATATATTTGTCGCATTTTTGAATGGGCGTATAAGTCGGGTCTGATTTTATGATCGATTTTTCGGGTTTCAAGAGCCGACTTATACGCGAGTATATACAGTAATTTCAATCAGAAGTCAATAATAATCTGCCATTTTGATTATATTGGTAACAGTGAGGCTAAATCAGCTATTAATATCTCCAAGAACATTTATGTCCTTTTTTATACAAGATAATTTAATTTCTTAATCACTAAAAATATAATCAGGACTGGGAAGAGAATGTTATCTAGTGAAGAATGTCAAGCATTATTATAAAATTTGCTAATTTTACCAAATAAACCTGTGAGGGCTTCTTTCTTACAGAATCCAATCTACTGTAATGAAAGTTACTTTTCCTTTCCCCAGTTTCCTGTCAATGTACTTAATTTATGCAAACTGTTGCAGTCATATAGTATGTCATCTTTATGTTTCTGTTCCTTTTTCTTGACTCTGTGTTTATGTTTCCTAAGTTAATTTTTTTCTGGTTTATTTCTTTCATTGAATGGTGAATATATGGATACTCATTGCACACATACTGCAATTCTCATATATTTTTTTCTTAGCTAAAAAGAGGTTCTGCTATGCAGTTTACACCATTGCATGTGATCTCAAAATTGCATTTGCAGTAACACCACAATAGAATATGATTTATGAACTAGATGATGTAGCAGACCATCACCATTTTCCTTTCTGGAAATGACTGTCGTCTTCAAAGGTGAATTATTTGCTTCATGCACTGTAATATAAATGTGCCAAAGTGAAAGCATGTAATATTGAATAGAACTGCCACCCTACAGTGCTTGATCCACTTCATTCCCTGACCAGGACACTATCTCTGCAGGCAGAATTTCCCATGTTCTCATAAGTTACCCCTTAATAATTTAGTTTCTTCCAGTATAGCAAAAACTTGCATCTAGACCCCCGTGACCCTGTAGTTAGGATATAGCGGGTTGGATAATGGATGGATGGATGGATGGATGGATGCATCTAGAATACAGTTTGTTGCTGTCTTGTGCCAGATATTCCTTTGTTGCTCCATTGCAAAAAAAAAAAATAATAATAATTTTATGAAGTAATTTTCTATATTAAATAAATACCCAAGGCACTTTACTATTATTTAAATACATTTCATTCAATGAGAAGTGAAGCAAAATTACAACTTTGACTAACTGAACAGGTCGCAATTGGCAACGTTTCTAGCCAGCTCAGGCCTGAAGAAGGCTTGCACCTTATAATCTGTTCTAGTAGCCAATAAAAGGTGTAATGTTCCTTCACTTCTCATTGCATCCATAATGGCTAACATGGTACATCACCCTGCTACGAAGTACATTGTAATACAGTGACTTACTAAGTGAGGCTACACTGATTGCCCTAATAAGATGAGTATGTGTTCTTGTTATCAATCAGAATACATCTGCGGTGCCAAAAGGAGGTTTTTTCCTTTATAGGATTTTGTTTAATGTTGTAGGATTTTTTTTTTTTTATTACAACCCCAATTCCAATGAAGTTGGGACGTTGTGTAAAATGTTAATAAAAACAGAATACAATAACTTGTAAATCCTTTTCAACCTATATTCAATTGAATACACTACAAAGACAAGATCTCGAATGTTCAAAGTGATAAACTTTATTGTGGTTTTGCAAATCTTCACTCATTTTGAATTTGATGCCTGTAACACGTTCCAAAAAAGCTGGGACAGGGGCATGTTTACCACTGTGTTATATCACCTTTCCTTTTATCAACACTCAATAAGGACACTAATTGTTGAAGCTGTGTAGGTGGAATTCTTTCCCATTCTTGGTTGATGTACAACTTCAGTTGCTCAACAGTCCGGGGTCTCCGTTGTCGTATTTTGCGCTTCATAATGCACCACACATTTTCCATGGGAGACAGGTCTGGACTGCAGGCAGGCCAGTTTAGTACCCGCACTCTTTTACTACAAAGCCACGCTGTTGTAACACATTCAGAATGTGGCTTCGCATTGTCCTGAAATAAGCAGGGACGTCCCTGTAAAAGACGTCGCTTGGATGGCAGCATATGTTGCTCCAAAACCTGTATGTACCTTTCAGCATTAATGGTGCCTTCACTGATGTGCAAGTTACCCATGCCATGGGCACTAACACAACCCCATACCATCACAGATGCTGGGTTTTGAACTTTGCGCTGATAACAATCCGGATGGTCCTTTTCCTCTTCGGCCCGGAGGACACAACGTCCATGATTTCCAAAAACAATTTGAAATGTGGACTTGTCAGACCACAGCACACTTTTCCACTTTGTGTCAGTCCATCTCAGATGAGCTCGGGCCCAGAGAAGCCGGCGGCGTTTCTGGGTGTTGTTGATATATGGCTTTCGCTTTGCATGGTAGTGTGGCACTTGTAGATGTAGCGACGAACTGTGTTAACTGACAATGGTTTTCTGAAGTATTCCTGAGCCCACGTGGTAATATCCTTTACAGAATGATGTCGGTTTTTAATGCAGTGCCACCTGAGGGATCGAAGGTCACGGGCATTCAGTGTTGGTATTCGGCCTTTCCGCTTACGTGCAGAGATTTCTCCGATTCCCTGAATCTTTTGATGATATTACGGACAGTAGATGATTAAATCCCTAGATTCCTTGCAATTGTACGTTGAGAAACGTTGTTCTTAAACTGCTGGACTATTTGCCCACGCAGTTGTTCACAAAGTGGTGAACCTCACCCCATCCTTGCTTGTGAATGACTGAGCCTTTTGGGGATGCTCCTTTTATACCCAATCATGACAAACACCTGTTTTCAATTAACCTGTTCACCTGTGGAATGTTCAAAACAGGTGTTTTTTTTTTTTAACATTCCTCAACTTTCCCAGTCTTTTGCTGCCCCGTCCCAGCTTTTTTGGAACGTGTTGCAGGCATCTAATTCAAAATGAGTGAAGATTTGCAAAACAACAATAGAGTTTATCAGTTTGAACATTAGATATCTTGTCTTCATAGAGTATTCAATTGAATATAGGTTGAAAAGGATTTGAAAATCATTGTATTCTGTTTTTATTTACGCTTTACACTACGTCCCAACTTCATTAGAATTGGGGTTGTACATATAAATTAGATACATTTCTATTTAAGCTGATTTTTTGATTGTATTAAACATTCAGCTATTAGATGCAGTAAACTATAAAATCAAATTCATCATGATTGAAATAAGGAGGTGTACAGCAGAATGAAGTCATTTTTAGTTCCTTTACAAAAAATAAACACAAGCTACTGTAAGCATACATTTAATAACACAAGAATGAGATATTTCTGTTGTCAGGGTGCACAGTGGTATAGTGGTTAGTGCTGTTTCCACACAAATCCAGTGCCCTGTGTTCAAATCCTGAGTCTGGCAGTTTTCCATGTGGAGGCTGCATGTTCTCCCTGTGCCTGTGTTGGTTTTCCTTTGGGTATCAAGGTACAATGGTTTTCTTCCCACTTCTCCAAAGTGTGCATTAGGTTAATAGGCAACTCAAATTTAGGCCTGTGTGTGTATAAGTAGGCCAAGCACTAGACAGACACCCTGTCTATTGCTGGTTCTTACTTTGTGACCAGTGCTGAGACACCTACCCTGCAACCCAAAGTTATGTTTAATAGGTTTGTGAATGTTATATTTCATTATAATATTCAGAAAAATAAAATATAAAAAATGTTTAATTGTCACAAGACTTTACAGTGCATTGTTTATCATAGCACAGCGATGCAGTGGATACGTTTGTGGTGATGTCTTGCAGCATAAAGGAGCAAGAAGAGCCTGGCTATGATCAAGTGAAAAACCGTGTAAAATTAAAGGGAAAAAACACATTGGATGAATTCTTGAATGGAGTTTGTGATGATGCGGGTTCCACTCCATGCTCCCATCTTCCTTCTGGGAGCCATTGAAACCTATACAGTCGGTAATGTCACCGATGAGCTAGACAGTGAGGCTCAGCAATGAAGCCAGGGGATGGTGCTAAAAGTGCAAAGTGCTTTTATTAAAAACAACCAACAAAATAAATGCAGTGTTCAAAGTAAAGTGCAGTGCTTCAAAATTCCTTAAATAAATAATCTGTAAAAAACAGCGAATTGTGGAGGTTAAAAACACTCTTAAGAAATCCTTTAAAAACAGCGAGCTTAAAACATTGGCTTCAAGCAGTCTTTTAAAACAAATCCCGGTACCTTTCTACTGGTGACTCCCCTGTTTCTCCCATCCAGGCTATGCAGCAAGGAAGCCACCCTACCTGCAGCTGACCTTCTTACTGCCTTCTACCGCTGGTCTGTTCGCCTCACCGATCCCTGGCTCTGGTGGGCTTCACCTGACCATGACTTGAGCTCCACAGCGACCAGGGTGCTCACGCTAGGACTTTCACTTCCCAAGTCCTGACTCCCACTGCCTTCCCAGCCTTATGCGGTGAACAACATTTTATTTTATATAGCACATTTTCATACAAACAGTAGCTCAAAGTGCTTTACATATTAAAGAATAGAAAAATGAAAGACATAATTATAAAACAAAATAAATCAACATTAACATCGAATAAGAGTAAGGTTCAATGGCCAGGGGGGACAGAAAAAACAAAAAAAACTCCAGACGGCTGGAGAAAAAATAAAATACCATCCTCCTTCTGGTCACTCCCGCTCCTCAATAATTCTCAGCGGGAGCGACCACTACCGCCTGCTCCCGGGGTGCCAGCCAAACACCCAGGCTCACTGTTCAGCTGCAGGTGTTCTCTTCTACAAATACCTTCACTTGTTCATGCACTGGCTTTCTTCTCCCTACTTCCTGCCTTCTCTCCTTCTCAACTTCCGTCCATTTTTTCACTATTTTCCCCTGCCTAGCCGCCTTGTGCTTCTATTTATTACAGGGAAGTGGATCAGGTGTTACAATTAGCAGCTCCCGGCATCAATTACGGATGCGGATGACTCCTCACCTGTGCACTTAAGCGAGGACTGCCTGCATCACGAATTCACTCGGGAACCGCTCCGGCCACACTACCACGTTCACTCACTAAGCTGCAAGTGCAGCGATTAATTATTTTAAAAAGTGGCCTTTTTGACGTGAACTGCAGCACAGATCCCAACCGGGCTGCACCAAACTCCCAACTCCCATGTAGCCCTATCGAAGTCCTAGGCACCGCTGCAACCCAGGAGGGCTGCTATCTAGTGTCCCGGGGGAGGAAACGCTCTTGCCACGCTTGCTCCCCCCCGGTCCTTCCAGTTTGTAGGCATTCTGGCTGTCCATGACAATATATACATATATGTGTATGTATATACATGTTATACTGTATGTGTGTGTGTATATATATATATATATATATATATATATATATATATATATATATATATATATATATATATATATATATATATATATATATATATATATATATATATATATATATATATATATATATACACATACACACACTACAGGGCTTTTCCCCCTACTTGCTTTGTTCGCCCACCCCCCAACCCCTCTCTCTGGGGGTGCGCTTCACACTTGCCACTTTGCATCTCTGCCGCTTGCATTGTATGTGCTGAACACACACTAAGGAGATGCGGACGAATCAGCTGCTGGCTTGCTGCTGCTGCCACCGAACATGTCACATTTCGACCATCACTGCGCGACGATCATTTAAAAGCCTGTACAGCAGCTGTCCTTTTGTCTCACTTCCTTGTCTCACGGGATGTTAAAGTGTCTCCGAGAAATTGTTTGTAAGTAGGACATGACGTGCACATAGTCTCACGGGACTTCAAATTGTCTCCCCGAGATGATCACATCTCGACCCGAGATTTTTATATAATATATATATATATATAATATATGTATGTATGTATGTGTGTGTGTGTGTGTGTGTGTGTGTGTGTGTGTGGGTGTATGTATGTATGTATGTGTGTATGTACTGTATGTATGTATGCATATCTTGAATTGCTAGTTGCAAGTTTTAATCACCTCCATATGCACCTCTAGGCCCATAAAACATGGAGTAGAAATGAATAGCAGTCAATGCTACTTGCATTGCATGAAGCTAGCCCTGTTACCTTATCCATCTTGTTGTGTATTTGTTGCCCAATATTGTGAATAAATATGTCCTTAACATGTGTGACAATTTCTGCATTGCATTGGGTGGTGTACTGATGTAGGTGTAAGTATTCATTTCAGTGTCGGCAAAGTCGCAACACAGGACTGGTATCTTTTAGGATCTTCCACCGCTTCAGACTGCTTTTTATTGAGTGTATCCTTTGATAGACATTGTACACTTGAATGTCATATTGTAGTAATGACCTTTTGGTGAATGTAAACTTAGTCACTGACATTTTCAACATTTCCATAACACAGGTTTTACAGCATAGCTGGGCAGTTTGAATAGAAAAGCTGAAAAGACTGAAAGGTTTTCATTGAAATTTGTCTACTGGAACTAAAAACCTTATGCCTAATTAAAACAGATTGATGACATTTATTTTGCTAATTTCAAATGTTAAAAATATTTAGAGCTTTTGTTGTTTATAGTATTTATATAAAAAGGCAGCTGTCACATCCTAAGCTGTCTATTTCCACTAAGGAATATACTCACAAATACTAAGGTATAAGCAGGAAAATTAAACTAAATGATATGGACCTGAAAAGTATTATATACATAAATAAAGAAACAGTGATCAATGTAAAAATACACACAGTATGTTAAACCACTTAATTAAAAAAACTGTAAAGTAATACAGGAGAGGAATCTGTACCTGTACATAGTACATATATAGTGACCACAAGGGGGTGCCACTAAGCCCCAAACCTCAGACACAGATAGCACCAACACTTTTTTTTTATTTTAGGGCTGGGAATCGATAAAAAAAAAAAACTAATTAATCGTCTCATTGTATCTCTCTCTCTCTCTCTTTCTGTTTCTTTCTCCCCTGCCGCGTCCACTCCTATCCCAACAAGTTTTGTCCTCCACCTCCCGATTCTGGCTTCCCGAATGGAGTGTGGCAGCCTCTTTTATACTGCACCCAGAAGTGCTCCAGGTGCTCTGTGATCCAATTGTGGCGGAAGTGCTGAAGTCCAGGGCTCCAACTATTCAGGCACCCCCTGGCAGAGGCCATGGGCCCCAGCAGGGTGGAGCTTCTAAGCTCCAAATCTGTGGTCCCGATATAATCCAGGGGGTTTGCCCTCTCATGTGCCATGGAAGGTATTGCTGGGAATACGTTCTCATCCCCTGAAGCAGCCAGCAAGGCGGCCATGCGGTGCATGTGTACTGGCGCCGTTCTCATTCCCTACCACCTTTGCCGTCACTTCCCCTACATCTTCATATCTTAAATCATTCTTGAGGCAGATTGAAGACTTAAGTGCCAGCTTAAGTGAAAAATTAAACAAAACGTACTAAATAATTGCAACACAAACACGGACTCAATCATTTTTAACACGAAAAAATGCCGACGAAAGAAGAGAAGCAGCGGGCCGCTAGGGTGAAGAAAAGAAGAGCTGCTCAGAATGCATCAAGCGCATCAACCTCTGAGCAAATGAATGCTAAACGTACAGCGAAAGAGGATGAAAACTAGGGATGCTTAAGTCAAGTGTCGCGCCATTACTGGTATACTTATAATCTGGTTACTTCTAAGAATTTTGTAGCCTGCACATGTCTGTTGCACTTTGTCAGTCTGCCTGTGTATTTGCTTTGCACTTGCTTTCACGTGTCCACAAAATGATTTTTGTTTGAGGCAAGTTGTCGGATGATTGAGTTATTTCTTCTCCTGGCTGAAATAATCTTTCTTAATATTTCAGAAATGATTAAATTTATGTTGATGTGCTTAAAGTACAGTGCTAAACTCAGCAACACAATCTCAAGAGAAGTAGGATACAGTAGTCCGATTATTTTGTAAAGTAAAGAGTTACCTAACAATAATTATGTTATTGAAGTTAAAACGCCAAACAGAGTGCACAGCCAAGCAGAAAAGAGTTTACTGTGTGCAACCTGGTACCAAAAAAAAACTACAAATAAAGTATCAATTTGACTAAATATATTTACTGTATAAAACACAAGAGAATTATCACAGGCATCACTCTTATTTTCAAATTCACGGTGGCTGATGATAAGATTTAGCGGTTTAATGACGTCTCAAGCATTTTGCCAGTGGAGAACTCTAGATTACATATGCATTTAACTCAGATTATTAAGAAACCAAGTAGTCTGCCTTAATCAGGTTATTCACTTTAACTACAAACTAAGTAACAGGATAAACCACCGATTGCGTATACCAGGAACTAAATGTAAAAATAAAGAAATAAAATATAAATATGTAGTTTTTAGTTACAGAAAAAAGGTAAAGATGACAAAAAGCATACCCAGGAAACAGGAAGAAAAATTTAAAAAAAATGTGGTGTGTTGAGTTCAATTTGTAAATCTAATAACCCTCCCTTCAAGAAGATTGTTATAAATGACGATATCATTGATGTGGTTTTACTACTTCTAATATTATATAACTGTGATCGGAAATAGAGTGATGTGTCTCAAAATACTGAGAAACGTCATGTTTAATGGAGCATGTTCTGATTTTTCTTTTATGTTCTATAGTTTGGTGTATCTAACCATATGGAAAGTTTGTTATGTGTATATGTTTCTCAGGGTAATAATTTAGTTACATTTTCCTGCTTAATCTTTACTATTCCTGCTGTTTGCAGGCATATTTTTAAATTTATTTGTATTTTCTTTTATTGTATTTTATTCTACTGCTGTACATAGTAACAATTCTGCTTACTCCTTGGAATTCTGTGGTTTACTGGATCAAATCAAAAGTAATTCCTCATAATTTGAGGATTTTAATGACCATATGTGGTTAACGAAAGGTCATATACAGAGTATCGCAGAGTTGAATAGAACTAGAACTAGAACTGTCATTCGCCCACTGCTGAAGAAGCCCTCATTAGATCCTGAGGTTCTTGCAAACTACAGGCCCATCTCAAACCTGACGTTTTTGTCAAAGATTATAGAAAAGACAGTTGCCTTTCAACTCCAGAGTCATCTTACATGTAATAATCTGTTTGAAAAGTTCCAGTCAGGTTTTCGTTCAGCCCACAGCACGGAAACAGCACTGCTCAGGGTGACAAATGATCTACTGATGGCAGCTGATGCAGGCTCACCATCCCTGCTTATTCTTCTGGACTTGTCAGCGGCCTTCGATATAGTCGATCATTCCATCCTCCTGGATCGTCTTCATCACACTGCTGGAATCTCGGGAACTGCATTACAGTGGTTCCAGTCCTACCTGTCTGGCAGGACTGAACAAGTCTCGTTGGGAGATTGCTCCTCCAGACTGTCCACCGTCTTATGTGGGGTCCTGCAGGGGTCAGTTCTTGGTCCTATCCTTTTCAATATCTATATGTTACCTCTTGGGCATGTCATTGCCAGACACGGACTATCTTTTCATTGTTATGCCGACGACATGCAGCTCTACATTAAAACTGCCCCAAATCCTTCAGAGGCCACATTACACCTTACTACATGCTTGGATGAACAGCAATTTTCTACAGCTGAATAGCAATAAAACTGAGGGACTCTTTGTTGGCACCCCCCACCAGATTCGTTCTTTTCCAATACTCCAGTTCACTTTTGACAGCCAGGTCATTACTCTTTCTTCCTCGGTCACTACACTGTGTGCACAATTATTAGGCAAGTGAGTATTTTGACCATATCATCATTTTTAATGCGTATATTCCAACTCCAAGCTGTATTAACTTGAATGCTTATTGGATTTAAGCACGTCAGGTGATGTGTATTTGTGTAATGAGGGAGGGTGTGGCCTAAGGAGATCAACACCCTATATCAAGGTGTGCAGAATTATTAGGCAGCTAGTTTTCCTCAGGCAAAATGGGCCAAAAAAGAGATTTAACTGACTCTGAAAAGTCAAAAATTGTAAAAAGTCTTTCAGAGGGATGCAGCACTTTTGGAATTGCTAAGATATTGGTGTGTGATCACAGAACCATCAAACATTTTGTTGCAAATAGTCAACAGGGTCGCAAGAAACGTGTTGAGAACAAAAGACGCAAATTAGCTGCCAAAGATTTGAGAAGAATCAAACGTGAAGCTACCAGGAACCCATTATCCTCCAGTACTTTCATATTCCAGAGCTGCAACCTACCTGGAGTGCCCAGAAGTACAAGGTGTTCAGTGCTCAAAGACATGGCCAAGGTAAGGAGGGCTGAAACCCAACCACCACTGAACAAGAAACATAAGTTGAAACGTCAAAACTGGGCCAAGAAATATCTGAAGACAGATTTTTTTCAAAGGTTTTATGGACCGATGAGATGAGAGTGACTCTTGATGGACCAGATGGATGGACCTGTGGATCAGTAATGGGCACAGAGCTCCACTCCAACAGGGAGGTGGGGTACTGGTATGAGCTGGTATTTTTAAAGATGAGCTAGTTGGACCTTTTTGCATTGAAGATGAACTCAAAATCAACTCCCAAACCTACTGCCAGTTTTTCGAAGACACTTTCTTCAAACAGTGATACAGGAAAAAGACCATGATTTTTATGTAGGCCAATGCTCCATCACTTGCATCGAAGTTCTCCACTGCGTGGCCAGCCAGTAAAGGCCTTAAAGATGAAGGAATAATGACATGGCCCCTTCCTCATCTGACCTAAACCCTATCGAGAACTTGTGGGCACTTCTTAAACGCTAGATTTACGGGTGAGAAAAACAATACACCTCTCTGAAGAGTGTCTGGGAGGCTGTAGTCACTGCTCCACAAAAGCTGATCGTCAACAGATCAAGAAACTGACAGACTCCATGAATGGAAAGGCTTATGACTGTTATTGGAAAGAAGGGTGGCTATATTGGTCATTGATTGATTGATTTATTTTTTTTGAAATGTCAGAGATGTTTATTTGTAAATTTTGAGGTGTTTGTTTATTATTCTCACTATAACAGATGAAAATAAACAAGTGAGATGGGAAAATTTTCATTTTTCCTTTAGTTGCATAATAAATCTGCACACTAATAGTTGCCTAATAATTGTGTGCACATATGTATTCCCCTGATGATGTTCACACTCACATTTCCATTGTGAAACATTCAGGTTTCAGGTTTATTAACATTTTGGATTGACTGATAGCACTGTGTTTGTTCCATATTAAAATTAATCCTCAAAAATACAACTTGCCTAATAATTGTGCACACAGTGTAATCTGGGGGTTCGGTTTGATCCACAGTTGACCTTCAGTGACCACATAAAACATGTGTGTAAGGCATCGTTTTACCATCAACGAAAAATCTCCAAACTCCGCCCCCTCTTAACCCTCCCAGATGCAGAGAAACTTGTCCATGCCTTTATCTCTTCAAGGCCGGACTACTGCAATGGACTTTTTGTGGGTATTCATACCAAGGAATTACAAAAGCTTCAATATATCCAAAACCGTGCTGCAAGAATCCTACTAAGAGTAAGGAAATTCGAACATATTACTCCCATCCTCAAATCACTTCATTGGCTCCCTGTTTCCTCCCGGATTGAGTACAAAATTCTTCTATTAACCCATAAATGTATCTATGGCCAGGCACCTTCTTACCTTCAAGATCTGATTCACTTACAAACTTCCAATCGGATCCTCAGGTCATTTGGCAGCATGCAGCTTCAGACTCCCCTTACTAAGCTCCGTACTATGGGGGGTCGAGCTTTTTGCTCTGCTGCCCCACTGCTCTGGAATCAGCTCCCTGTTGAACTGAGAACTACACAAAATCTGGACACTTTTAAAGCAAATTTGAAGACGTTTTTATTTAGGAAAGCATATAACTGCTGAGATTCAAAACTTTTTAACTTTGTGGTTATAGCTCTTGTTGTAGCACTTTGAGATTTTGTCAATGAAAAGCGCGTTATAAATAAAATCTATTATTATTATTATTAACTCATTTTCAAAATTTCACTTTGATAATTTCTCAATTTGTTCTCTAACAGAGAATTCACCTGACAGCTAGATCCAGACACAAACTTTATAACTACAAAAAAACTGAAGGCAATAATCAAGCCAATTATTATATTTAAGGGTGAGTAAAATGAAAACATAAACAAGATGTCATTTAATAAGTGCAGTAAAAACGCATAAGACATTCCACTTGTAAGGTTTCTATTGTGTTCAAGTTTGAATTTTGCATTTCTCAAAAGGCAGTTTGCTATTAAAGCAGAGGACTATAAGGTGATGGTAGCCTTTGTGGAAGAAATTTACTGTCACACCCAGCCACTGGTTGCCTCAATTTAGGCAATAAACACAGGCGGAAGAAAAGCATCAATAGTTCTTCTTTATTATCTAAGTCTTATCTAAGTCTTTCAAGAGGTGCCCCTTAAAGGAACACAAGCACCTTATTAGCAAGTCTTAAAAAGGAGGGGCACCTGTCAGCCTCTATTTATACACTTCATTGATTGGATCACAATTCCAAGTAATTCATTACATAATCAAAACATTTTAACATCATTGGTGTGGACTATGCCCGGCAATTTATCCCGGCCAAGACCCCCAAGCCGCCAGATGGAGCCCTCCCTGCAATGTGGAGATGCCCCGAATTCCAGCAGGGCACCATGGACTTTGGAATTGTAATACACAGCCCTGCTGGATAATGTCGGGGCCGCCAGGGGACGCTACGGGGAGGCACAGAGACATTTGGTTTTCCTACAGCCCGGAAGCACTTGCAGGTCACGAGGACGGAAGGAATAAAGTGCTTCCGGGCTGACAAAGAAAGAAGAGTTTTGATTTGACCCAGAAGTGCTAGGAAGTCATATGGACTGCAGGTCGTGAACTATAAAAGGACTGTGAGAGCTCCCAGACGGCAAGCTGAGGTGGGTGGTAGGAGGGCAACGCGTCTGGGAGTCAGAGGATTGGTTATTGATTAATGAGAATTGTTTATTGAGAATAGTGGATTGGTGGTGCTTGGTGCACTTTATTATTATAATAAATAATAATTACTAAATTTTTACCTGGTGTTAGGCGTGGTACCTGAGGGTTCAAGGGAGCGATAGTGCCCCCTCCTGCTATATTGGTTACACCTAGTTGCTAACGGAACATGACAAAATGTTGATACTTTAAATAACCACAATTAACTTGTTCTGAAATGTTGATTGGTAGTGCTGTCGTCTTAGTAGTATGTGATTTTTAAATGTGTTTAATAGTTGTGCTTACATGCACAAGATTTTGCACGTTTATTCTGTTCTCATGATTTGTGAGACAATGGGTTTTTGTTTTTTTAATCCAGCTGGATTCATCACCTGGAAACATAGCTAAGCATTATAGTAGAACAGTTATTATGCCTTAAAATATGACCTTTTCTCTTAAGCTTTATATATTTTTGCTATAAAGTCACTAAAATGCCCTTTCTTAATAGCCCAAACCCTTATCATAGTGAATATTAAAATAACACATTCAGCCTTTAAACATAAGCTCAGAAGAGGACTATGAAACTCAAGCACAAATCCAGCAAATAATAAAGCTCATTGATCCATGGTTCAAATTCAACTTCTACACCTTCATGGAGAATCTTAATATTTGCCAGGATGCAAATGCAAGGCTAAAAGCCAGAAGAATGATTGAGAAAGAAACACTAAATAAACCAAAATGAATGTCAAAAATTGGGAGTCACACTAAACATTACAGAACAGTCCTAATTTTAGCTGCAAGATTGAATCCAGCAGTTGGACATTGAATGCTGCTCACCACATACAGTAGTTTTCATGCAGTGATGTTCAATTCAATGCAGATGATGAACCACTTGACTGGCAACAGATATTGTTAGCTAAAATCAATATTTGGAAAACCGCGACACCCTTAAAAGTAGTTGTAATGAAAAGGGCATTGTAAAAATTGAAACAATACATGATACATTTGAATAACATAAGCTACAAAAAAATCACTATGTAATAAAGGAGAAATACAAAGAATGATGCCCTGTGCAGAGTTGGCTACTGTTAGGTTCCTGCATTGCTGTGGCTTCCCTTACCCTATTCTAGATAAAAAGAGTTAAAAATTTACTTAATACAATAAATGTTGCCTACCCCTGAAGTATTCCACCCTTCATCACCCCATTTTTTATCAAATATTGCATGTGGCAACTTTAATTATACTCAGGAAAAAAACAAAAAACCCCATGCAGTATCCTACCATTCATCTGTGCCTGTTTTGTAATCACAAATGAATTTCAAAGTCCTGTGCCACAGGAAAAGGGGAAAAAAAGACAACTAATCCAGATATGTTATCTAATACATGTACAATTATAATAAATGTATTGAAACTTAAGTAAAACTAGAAAGTAACTGAACAGTGGGAAAGGAGGGGAAACACTATAAAGTCCAATTGCCGTATATACTCAGGTTTAAGTTCTCCGGCGGATAATTCAGGGCTTGGTTTTACCATATCATTGCCAGTATTTTATAATGTTGGTCGTATAATTTGAATGTGGAAAACTCACGCTATTGGTCCAAGAGATTATGATATGCTAATGCCCACCTGAGACAGTGACCACGTAGCACACTGCCTTTTCTTTCATGCATTCTGCCTACATGACCACACATTAATACCCAAACTATTCCAAAGTGACGTTTGCACTGTTTTGTGTTTTTTGTATCTCGCACCCTCATACACCTTTATCATAAGAGCATTCCTTATCTACGATGGAGCGTTGGATCAGAAGAAAATATGATGCTGGTTTTAAATTAAAAGTCATTGAAGTGGCGAAAGAAATTGGTAACTGTGCTGCTGCAACAAAATTCAATGTGTCTGAGAAACTGGTGAGAGATGTGTTGTGTTTTTGAATGGGCGTATAAGTTGAGGTCTGATTTTATGATCGATTTTTCAGGTTTCAAGACCTGACTTATATGCGAGTATATACAGTAAATGCAATTGAAGAACCCTTAGAGCTAGAAAGCATAGAACAAGAATAAATTTGAAAAACAAAAAGCCAAGAACAGAAATTCGAGAAAAAATCACAGGGAATGACCAAAGCATCCAAAAGCCTAACCTCAGAATCTGTAGTTCAAGAAAGACAGAATTCACAATTCCAAACCAGAATAATATAATAGTAATAATAATAATAATAAATAAATAAAGGGACACAATGTAATGCCACAGAAGAGAACAGCAGCTGAAATCCTCTCTTTTATTTGCACTCAGGTGACTGCGCTATTATTAGCAGCAGTGCCTGACAATGAGTCAAAACTGGAGCACCTTCCCAAATAGCAGAACATAAGTTTAAATTAAAAAAGGAAGAAAAGGTGGAACCAGGAACAAAGCCGTAAAACCATGACACTTGTGTTCCTAAGCAAGCTTGTTTACTGCATTTGAGAATATTTTGCTAGTACAATAGGAAAATTTAAAGATTAATTTAGGTAGCAGTAAATCAACCCCAGGGAGAGGCCTTAAGTCATGTGTGGCTTAATCCTGGTCTTGGAGGACCACAATAGCTGCAAGCTTTTGTTAAAACTAATTTCTTAACATGATGCCAATCTTGATGTTAATTGAACTCCTAATTTAATCAGACAGCTCACTCTAGCTCTCTGTTAGAAATGAATAGTAATGTGACATTAACAACTCTTTGAAATTCAGAAAGATACTTCATGCTGGCATGACTTTTAGCACTCACTTAATTTTCTACTTTTTGCTTCATTAATTAATTGGCTTGTAAAGAAGTTTAAGTTCTTAGCATTCATCATTAAGTAGCCGCTTCCAATAAACTAGTTTGACATCAAACAGAAGGAAAAAAATTTCTTCTTCTACCCAGTCAATTTTGTCAATTTTTCCAGAAAGGTAAATTATTGTCTAGAAGAAATTTGTAAAACAGCAAATGGCAACAATCTAATTAAATTGCATGTACCATAACCTGAAAGAACTGGTTTTCATTTAAAATATTGCTTGGGACAAAGCACTGCTGGAACTGAGGCTCTTCAAGATGTTCCTTGCCTCCTCTGGATATTCCATTGTCTCGGACAACAATACAAAATACAGAGTTCTAAATTGTTCTTTCAAGTTTTTTGAATTACTGTTTTTTCAACAACAAACTAAAAACTTGTCTGACTATTTCTTAAAATGTTTTGCAAACAAAACATTTGGGCAAAATAAGTACATCTTTTGGGTCTTGAAGAATTAATTAGAGATACAGTACAGCAATTATTAACAGAGCCTTGTGTGCCATGGTTGTATGTATTAAGTGCACTTGTATGGTACCTTTATCTTGTTTATTTGTTCTGATTGTGTTTTATCATTGCACCTAATTTCTTCGCTCTCCGATTTGTTTCTGGGCGGCACAGTGGCGCATTGGTAGCGCTGCTGCCTCGCAGTTAGGAGACCCGGGTTCGCTTCATGTTCTTGCATGTTCTCCCTGTGTCTGCGTGGGTTTCCTCCCACAGTCCAAAGACATGCAGGTTAGGTAGATTGGCGATTCTAAATTGTCCCTAGTGTGTGCTTGGTGTGTGGGTGTGGGTGTGTCCTGCCCGGGATTGGTTCCCGCCTTGCGTCTTGTGCTGGCTGGGATTGGCTCCAGCAGACCCCTGTGACCCTGTGTTCGGATTCAACGGGTTGGAAAATGGATGGGTTTGTTTCTGATTGTAACAAATGTGCCTTTATTGGAGCTATATGTGTAATGTATGAATGTTACTGCAAATGTTAATGTTTTCACTTTAGAGTTACATTAAATAATCTTGAGTCTAGTATAATTTAAAAAAATTTGTATAATTATTTTTTGACAGCTGGTAAACATTTAACAAATAAAGATGAGATCAAAGTAATTCACTGGGCGACCTGGACCTGTGTGATTGGACCAGAAGTTAGTGGAATCTGGCCCAAATACACAGATATTAACGATATCAATTCAGTGGATGCAAACTACAACAGTGCCGTGCTGGTCACAGGAGATGACTTTGGCCTTGTGAAACTTTTCAGATTTCCCTGTTTGAAAAAAGGTAAGATTTTTGAGCACCCTTTAAATGAATGTATTTATTGTAATATTTTATAGCTTCCTTTCCAGTGTGTAAATGCACATACAGTATACTTAATAAATAAGCTGTCCGTTCTTTTTCTATGCAAGCAAGAAGGATTTCAGTTACTGTAATGATTAAAATAATAATGTTATCTCGTTGAGGTATATAATATTATTATAGTATAAAAACACTGGTCAAGAGGGGAATTTGTTTTTTTAGTTTGCATCAGTTTAGAACAGGGGTTCTCAAACTCGGTCCTGGGGTCCCACTGTTGCTGCAGGTTTTTGTTCCAACCAGCTTCTGTTTTTAATTGGACTCCTGGGCTAATTAACACTAGAATTACCAGAGCCTAGGAAAAAACTTGTAGATCCGGCCCACCTTAAATCAGTTCACACCTCTCCGCCAGCCTCCTTTGTCCTGTAAATGTGCCAATAAAGACAAGCAGCAAGCAGCCAGCTATTCCATCCCCCCACCGACTTAGAACGTGCACGAACTTCTCCCAGCTCATGCTTTGATTGATTATCTGGGAGTGAAGTGGAGTTTTAGAGCTGAAATAATAGATCGTTATTTGGAACACACGCATTTCATGTGTGTTCCGTTTCTACAATAATCTGTGTAAACACATTTTTAAAACAGAAAAGTTTTTCATATTTTAGTAGTAAATGACAAAATGTAGGCATAAACTGTATAATGTATGAAGCCTGAAGTCCAAAGATCAAATAAATACTTTCACAAAAGGTTCAAGGAAAAGACAACAGCTTCCGTGGCGTAGCGGTAGGATTTGTTGACTTGTAAATGGTGATCGGTGGGGGGATGGAATAGCCAGCTGCTTGTCTTTATCGGCACATTAACAGGACAAAGGACGCTGGCGGAGAGGTGCGAATGGATTTAAGGTAGGCGGATCTACGAGTTTTTTCGTAGGCTCTGGTAATTCTAGTGTTAAGTGAACTGTTATTTCCCAGATTCTGCGTTTTGATAACAACATAGAAATTAGAAAACCAAGTTTGGTTAAAAAAAATAAATAAATAAATAAATATTAAAATGTACTAAGCATTTGTATGGGAAAAATGTATTTTTCTTTCTTCTTAACATTTTCATCTTGATTTTCATTCTACTTTTCCAGGTGTTCTAATCGTTTAATTAATCCATTATTTACTAATTAGTGAGTCTAACGCTAAAATAGTTGCAGCCTTTCACAATTCAGTGTCTGACTGCGTGTCTGCTCTTCTCGTTTTTAATTGTCATTATTAAGACACAATGAAGGGAGCAAACTGCACAGAGAGAGGGTACAATGTAACAAAATCAACAAAAGAGAATTAATCATTTAAATCTATAGCAAAAGCAGAAATATTTCTAAATGTCTTATAAATATAAAAATCATGCTGCTGTGCGTTTCTGAATGTAGAATAAGAGAAAATAAAATACCAGCTAATTAAATTAGATCAGTGTTATCAGGAGTTGTCACTTATGGATCTGGTAGGAACAAAAACCTGCAGCCACAGTGGGTTCCCAGGACCGAGTTTGGGAATCCCTGGTTTAGAGTATCATATTTTTCATAGTTTCTGACTACAACAAGAATGGCAGGAGATTTTTCGATAAATAAAGATGATTAGAAATGGGTAGTGCAGCCCAAACCGGTAAAAGTACCGTTACTTAACTTCATTTGAGTGCATTTTTTTTAAGAGTATTTGTGATAAAATAAACTCAAGTGAAAGTAAAGAAGTATCAAGTCAAAAAGCAACTCAAATACTTAATCTACTTTGGTTTAACCCAGGATTTTCATTTACTGAAGATATAACAACGTTGATACACTTTCAACACTTTAAACCAGGGGTGTCCAACTCCAGTCCTGGTGGGCCGCAGTGGCTGCAGGTTTTCATTCTAACCCTTTTCCTAATCAGCAAGCAGTTTTCGCTGCTAGTTAACTTTTTTTCCCTTCATTTTAATAGCCCAGTTTTTACGGATTCAGTCCTCTGAATTGATGTTTCTTCATTAAATGGCAGCCAAACTGAAATGAGATGTGAAACAAGGCAACAGATGACCAGCTAAACTGGGGCTTCAAACTCCAGCCAAATTTCACTCCAACCTGTTTCTTATTGAGAAGCCAATTCTTGCTGTTAATTAAAGCCATTATTGAATATCAGGACTTGTTGCTGCTCTCATTCTACCACAGCAGACCATTGGTTTTCTGTTTTTTCTAAGACCATCGTCAAGATGTTTTGGTGACCTGAGCAGACCAAGACCTTCACCCTTCATTATTTTCATCTTAGCCGGTCAGGTGGTGGATTGTTTTGCGTCTCATTGTTTGGCTGACTCTGAGTCACATCAATTAAAACTAAGGCAAAACAAGTTAATCAGCAGCAAAAAAGTCTCACTAATTAAGAAGATGGTTAGAATTAAAACCTGCAGCCACTGTGGCCCACCAGGACCAGAGCTGGATACCCCTGCTTTAAACAAATACAACAGGTATTTTCAATAAATTAAATGTGCTGCAGTGATGTTACAGTACCATTTTATATATTTCACTCAAATCAACTTGTTTTTAAACTTCTTCAAAAATAGTTTCAAAGGCCACATTAACTTTGAAATATTGTCTTTAACATACATCCCTATACAAAAGCTCATTCCTATCACTTAAAAAAATACTAAATTTGTATTGTTGGTAGCACTGCACATGTGGATGCTTTTGTCTTCTACTAACAGGTAGATAAAGATTCATCAGGTGTGTAGTGTAAAATAAAGAGACAGGAACCAAATCAACTTTCTAGGTATATATTTAGTTTTCATCAGGCTCCTAATCTGATATAGATGTTGTTCAGTGATACAGAGCTAATATTTCTGCCTCACTGTAGCATGGGCTCAGGTTTGATTGCTAGTCTGTGTCCTCGTGGAGTTTGCATATTTTCCCCATGTCTGTGTGAACTGGTTGGTATGACTGACTGACACTGGAAGATTACAAGTTCTGTGATAGAATAGTCAAAAATGTGTCATTAACTACTCAATTCATAAAATAATCATCAATTAACAAAATAGATTTATTCCTACCTGTGCTGTTTAGTAAATTACAAGGGATTATAGCAATGTTTGCACATACAATAAATTTACACTTGAACTGGAAGGTTTTTGTTCTCTTTGTGTAATCTCCTCAGCCCCCACATTGCAGGATGTCTTTGTTTGGTAATTTCCGGATGTTAACTGCTGACTCCTCAGTGACTCTTTTGGCTCCAAACTTTACTATTTTATTCACTAAGAGCACTGCTGTGTGTGTGCAGCACCCTGGAAAAGAACTCTAAGGTGATCCTCCTGGAGAAGATCCTTGGAGAAAGCTACTGCAGTTTTTCTGGAAAGCATCTGAACGTACATTTTCCTCCCCTGCACCAATATTGTTGGTCTCTTTTTTGTGATTTGCTATTTATGTAATTTATTCTACAGTTTCTGCACCTTCTTTTTCAGTAAATTTTCAGTAAATCTTACAATAATAGCTTTGTTAATATTTTCTGGTCTTTAGACCAGAATATATTAATCAGAATCCACTGTCCCAAATCTGACCACTACTAGTGAAGTGTCGGTCGTTTACCGAGAAAGAAATCTAAATAGATTAGCTAATTTAGTAAAAGATCTAATGTACGATCGAATATAAGGACTTCATTGTTTTGACAAACAGAACACTCGTGGCTCGGTAGATACAGTATAACATGAACAATCAAGAGATCATTTGGCATATTTATTGAACAAAACCTGAGGATATGCTATATGTTACATTACTAGTAATGAGTGAATCCTGCTGAATTGCTTCTCCTCAAGATCGGCGAAATTACAGAAATGTTTATGAACTTTGCCCAACTCTGCAAAATGCAATGAATTCAATAATGAAGGATGTACTGAAATAGTTTTTACCAAATAACAGTATAATGGTGCGGTGGTCTTTTAAGTATCCCTTCTAACTGTGATGGACCAACTATCATAGCCAAATATGTCATTTGAGCTATAAGGCAGCAGTGCTAAGAACTGTGCCACTACGTCTCAAGCAACAAAAGACACAGATGGAATGAATACCATAAACAAAATGCAACAAATGGCTACAAATTAGCTCTAAGTAAATAAAATATAATTACTGTATTCCAATCTTGGGGCACACATTGTCTGTGCAGTGAAGCGGTGGTGTGGGACTGGCTCATTCCATTGTTTAAATTAGCAGCCTTGGGCACAGAGGGAATTTTTTTTTGTTTCCCATGTATCTCTGCATATGCTTCGCACTTTCTTCTTCCATCAAAAAGAAAGAAATGCTTGTAAACAGTAAAAGATTTATTGATGATCACTGAGGAATGAGAGTGCTTATGCCTACTCGCACAAGTGTTTCATAGTAATGAGTGGAATTAAGGTAAATTTACATGGTTCTTCAAAACAGATTATTTCAGTTACAGTTAGCCAAGAAAAGAAAAGAAAAGAAAAGGCATCAAATGAAGAACATCCTGTGTAAGCAAAAAAAAAGAAACTGTAGATATTTTTTTGTTACGTTGAAGGAAATTGGAAAGTTCTGTCATGGGCACAATCATTTAACTTAGAGTCTATTGGAACTTTTGTTATTCCAGAAGTGACACTTACAGTACAATTGGGATATGCAGTAGCGCATAACAAAAAGTATTTTATGTATTTTAGAAAATATTGTCTGATCTGTGACCCGACATTTGCGCGATAGACACCGACAAAATCGCCCCGACAAAATCGCGAAAGTTTCATTTAATATGAATTACTAGTTTCAAGCATATATAATAATGTTTATTTTAGAAGTCAATATTATGAGACGCGGCATGCCATCAGCACGGCACGCAGATAGTCCTTAAGATCACGCCCTGCATATGTAGGAAGAATTGCAGCAAGGGCGTCCCACTCTCTTGGCCTCTCTCGCGATTTTGTCGTGGCGATTTTGTCAGCGTGCATTTATCGAAAACCAGTTAGTGGGTTTGTCGGCGCTCATTTGTCCGTCGCGGTTTTGTCGGGGCGCATATGTCTATCGCGCTTTTGGCGGTGAACCGTATGATCCGCCTTTTCTGTTCTAATAATACTAATCATTTTTACAGTAAAAGATTTAAAAAACACCATTTAATTCAGTGCAACCCAACATAAAAAATAATGTTCTCTTCTCTCATGCAAGACTGGATCTCCCTATTTTTGTGAATTCATTTTTCTTTATTTTTAGTCCTATGAGTCTGCCTAAGAAAATGAATATCAGGTTTTACTCACAGCTCACACAATATGCTTATAAAATATACATTTTTTGAATGGATGCACCATTTGGTTCGTGTGGTTCATTAAACAACTGCAGGAATGACATGAGGTAATACGTACCTATGTATATTGTGCTTGATAGTCATATAGTGACCATAATAAAAAAATGGCCAGTGCCAGCAGAATTTAACAAGGCAATACAGATGGGCTTCCATTACATTGGATTGAAATGATGCCAATACACAGTTAGACATTTTATCGATTTTAATATTTACTGCTATATGACCTGCCTCCAACACCAGAAAATATTAGAGGAATCCTATAACAGAAATGTCTGACTGAACCTGTAGTCAAAATGAAGACTAACAGTATCGAGTTTTTTGTGAAATTAATATCATAACTAGAAAACACAAAGTAAATAGTACTTGCAGACAGTGAATAAAAGAAGACTTTGGACATTTAAATTGCTTCAATTTATGGATTTCAGTTTCAATGATAATGATTTCTTAAAGCCTGTTGACTGTCCAAAATCCTGATTCTGTCTCAGAAATATAACCTATAAAGACTTGTGCGTTGTTTCTATAGTTTCACATTGGTGAAGATACGTATGCAAGAAAATTAATTTACTGTTAATCTTAAAAGTTAAAAAAAAAACACCTGGTTCATCAGAATAGATCACTGTTTCTAACAGTTCAAAGTGATTTATTTTTGTGTAATCAGTATAAAATATGAACCATTAATTATGTGTTTATCTTCAAATGTTCTACTGTATATATTATAAAGGCAGTTAAACAATAATAAAAGTACTGCAGGTAAAGTGTAGTATTTATATTTTTTTAGGAGCAAAATTCAGAAAATATGTTGGACACTCAGCGCATGTGACAAATGTTCGTTGGTCTCATGATTTGCAGTGGGCTTTAAGCACTGGTGGTGCAGATCATTCTGTATTTCAATGGAGATTTCTTGCTGATGGAATATCTAATGGAAATGTGGAAACTCCAACTCAAGGTAAAATGTATTTGCTCATTTTTGCACAATGCAATGTTAATTTGGCAATAGGGCGTCTATTAAACCACTAACAGCACTGTAGCTGATCTGAATCAGCATTTGATGCTGAGCTATGATATGTTGTGTTCTGTCAATTTGTTAAGACATGTTAAAAAACTGGAATGTTATTCTAATGTATTTTAATTTTTCTGTTGCTAAAGAGGGATGTGTTGACTCCAATAGTGAAGAGTCAGATTCAGATTTATCAGATGTACCAGAGTTGGACTCCGACATTGAACAAGAAGCCCAAATTAACTATGACCGCCAGGTTAGTAATAACATAAAAAAAACTCCCACCATGATTGTATACTGTACAAGGATTGTGAAAATTTGTTTTTGAAAAAAATATATTAAATGGAATTTAAGTAAAACAAATTAGCAGTGTGACATCTTGCTGTTGTTAAATTATAGATTCTAAATTTGGTAAGTTAACTATTGAAATCACATAAACAGTATGTACCATTTGGTTTTAGAAAGCAATATTAAAAATCAGTTACCATAGTCTTTGATATTAAAAAAACAATCCTTAAGTAATTGTATTCTTTTTTTAGTCTTAAAATATTACCAAGGCAATATTCATTTGCTGTAGCTGAATACAAGCAGATGAATAACTGAAGAAGTTTACCTTCAAATGCTAGATTTGAGAACCATCTTTTATCATCTGTTTAGTCCAGTTGCTCTGGGACTTTTTTGCGAGCCGTTCAGTGAATGGGTTGTATTTCTTTCTTCTTCCACCTATAAAATGCCTTTATGCCTTGCCAGTTATTTTGTACCATGTGCATCACGAATATTTCTTTTGATATACTGCCCTTTCTGTTTCGACCACAAGTTAGCATGCCAGTCTAAAGCTCCATTGCAAAGTTCTGATATTTTTGCCTTTTTTGAACATTTTAGTCCAATTTCTGCCTGTAGCCATGCTCCTTCTTAAGCCTGAGGCAACCTCAATTAAGTGTCCACTTCGTCAGTGATGAATGTTCTTCATTTCTCCCTGTTATATCAGTAAAGTATCTGTCTATCCTATCTTGTGTTCACGGATACGAACATTATCATTAACATCTGCTTTAGTTATGCTTCCCTCGCCTTTTTACTGTATAATCACTGCTTATGATATGAAGACATCAGTACCTCAGTGATTGATGATTCTGCTTTACAGCTCTAGAAGCCCAGGTTTGATTATTACCTCCGACACCGTCTATCAAGAGTTGGAACACTCTGTTCTTGTCTGCTTTTTTCCAAGAAATTCCTGTTTTCTCTCACACTCAAAAGAGCAATGTGTGTTAGGCCAGCGGTTCCCAAACTGTGGTACGCGTACCACGGTCGTACGCGGAGCCTTTTCAGGTGGTACACATTGCGGTTCCTGAAATTTAATTTATCTGTGCAAAACCCTTTATGGAAAGCCTGTTGTGAGCAAAAACCAATGAAACTGTTTAAATACAATAATATGTGGATTCCCAAATTTAGTGTGGTGTGAAATTTCGTCATCTGAATAAATAAAACCTATTATTCAAATCAGTATTTAGTTCATTTAACGCTACCATAATTCCGTTTCGCGGAAGTCAACTTCTCCTTCTTCACTGTTTGAGCTTTTGGTCACTAGATGAAAGCACAACGCCGACACTATTTAGTCTTCGGTAACTCTGCCTCACAGAAACCTCTCGCGTTTGTTGTTATACGTGCACTGCCGCTGTATCGCATCGTAGTCACTAGTTCTAAGCACAAAGCTGACACCATTTCGTCTTCGGTAACTGCGTCACATACAGGCCAAAGGCAGGATTTAGTTTCGGGGCGGAATTTATCAGTTTATGTACATGCACAAATTTTTTCATTAATTTTATGCATAATTTCTTCCAATTCTTTAACTTTTATTCAGATTTCGGGGCGGTTTAGACCCGAACTCCTCCCCTTACAGCTCTGCCTCCCTTTCAACAAGGTGCGGGTGGTACGCAACGCAACTCACTTAACCTCAGGTGGTACTTGACGTCCAAAAGTTTGGGAACCCCTGTGTTAGGCAATGTGGAGAATTTAAACTGTCTCTGTATAGGTATTGTGGCCAAGCACAGAAATGAAAGTTCCATAAACTGGAAACCTTTTGGGCACCAACCAAGTCATTCTGTCCGTCCCCCCCCCATAAAAAAAAGAAACCAAAGGAAATCAAACACTTTTTGGCATTTGCAACCTACTATGCAAGTAATCAAAATCAAAACAAGGTATAGAGGCTGGGTAGCCAGTAGTTAGGTCACTATGGTAGTGGAGCTCCATCTGGCAGGTTGCTGTTGCCAGAAATGACACCTCCTTCAGAAAGGCTCAGGCTTTTATGGAGGCTAAGCCAGAGGTGGGCGGGATCAGTGGCCTTCACTGGGCGGTTTCTCAACACTGTAGGGGGAGAAGGAGATGACACTGTTAACGACCGCATTCCCTCTCACCCTCATGTGTTATTACTTACAGTAGCTTGACAGACCCTGTAAGGAGGTCATCTAAGCACATATGACAGTATTTTCATGAATGACAATTACACCTGATTAGCAAAATATTCAGAGTTGGTTCCAGCTCACCATACTCTTACAATTGAAAGAAATCGGCTCAGAATATGGAAATATTTGTGTGGTTATTAAAACATGAAAAATTACATAGTATATGGGAAACAGCGGTTTATGATTACAATGTAAATTTCGATTTAATGTTAAATGGGCAATGGAGTTATTTTTAATAAATGTTGACACCTTGCTCATTTTGTATTAGTACCAGAAACATGTTAATAATAAATGAGTCCTTCAGAAATTTCAAACCATATGCAACCCTGCAAATTTATATTGTTCTTTTATACAAAAGATCATTTTAATATTTTTACATGTACAAGAAGTTGACTTCTAGGCAGATGCTGACTAGGCTGTTGGTCTTAATTGATAAAATCAAAAAACACAACTTTTTTTAAAACAGTAAAATGAGCACTGCGTAATACACAGAAACAATATTATATATTAAACATTACTTTGTTTCTCTTATTAAGTGGCCATTTTCATAAAGTCCAGAAATGGAACAGATAGATAATTTATGTTCCTGTCTTTTTTGTTGAGATGTATGAAATGTAAGTAAATGCTATGAGAAGAGTCTGATTTTCTTGCTGAAAAGATTTATGAGTTGGTCTTTTACCTGCTTTTCAAAAAATAATGTTTAAGGAAAACTGAGCCTTATGCATTGATTGACATGTTTGGGGGGAAAAAATAGAGAACTCTCGATCAGAATATCTGGATATGAAAAACTATCAAAACATTCAAAGGTATGATCAAGCTGTACTGCACTGACGGCTGAGGAGTGTCAAGTTTAAGCAGAGCTGAAAATTAATAATTGCCATGTAGCAAAGTACAGTAACTTTAAAGTTAGCAGACAGCACTGTACTAGTGGAATAGTGAAAATGGAATTTCTACCTCTATAAATAATTAATTCAAACCTTCAATCTTACACTGAACAGATATTTGAGCTTTTGATTGATGTTGTAAGAAGTTTATATCCCTCAAACCCCATAACAGTAGATAGCTTGCTTCATATAACTTAACAGGATCATCTCCAGACAGAGGAGTAGCTTCAGTGACAGACTTTTGTCACCGTCCTGCTCCACTGACAGACTGAGGAGATCGTTCCTCCTCCACACTATGCGACTCTTCAATTCCACCCGGGGGAGTAAATGCTAACATTAATTTTATTTTAATTTTTTTCATTTTTATTACTATTTAATTTAATATTGTTTCTTTGTATCAGTATACTGCTGCTGGATTATGTGAATTTCCCCTTGGGATTAATAAAGTATCTATCTATCTATCTATCTATCTATCTATCTATCTATCTATCTATCTATCTATCTATCTATCTATCTATCTATCTATCTATCTATCATATAGTGCCTTCTATCTATCTATCTATCTATCTATCTATCTATCTATCTATCTATCTATCTAGTTGTGTGCATTTTTCTTCCTGTTAAACTGGTGACTACAGCACCATAAAGTATGCAGTGAACCAACAATGAAATCAATTAAAAGCTCAAAAATGTTCCCTTAATAGTAATACTTGCCTTTTGAGCTGAACAGCAAACTGTTAAACTGGATAACACAGTCTTTTTGAATCCACATTCACTCTTCTGAGGACACATTTATAATCCCACGTTACTTTATACTGGATGATTTTAGAAGTACATATTACAGTAAAATGCATAAAGTGAAATAGAAACCAGGGGAAAACCCAAGTAAACCTGATGAGAATGTGCATATTTTTGCCTAGACTAGGATTTGACTTACCACTGTGCCACTATGCTACTCAACTTTTGAATTTGTATATTTTAATAATTTAAATGATTATTTAATTGTAAAGTCACATATTAAATATATTAAGAGCTGACAGTTCTTAAATAATTTAAATTTAAAAAATCACCTGAATTCCCCAGGAATTCATTGTTTATTTCTTTCTACTATATTGTTACCCAATTTTTTGTATGATCATACTAGTCATGTAATTTTCCATCATTTCTCATTTCAGAGTCACATTCATTCACAATATTCTTTCATTACATTTACTGATTTTTGTGCTCATTATCTTGTAAGGACTTCACAGGCTTAAAACCCCGTGGGCCTCACATCTTAAATTTTCACATCCATGTTGATTTTGCTTTTGTTATTAGTGATATTTCTTTCACTTGTACAGTATTTTCTGTAATATTTTGTTATTAGAAAAAAGGCCAAAGGACATTTCTATTGATGTGCTTAGCAGTTTTCAGGAGATTTGCTTTCTGTATAAACTACAGGTACTTCCTTCCATTTCCATATATCAGTAGTCTTATAATAATTTTGGACAGATAAAATATGTAGTGTTGTTGCCGTTTATTTTCTGTTAGTAAAATCTTCAATATTTCCTCACACATTATTGAAGTAATTGTCCATTGTAATCAGCTAGTTTAAAATGCAATTGCAAGAACCTTAATGAATAACAGAAAAGTTAAACGAATTTCGCCTATATTAGCATCATTGCATTGGCTGTTTTTTTTCTTCTTAAAATTTACTTTAAAATACTTTTAATTGTCTGTAAGAATCTCTGCAATCTCAGTTGAACATTTCAAAAAGCTTTGTAAATTTGGCTTTATAATTTATTCATAGTATATATGTTATGCAGGACAAAAACTAATCATTGTGGAAACCGTACCCCCAACACAGACAGACCGACACCAGGATGTATGAAACACGCTCCTTTATTTATTTTTCCTTTACGGCACCACAATGCCTTCTCTCATCAACTCTTTCCTTTCTTCTTCTTTCACCTCTTCTTTTACCAACTCTTTCCTTTCTTCTTCTTCTTTCTCTTCTTCTTTCCCTGTTTCTTTCTCTCTCTTTCTCTTTCCCTTGGACCTCCTCCTCCTCCTCACAAGCTTCGTCTCCTTCCTCCCAACTCTGGCTCTCTGTCTGGAAGGAGGCGGCCCCTTTTATCAGGACCCGGATGAGTCCCAGGTGCTCCCCTTGACGTCACTTCCTGGTGTGGCGGAAGTGTCAGGAAAGCCCCTGGAAGCACTCCGGGTTGTCTTGGAACTGTTTCCGGGAGCACTTCCTGGTGTGGCAGAAATGCTGCCATCCAGGACTCCCCAACTGACCGGGCGCCCCCTGGCGGTGGCCACGTCCTCTCACGGGCATCCCAGCTCCGTCTCTGTGGCCCCCAAATAGACCCGGGCGGCTGCCCTCTCGTGGCCGAGGAGAAGTATTGTCCCCGATGGGGACTGTCCAGGCGTCCCGGCCGGGCAGTGTCCCCGTACATCTGTGACATCATACATAATTGTATTTCTTTCAATTTTGTTTTTGTTCACAGCAATGAGCATGTCTATTTTCATTAATTGGTACTAAACATTTAAAATTTCTTTTGATTACTAATACATATTTCATTTTTATTTTATTCTTCTAAAATCACGTGGTAGTGCTCTGCTCCACTGGGCCATAGTGTTTCTTCAGCCGCTTTTGATGCTAAAATATTTGAAGGGTATTACTACTGTTATGATACCTGTAGAATCTCATCTTCTAGGACTTTGTTATTATATATAGATAATGATGAATTACGTTGTCTCATTTATGTACTGTAGAATGTCCAGATAGGGCCAGACTGTCTTTTGTTCTTGCAGCTCATTGATATTTATTTTCTTCAACATCCTTGGAGATTTTGTTTGCCTCTTCTTTCTCACCATCTGACTATAGCAAACGTGTATGTTATTAAATCAGACATTGATTTTTACCATTTTAATCATTAAAGACTTTCAAACTAGAGATTGCTACAGCTTTCACAGCTTTCATTTTTCTTTTACTACTTCTAAAACACTTTGAGCTTTACTTATGTATGAAAATCCACCTTAAGAAGGGTAAGTGTCTGTCTGTGTGTCCATCGAGTCGCTATGTGTCAGTAATTACAATAGATAGCGCATCACAAACATTAACGCTACTTTTATGAATCCCTATCAAATGGCATATGCAGTGCACCACAAACGTTAGCACTAAGGTCTATGTTGATTGCTTAGATTTCAACCTGTCTTCAATGGATAGCACAGCTAGTGTACTGTTTAAATTCACGTTGTTGTAATTATTTCAAACCCCTTCTTTCTGGTACATGTGGTGTCTTTACCAGGTTTGTATTTTTACTTCCTCATTGTTCTTATTTCTTAGGTCTACAAAGAAGATCTACCTCAACTAAAGCAGCAAAGCAAAGAGAAAAACCAGTCAGTCAGCTCTTTAAAGCGAGAAAGAGCACCAGAAGAAAGTCTAAAACTACAGTTTGTTCACGGGTAAAAAACACACAGGAGGGTCTCTTGATTTTCATTTTTCATATCTCATTTAGCATTTTTATATAAGTAAACTAAACTTTCTATTCAATAGACTTTAGTAGGATATGACACATGTTAGAAGGAATGGATTGTACACACCACTTTGTAAGATTAGTTTTTTTAAGCACCAATTTTTTAAGTTATAATGTCATGTCATTTCTAACTTGTTTAATACAGACCAGAGCTGGGAGTGGCTAGATATGCCTATCCCAGGAAGCATAAGAAACATGTGAGGAGCAAACCCTAGACATGGTGCATATCCATTGCAGGGTAAACACTCAGACACAAGGGCCAATTTAGCACGACCAGTTCACTTAACCTGCATGTCTGTGGAAGGAAACCGGAAGCACCTGAATGAAACCCATTCAGACACAGGGAGAACATGTTAAGTGTACACAGAGAGAGGACCCAGGACGGTGCCCCCGGTCTCCTTGCTGTGAGGCAGCAGTGATACCACAATGCCACCCTGTAAGTCATAATATAAGCCTGCAATCAAACATTTAGGATTGTCAGACATAGTTAAACAATTTACTAGTGTATCTCATTGAAGAACAACGTATTACTTGACAAATTTCGTGTTGCTTCAGTAAATTTAATTTTAAAGAAATCTATTAGTCTCTATCCAAATGTTGACTCTGCTTTGTTCATTGTAGCATTGTGAGGTCATTAACATACACTAGCGTAAGTAGGGGCAAGGCAGGAACCAAACGTGACCAGTTCAATATTTCATTGCTGGCACAGACACACAACCACTTTAAGCCAATTTAGAGTCTGCAGTTAATTCAATATGCACATCTTCAGAATGAGAAAGGCAAATAAAGTCCTTAGAGGAAATTAATGCAAAGATGAATACATTGTATTTATTTCATACTGAAAATAAATGGGCTAGAAGATAAATGGAGATCCTTGGAATAGTATGACAGGAGTAGTAATCACCAATCCAACCAAACATTTTACATTTTATATTTGTTATATAGAATTTAAAATGGTTAATCAGTCAATGCATAAAATTTTCCCTATTTATCATAATACTCTTCCTGTATTAATATGTTACAAAAATTTAAATGGCATTTAATATTGGTTTGCTATACATACAGTACAATTAAATAAAGTTTAGACAATGAATTAAAATCATTTTACTAATGTATTTGCACCCTTGGGTACTATTATGTCTCCATATCCAGTCGGGTTCACTATTGCAAGGAAAATCTCTCTATTATATATATATAAAAAAAAAAAAATCTTGCAACAAGACGAGACTTTTTTGAAGAGATTTTTTCAAGTTCCACAAGATGAGATTTTTGCCATGAGATTTCTTCAAGTCACGCTCTCCTCTCAACCATGTTCAAACAAGACCACAGTCCTCTCACCTCTCATGTGTGTGAATGCTTTTGTTAGACACACTTCCTGCTCTCTCAGCTCTTGTAAATTTGAACATTTTCCTCACTTTAAGTTCCCAATTAAAGAACACATATTATGTTCAAATCTTATTGAAGAATTTCATCACGAAAGGTTATCAAAATGAGTACACGGGCAATCCTAGCACAGAGAAACGATGAAGTCAATTGAATTAAAGCCAAAAATGTCGATCGGTTACACAGAAAATTGGTTAAATGTGTATCAATAAACTTTGCTGAAACAGTTGGTGGTGATCGTGCGGAAGATGAAAACATCAACTTACAATATCCGAATAATATCTACAGCCGTTAACACTGTCCGGTCTTCCACCGCATGAATTACTGTAGAATAAGGATGTATCCAAGAAAGGTAATGTAGTACATCTTCTGTGGTTAACATTAGAGAACAAAGGAGACCTTGATATTCCATTTGTGTTAAAATGTTAACATTTACCTGTTAGAATAACTTTTTCAAACACAATTAACAAATCTCAGAGCAAAACATTCTTTGTTTTATTTAATAAAGAGAAAGAAGCGAAATTCAATCACTGGCAGTTATACATTGCGTTGTCATGATGAGAGTTCAAACACAGAATCAAAATTCAATGCAATATTAGTGAAAATTTAATTCAAAAAATTGTTTATACTGAAGTTTTACAGTAAAAGTGTAAGTTTAAAAAGTATTTGCATATTAATTTCAAAGAATGACAGAATTAAATCATATTACACAACCAATAACTCTTAACGCAATATGAAACATAATTCACTTTCAAATTATTACGTTTTACTGTTTTTTAATCTAGTTAATTACTCACTGAATTGTAAAATAGTTAGTTCTATTATGCAGGCGAAACAATTCCATTGAAAATAAAAATCTGTTTAATTGTACATCCGCATCCCAGCATGCGAGCGGCAGAAACACAAAGAGGCTAGTGCGTAGCGCAGGCCCGGGGGTTGTCATTCATGAAGGATCACAGGATCTACAATTTTAGGCAGGGAACATCAGTGTTTAGTCAGACCATGAAAGCATAAGCCAGTCTATTTCCGTCTCCTCGAAATGGAAAATGCTAGAAAGCCTAACTCACCCATTTTACCCATGTCTCATGAATATTAATCATATTGTTGGAAGAAATCTGGTAACTAAGTTGAAAAATAGTCTTGGAAGATCGCTCTGATGGTAGAATGGACAGCTCCGTCCAGCTCAGCAGGATATAAGTATGGTGGAAGTAGAGTGTTTCTATGTTGAGGGACCATACAGTGTACTTCATCTAACAGAGTTTGTATTTGGTACATAATGACAAAAATGCATTTCAATGTGTTTTGTCCAATATTGTTTTTTTTTTTTTTTAAATTGAATTTAATATTCTAAAATGTGCCATATGTAATAACGATTTACTGTTTTTTAGGTATAGAGGTTATGATTGTCGGAACAATCTTTTCTACACACAGACTGGTGAAGTGGTTTATCATGTGGCAGCTGTGGCAGTCGTATACAACAGACAGCAACATACACAGCGATTTTATCTGGGCCATGATGATGACATCCTTAGCTTAGCAATTCATCCAATTAAAGATTATGTAGCTACTGGACAGGTAAGGACTATTTTTTTTGTTATCTTTACATTGAAAAGGTCATTCTTTACAAAGCTCACTGAGTTTCGGGACTGAAAATCCATCCATCCATTATCCAACCCGCTATATCCTAACTACAGGGCCACGGGGGTCCGCTGGAGTCAATCCCAGCCAACACATGGTGCAAGGCAGGGAACAAACCCCGGGCAGGGTGCCAGCCCACCACAGGGCACACACACACACACACACCAGGGACAATTTAGGATCGCCAATGCACCTAACCTGCATGTCTTTGGACTGTTAGAGGAAACCCATGCAGACACGGGGAGAACATGCAAACTCCACGCAGGGAGGACCCGGGAAGCAAACCCGGGTCTCCTAACTGTAAGGCAGCAGCGCCACCCACTGCGCCACCGTGCCGCCCAGGTTTGAAAATAGTTTTTCTATATGTTCATTTTTTGTACACATACACAGGGCACATTTAGATAGATAGATAGATAGATAGATAGATATTTTACTCCTACTTTTCCAATTAAAAATTGCAAAATAAATAAATATGCATATATTTGAGATGTAAAAGTAACCATAATACACTAAGAAATCCTACATGAATATGGGAGAACATCTAGAACACATTTTAGAATGAAATAATAGTGGACTAAAGTGATGCTATGACAGAATCCCTCCCCTTCATCAATTAATGTTTATGTAAAATACAATATTTCAGAAAGTATTGAATGCATTTCAAGTTTGTAAAGTACAGTATATGTACTCTCTGCAGCACTGGATAATGTATCTGACAATTATACAGTTCAGTCCTTAGAATAGTGCATGAAAAAGTGATTATATTAGTTTCTTTCTGCCTTTGCAAATATGACCATTAATAGACTGTTGTTCGAGTCATTCTGCCCTAAACTTATCAACAGTGTCTGTCTCCTCCTGAAAAAATTCATAGACTAACAGAGATGCAATCTGTCAAGCTCATCATGGGTGCTTTGGCCTCCTCTCTGTGGGTCATGACTGGTTAAATCTTCCCAAAAAAATGTACCCAGGAGGTTACTGTGGAACAGAGGTGGTCTTGGAATATCTGGCTCCTCACACTATCCTGTATTTTATACCCAGCAAGACAAACATAATGGCTTATTGTATCCACAACCCCATTTTTATGTAATTTCTTAATTTTCATAACCACAGCTGAAAGTGGGCTTGTAGATAAACCAGCAAACGGAATGTTGTGTGCACCACTTCACCACTACTGTCCATTACTGATGTGTTGGTCAGTCTAACAGTCGCTTACACCCTCAGTTATAAACAAGCTGTAATTAAACTCCTATCTAACTTTATGGAACAGTACTTCAGATATAGAGTGACTTTAGTTGTATTTCTCATTGCATCACACTCAACCTCAAGACACACCAGTGTCCATAAGAAATCACAGTCAGATGAGGTAAAACTGACAGGTTATGGTAGTGTTATGCTTTAGCCACTTGGTCTAAGAATAAGGTTCAGGCAAAAATATAACTCCTACAACACTCCTTATTATACTGTATCTAATCAAACGTCTCCTAAAGCAAACTTGCCAGGACCAGCTCCTGGAACCAAGGCTATCGATGCTCTTCACCAGTGAAAAACGTTTGGTCATGTATCTTGAGGTGTCCCCCTCCCCATAATAATTGTTTTAAGCTATTTACATAAATGTTTTTTCAAAGACTGTTCTGGGTTTGGCCAATTTGTTCCAATTTGTTGCAAAACTACTAATGATAATGAATCATTTTGAGACTGTAGTATTTTTATTTACTTATTTTTGTTCCAGTATTTCATATCATTATCTATATCTTGGACTGGCATGTTGCTCAGCACATCTAAATTAATAAGCTTGTGTTCAGTGTGTGAAATACCTTGTGGTAATCAGGAAAGTCCCATTGATTAAACGCTTAAATCTTACTCTGGCACTACGGAATATACAAAAAAATAGATACATAATGCAATGTGAATTGCATTATACACAGATACACAATCTGCAAACAAAAAATACATACTTAAAAGCCGTCTATCAAAGACCACTACAGCTTTGATTTAAATGTTCCATTTCTGCTGAAGTCTGAATGCCAATTTCTTTTAAAGCGCACATCAATCTCCTGTCTTCCTCCACACACTCTGGCTGATAGTTCTGAAGTGAAGTCCTCTCTGTAGCACTGTCACAGGATCATCCCAATAACAGGCTTGTGTATTGAACAACTAAATATAGCAACATTGCATTCCGAGAGCCTAACAATTCCAGTGGTTTCACATTCCAGTTTTTAAGGGTGACTTGAGGCATTCCACACCTGATATGACCAAGGAACATAACCATACACTTTTCATCATCACGGAGATGATGCTCCATACAGACAAGCACTAACACTTGGGTGAGGTTCAGATTTATTTGTTTCCTAAGAATGCCTTGGCCCTCTCTTTCTGGAATCCTCCCAGACTGTCCCAGATCTTGGGTCCCCTACACAAGTGCACATAATATACACCAGTCAGTATATAGCCCTATGAGTCACAGATACAGAATTATGTGACCTTGATCAAATTCAATTAAATTAAGTTAATCTCTTATATGAAAGTTAATTTCTCTTACTCTTATAAAGTGCACTTCTGCCTTATAAACCCAGTCACACAATATCCTATTACAGATACAACCAGCCATCTATCCTCTAATCTAGTTAGAGGGTTACAGTGATTACAAATGCACTATATAAGAAACATCACCTGGATGCACTGGGACACATCATCAGTGTTGTATCCTGAGGTCATCAGGCGTTTCGGGTCTCGCAACATCATACACCCTCGCTCAGGTGACCCAGCCGGGGTTGATCACTCCCCAACTTGTGTCCCAGTAGCAATCCACGGATCTGCCCTCTTCATCCAAAGCCACCTTGAGGCTTTCTCTGCGGCTTCACTTGCGGATTTAATGGCCCTCTTCTTGGCCGCTCCTGTTATACCCAACCGTGTGAGGACTCTACAGAGTGAGTGTCCTGCAAATCCTCTGCAACCTATTTCTATGGGCTCATAGAGTCCCCTCCAGCCTCTGCCCCTGCACTCCTGTACCAGCTCCTGGTACTTGGCACGTTTCCTCTCCCTAGCTTCCTCAATACGTTCTTCCCAGGGCACTGTCAGTTCCAGCATGATCAGCTGTTTTGAGGCCTCAGATGTAATGATCATGTCTGGCCGGAGTTGTGTAGTTATAATTTGCTGCGGGAACTTTAGTTGGTTTCCCAAGTCAGCCTGCAGCTGCCAGTCAGAGGCTGTGTGGAAGAGGCCTGTTGTTACTGCCTTTGCCTGGGATTGCTCTACTGCTTTAATGAAGGTAACTGACTTCATAGGGCCGTGGATGTGTTTGCTTGTCTTGATGGCTGCAGTCAAGCTTTCAACAACTGCCTTGAGCACCTTGTCATGGCGCCACCGGTAGCGTCCATCTGCCAATGCCTTAGGACAGCTGCTTAGTAGATGTTCTAGAGAGCCTCTTCCTGAACAAAGTGGGCAGGATGGTGTCTCGCTCTTTCCTCAGACGTGGAGGTTTGCTGGACTTGGCAGGACATCGTAGACCGCCTGCACCAGGAACCGGACACGAAAGAAATCTCCCTGCATGGTGTCCAACCATGTGATCCTACGCTGGAGAGTGCTCTCCCACCTTGTCCATGCACCCTGTTGCCGGCGTCCTACTGCCCTGCTCACTCTCTCTTCCTCCACCCCTGCTCGGACCTCTTCCTGGAGTAGATGGATTCTCTCCTTGCCCTGGGCCTTGCCGACCTGGGTCTTTGGGAAGTAGCCCAGACCTGCTCTACCTGTTGCCACGGTGCCGACCAGAGCCTTCTGTCTCAGGCGTGACTCTGCCACCTCCACAGCCTTCTCCGCCCTCCACTTCCTGCCTGTCCTCACCTCAATGCCAGCTGCTGACACCTTACAGTCCTTTGAGTTCCTGTACTGTAGGACTTCTCTGGTGCGTGCTACCATGAATTCTTCCGTGAGGCCTCTAAATGGTAGCTGCAGGATGCTGCACTATAATTAAAATAAAGAACTTAATTACATAGAACACAAAATACAATTATGAATATATGCAACAATCAGAAGGTACTTGAATATATAAACACCTACATATTTTATAGACATACTAGCACTGCAAAACAATGAATGGTACAGTGATAAGTCTGTCTGTTTTGATCACATCGTGCATTTAGGAACTTGATATGCTAGTCTTCACATCCCTCTTTTTTGTGATTTTTGTTGCCTTTGTTCATTGGACATTGCAGCTCTCTTGTGGACGCCGGATGACATTACGCCAGTTGTTTTGTCTTTTTGTATAAACGAATTGCTTGTCTTTGGGGATTTGGAAGAAAAACCAGAGTATACATAGGGGAACCTATACAGATACTGGGAGAACATGCAGTCTCCAATATAGGTAGCAACCAAGCTTAGAATCGCAGATCTGTAAGGCAGTAGTGGTAACTACTGCTCTGCCATGTCACCCAGTACATTGAATTAAGTACTGTCTGCTATACATACATACATACATACATACATACATACATACATACATGCACATAAAACCATATGAAGACTGTGAAGAAATGCAAACTCCAAACAGACCATTTCCTAAGACATACTCAAGATGAGAGAGAGTTATAATACAGTAATTTAACAAGTCACACTTCCACTCCATTTTCTGTTTCAGTTCGGAACAGAGATAAATTACAAACCAAATCGCCAAATAATGAATCAATAGTGACATTTAAAGCTACCTGCTTTTTGCATTTCATTTTCTTCTGTTTCTTTTAGGTAGGAAGAGATCCCCCCATTCAAGTTTGGGACACACAGACACTAAAGTGCTTATCACTTCTTAAAGGGCATCATCAGCGGGGAGTTTGTGCTCTTGACTTTTCAGGTATGTTTTTGGTGTGTTTTTGTTACTTAGTTTTTACTATGTATGCACTTAACACTAGAATCCCTGAAGCCTAAGAAAAAGTCATAATGCTGGGCCAGCTTAAATTCCTTTGCAAATGTGCCGATCGGCACAAGCAGCAAACAGCCTGCTATCTCATTCCCCACTGATGCAGATGAAGTCAGTCGCTAAGTTCTCCCAACTCAAGTCTGTAAGGTGCCTAGAATTGTATAGGGTAAATAATGTATTGTTATTTGGAATACATATATTTCATGTGTGTTCTGTGTCTACAATGATCTGGGCAAATGTAGGATGACAAGAAATGCGAGGCAAGAAATGTTAAAGACATAACTAAAACAGAAACCTTTTTTCATGTTCTACTAGTAAATGGCAAAATGCTGACGTGAAGTGTATAGTGTGTGAAGACTGAAGTCCAATTATCAAATAAATACTTTCAAAAAAGGTATAACAAAACAAGTGTGCTTTTATTCAAGAATTTAACCAAAGAAAAAGATATTATTCTTTTTACCTGTTGCTGTCAATGAGTAAAAACCAAAACTCAAATATCAATTGACAGAAAGTCAACTGTCTGTTTGGCTGATGTTGAGGTAAGAGTAAGCAAAAAGTTGTGGGTTTGAGCCTGGGCTTTTCTCATTTTGAGTAGTTAGCTGCTGTTATTATTATTACTATAATAAAATAAAAACATACATTTGATTTGAGTCTGTAACACCCAGTGTAAATAATATAATTCAAAGAATTTAAAGATTTCTGGCTCCTGCCTCTCTCTAATTAAAACTTAACTCCATCATAAGTATGCTATATATAATTACAAAGACGACTTTGATTCCCAAAAACTAATTTAGCTGATCAAACCAATCTATTAAGTATGAAATAAACATTTACTAGGAACTGCCTCTACCTTTAAAAAAAATGGTAGGGACTAATTTTAAGGTCAACTTGTACACAATAATGGTGTATTTATTAGCAGACATCGTTGAGAGGTATGAACACATGGAGAATATAAAAGTACAAAGTAAAAAATATATAAATAAATAAAAACACCTACTGTCTGACATGGCCTCCCCAAGATTGAGTGTTTAAATGCTACTGATCTTGCTCACCCACAGGAACCTCATATTCAAATTGCTTCATGCAGTAAAGCAGCTTCAAACTCCATTCTCTAATCTCTTCTGTGAAAGCATTCCCAAGTCAAGTACCACCCTACTTTTGATGAATCGGCAACACACTCTCGAATGGGTCCTGGTGTTCCTTAGGCTATTTGTTTCCTTACAATTCAGTATGCATCTCTCGCATTTCTGCAATTCTTCTGAAAATGTATAATTAATATGGTCTATCTTTGGCTGACAGAAATTGCCATTTATTGTATTTCATTTAGATGTTTCTTTGTTGTATCTCATCTCAAAACGAGACAAGATTGGTCATTTTAAGTATTTGTTTATTTTCTAGCTGATGGAAAAAGCCTTGTTTCAGTTGGAATAGATGACAACCATTCTATTGTAGTTTGGGATTGGAAAAAAGGAGAAAAGTTGGCAACAGCAAGGTAATTTACAGTTGTAATTATTTTGAATAATTACATAAAGTCATGTAATATAAAATAAATGTATTTTAACCAATTTTAAATTTTCCATTGTTTCAGGGGGCATAAGGATAAACTTTTTGTTGTTAAATGCAACCCTCATCATGCAGACAAACTTGTTACAGTTGGAATGAAACACATTAAATTCTGGCAACATGTTGGTATGTATGTATGTATGTACATATAAACTTTTATGTGTGTATGTATGTGTGTGTATATATATATATATATATATATATATATATATATATATATATATATATAGTAGAGCCGCTGCTCCTCCGCATTGAGAGGAGTCAGATGAGGTGGCTCGGGCATCTGATCAGGATGCCTCCTGGACGCCTCCCTGGTGAAGTGGTCCGGGCACGTCCAACCGGGAGGAGGCCCGGGGAAGACCCAGGACACACTGGAGGGACTATGTCTCCCGGCTGGCCTGGGAACGCCTTGGGATTCTCCCGGAAGAGCTGGAAGAAGTGGCCGGGAGAGGGAAGTCTAGGCTTCTCTGCTTAAGCTGCTACCCCCGCGACCCGACCTCGGATAAGCGGAAGAGGATGGATGGATGGATATATATATATATATATATATATATATATATATATATATATATATATATATATATGCGCTTCTCTCTCTGTGTATATATTGTGAACTTGAACCCGGACACACACAGACGGACATCGTAAGTTCACCCAACACACGTTTATTTTTACAATATTTACAGTGCACGAACCCCAGTGCCTCTTGCACCAATTCCCCAAAGTCCAGGCCTCTCCGTCACTATGCCTTTCTCTTGGCCGCCTCCCGTCCTCTCTCCAGCTCTGTCCTCTTCCACCCGACCCACTAATGACTGAAGGGAGGCAGCCCCTTAAATGGGAACCCGGATGGGCTCCAGCTGCTTTCCGGCACTCTCCTTTGGACACACCCCTGTGTGGTCGGAAGTGCCGGTTGTGCACCCGGAAGCCGTCCGGGTTTCTCCTGTTCTCTTCCCCCCCAGCACTTCCTGGTGTGGTGGAAGTGCTGGGCTCCAGGGTTCCTCAGGCACCTGGGCGCCGCCTGGCGGTGGCCACGGGCCCCTACAGGGTTGGGCTTCCAAGCCCTCTACCCGTGGCCCCCAATACAACCAGGGTGATCGCCCCCTCGTGGTCTGGAGGAGGCACAATCCCACACGGGATATTCTAGAACCGGGGCGCCGCCTGGCGGTGGCCATGGGTCCCTACAGGGCTGGGCTTCCAAGCCCTGTACCCGAGGCCCCCAACATAACCAGGACGGACGCCCCCTCACGGTCTGGAGGAGGCACAAGCCCTCCTCTGGTCCTCCTGGGCGTTTGTGTTTGTTTGTTTGTATGTCTGTCTGCTTTTCATGAGAGAACTATTTAACGGATTTAGATCGGGTTTTTTTCTATAATTTGCTTGAACATTCCAGTTGATTTTGCGACTTCTTTCATTGCGCTCTGTATCATAGTTCGCTTGCGGTTTCGATTTATTTGCACAAATCCGAGAGACACACAGTGGGTCAAGAGGAGGGTGGCGGGCCCTCCTCACTCACGCACTAGCCTCAGGGTGTTCCTTATCTCCACTTAGCTAACGAATGAGAGAACTACTTACTGGATTTAGATTGGGTTTTTTTCTATAATTTGCTTGAACATTCGATTTTGCAACTGCTCTTATTGCACTAAGAATCATATCTTTGCTTGCTGGAGCAATATATTTGTGTAATCTGAGACAGAGGCAGCGGGCCGAGGGGAGGGGGATGTGTGACATCAGGAATAGGGGGCTAAGCAGAGCCCTCCTCATTGTCTTGTTTCACTACTACGCGGGTGGAATTTTCTAAACGCATGCATTAAGAGTGATATTTTTATATAAATTTGTTTACCATCATTTTTGTAATGCTTTATCATCAGCAATTATGGTAAGGTTCTTGGAAATTAGTTTTTTGGGTAGTTTCAATGGTATTTTATAAGTGTGTAATTAAACAGAAAAAGATGCTTATTCTCTACTAAGACCTGGAAATAGTAGTAGGAGGGTAATAGGACATTCCCCCAGTGGAACAGTAATATTTCATAAACTAAATGATCTGTCTTTGATTTACAACTGTTGAACCACTACTTCCAGTTTATTTCCGTTAGGTGGCTTTTCCCTAAAGCACAGTTGCCTGAGAAGCTTTTGAAAACATTTCAGAATTCTTAAAGACTTTAGCAAATTTACTCCAAACGACTTTACCAAATATGCACTTTAGGAAACCAGTGGAAATAGAAAGAAAGCACTTTCAAGTCGGGAAATGGCAAATGTTTATTTACACAGAGAATCATGAAATTTGGAGACGAAGTAACCAACCATGTAATTAAAGTGGATAAGGCAGCAGATAACTTAGCTGTTAGCTAACCATACAATTTAGATAGGCTGAATGTCATGTTTCACTTGTAAATATTATACTTGTTTCATGTGTCAGTGAGGAAGATTTCTGGACACTATACAGTGCATGTGGAAAGTATTCACAGCGCATCACTTTTTCCACATTTTGTTATGTTACAGCCTTATTTCAAAATGGATTAAGTTCATTTTTTTCCTCAAAACTCTACACACAACACCCCATAATGACAACGTGAAAAAAGTTTACTTGAGGTTTTTGCAAATTTATTAAAAATAAAAAAAACTGAGAAATCACATGTACATAAGTATTCACAGCCTTTGCTCAAAAGATCTCTCCAGAGATGTTCAATCGGATTCAAGTCTGGGCCACTCAAGGACATTCACAGAGTTGTCCTGAAGCCACTCCTTTGATATCTTGGCTGTGTGCTTAGGGTTGTTGTCCTGCTGAAAGATGAACCGTCGCCCCAGTCTGAGGTCAAGAGCGCTCTGGAGCAGGTTTTCATCCAGGATGTCTCTGTACATTGCTGCAGTCATCTTTCACTTTATCCTGACTAGTCTCCCAGTTTCTGCTGCTGAAAAACATCCCCACAGCATGATGCTGCCACCACCCTGCTTCACTGTAGGGATGGTATTGGCCTGGTGATGAGCGCTGCCTGGTTTCCTCCAAAAGTGACGCCTGACATTCACACCAAAGAGTTCAATCTTTGTCTAATCAGACCAGAGAATTTTGTTTCTCATGGTCTGAGAGTCCTTCAGCTGCCTTTTGGCAAACTCCAGGTGGGCTGTCATGTGCCTTTTACTAAGGAGTGGCTTCCGTCTGGCCGCTCTACCATACAGGCCTGATTGGTTGTCCTTCTGGAAGGTTCTCCTCTCTCCACAGAGGACCTCTGGAGCTCTAACAGAGTGACCATCGGGTTCTTGGTCACCTCCCTGACTAAGGCCCTTCTCCCCCGATCGTTTAGTTTAGATGGCCGGCCAGCTCTAGAAAGAGTCCTGGTGGTTTCGAACTTCTTCCACTTACGGATGATGGAGGCTACTGTGCTCATTGGAACCTTCAAACCAGAAGAAATTTTTCTGTAACCTTCCCCAGATTTGTGCCTCGAGACAATCCTGTCTCGGAGGTCTACAGACAATTCCTTTGACTTCATGCTTGGTTTGTGCTCTGACATGATATGTCAACTGTGGGACCTTCTATAGACAGGTGTGTGCCTTTCCAAATCATGTCCAATCAACTGACTTTACCACAGGTGGACTCCAATGAAGCTGCAGGAACATCTCAATGATGATCAGGGGAAACAGGATGCACCTGAGCTCAATTGTGAGCTTCATGGCAAAGGCTGTGAATACTTATGTACATGTGATTTCTCAATCTTTTTATTTTGAATACATTTGCAAAAATCTCAAGTAAACTTTTTTCACAGTGTCATTATGGGGTGTTGTGTGTAGAATTCTGAGGAAAAAAATGAATTTAATCCATTTTGGAATAAGGCTGTAACATAACAAAATGTGGAAAAAGTGATGCGCTGTGAATACTTTCTGGATGCACTGTAACAACTATGGGATATTCTTGTCAGTTGTCCCTTCAGGTCAGAGCAGGCTATCAAGAACTAATAGTTCAGAGTTGGGACGAGAGTTTGTTCAAATTATATTGCATAATTGCTGTTCTCTCGCAAGTCTTTAGTGTGACATGGTAGAAATATTCACTTGTTGCATCTAGCTTCTCGCACTGACTCACCCAGGTTGCATGTAGTTTGCCGAAGAGAGACATTTTATGAAAAAGGATTCACATGAGCTCTCAACAGGAGGGGTCCTGATGGCAGGTTTCAAGTATATGTTATAAGTAAATAATGCAGAAGCTGTCCTTGATTAAACCAGAACCTAATAATTAGATAGGAGTGTTTTCTAGATTTCTGGTGGTGTCCCAGTATAGAACCAGACTGGCATGAAATGAACAGTCAAATGTTTAAGCATAAAAGCAAAGCATCTGAAAAACACAGTAGGGGATTCCCTATTTTAGGAGATTTGTAAGTCTGGTGTCTGTTGATGCTGCTGAGTTTGCTGTTTTAAGAGTAGGTGGATTGTGAATTATTTTGGGTTCACAACACTTAGGACCTCTCATGTTTCCTCAACACCAAGTATCAGCCTTGTCTCCTCAGATGCTCACTGATTCTCAGTGCAGAGTATTCCAGCAAGCTCGTTCACAGTCTGGTATAGCAAATGCACAACTCAAAAGGCCTGAATGCAGCTAACGAGGATTAGTGCTGTGAGGAAAATAACAAATCATGACACCAAGAGGGTGTCATGCATATACCTTTAATAAGCACTTCAATAACAACTCAGTGCAACCACGTAAAAATCGACAGCAAATATAAATGAGAGATTTCTCACAACTAGTCACAGATAGCACTTTATATTTTTAGAAGGAGTTCTGAAGGACTTATGTAATAGCATCATTACACTGAATTATTTAAGAAGACTTAGCTGTTTTATCATTTCACATGCACAAGCATTTTCTTAACATGCATTATACCTCTCTTAAAAATATAATGAATCACCAAAAGTATTCATGATTCCTGTTCATTTTTACAACTGAATATTCTTTTTCTTTTCAGAAAGAGTGGAATTTATTGAGAATTTCTAGTGCTTTAATATAATCTTCATAATACATTTATTATGTGTTTGTGGTTTAGTGTTTTATTCCCTCCCTGTTTTTTTTTTTTTTTTACCAAAAAATAATGTATGAACTCTAGCTTTATGTTGTATATGTTTTTTATATCATACAGATTTCATGTTTTTCCTACTTGGAAGTCTAATGTAGTTCTTCATTGTACAGTCTGCAGTTCCACTGTTTCTAATTGTTTTATGCAGTTTTTATGCACTAACTGTAAGCTCATAATGGTTACTTTTTTCTTTCTTCTTCCAAGTGAATTGAACCATGTATTAAGCAAGTTCTTTTAAATGGATGGGTGAAGGCAATATTCATTTTCTTGAACAGTTTTAAGTAATATATTAACTGGTATAGCTTTAGAAATAACTAACTGTTTATGTCTCGATAATTTGTATTTGATTACATTTCGGCTGCAAATTTACATATGTTTATATTATGGCTAGCTGTGTAAGCCAGTGCTGTAAAAAGCCCAGGGTCCTAGAAACTATTGAAATTGTAAGAAATAAATTGAAATGTAGAGATGTCAGGTGATTGAGAGGAACTACTTTGGGCATCTCTCTCCTAGGAGGATTTGTTTTGCCGACATGCTGGCATCGCTTGTGCATTAGCGGCCAAGTGACTTTGTCTTTCTTCGGAGGTTCCATTTTGCCGATGTGCTCGCCTCGCTTGTGCATTAGCGGCGGGAGGAAACGTAAAAGGGATACCATTTTGCCGATGTGCTCACCTCGCTTCTGTATTACTGGCCAAGCAAGTGACTGTTTCTTTAGAGGTTTCATTTTGCCAATGTGCTGGCCTTACTTGTGTATCCTCAGAGGTGGAGCACTTACCTCAACTCCACTTCTCACTTCCGGGCCGGACAGACAGACAAACACACTTCCACAATTATAAGATTGTACATTTTACTTTTATGAAAAGTTGGAAATTAAACATCCTCTGCCCTTTTAAAAGTAAGTATTTTGTTCACCTGGATTTTCAAATTCCAAGGTCTACAGTCTGAGCAGTCAGATACAGTCATGATGTGTAAACTAAGTTTTGTCTTTTGGATTGTTCGCACACAGTGCAAGTGAGGATATTACTATAAGTAGTTAAAGTCCCTCATTGTCGAACTCGGGCTGGCCCTTTTTTCATGCCAGGGCCCACTAGCCCATCCTATTTGTGTATTTTGCTACACAGTGCTTCTTACATAGCAGTTACATGAAGGGGGGCTGGATAAATAAATAGAAGGAAGCCCTGAAGGTAGCATTGCTCAGACATTTTGGTGCTTCTCCTGTGTTTTGGTATTTCTCATGTAACCTGCCAAATTCTAAAGTGAATTTGCTTTTTCCAATTTTAACTAAAATAGGGAAATTCTTTTCCCATTGTGTTATGATAGTTGTATTTAGGATTCTTTCAGCAGAGCAAGATAAGTTGGCATATTAGCAGCATAGTGTAAGTTGTCACTGTAGATTGTTCATTAATTGGGTGTTACTGTTAGAGGACTTGGTTATTTTAAACCCAGGACTATTTGACAAATAAGTGAAGTTTTTATTCTAGTGCTGTCTCAGCTTGATACATTCCCAATGCTTGGTCCAGCAAAGCAAGTGCCTTTAGGCACAGGTCACATTTAAGGTTTTGCATTTGTATACATTTGGATAGTCAGAGTGAAAAAAATGTGTGTAATGTACAGTTTTGAGGTGAATTAGACCATATGTCACACAGATTCACAAAGGTTTGATTTACCTGTGTGTGCCACAGCAAGAAAGAAAAGAACATTAGATTATACAGTAAAGTATAAATGCCTATATCTAAAATTCAGTTAGCTTTATTAAGTTAGGCTTCCTGGATATCAGTTAATAATACAGGGCTATTCAAAATAAAAAAGCAGATTTTTAACATGTATTTCAATCAAAATGTATAATATAGAAACACATTCTGCACATCACCGGATAGAGGAAAGTTCAAAATTTAAAAATTCAGCTTCAAGAAGATTCAAATGACTTCATTTTCATGTAAGATGGTGCCCTGCCTCATTTCCTCTTGGAGGTCCGGCATGACCTGATGACACCATTCTAGGATGATGGATTGGAAGAGATGGACAACAAGATCTTGCCCAATTTCTATGGCATCCAAGGTCTCCAGACCTTATCCTCTGCGATTTTTATCTATGGGTGTACATTAAAGAAAGAGTGTTTGTTCCCCCTATGCCCGCTAATCTTCAAGATTTGCAACATCGAATTGAGGAAGCTGTGAATTCATTAACTAGGGACCAGTTGATTCGTGTGTGGCAAGAAATGGTCTACCATTTTGATGTCTGTCACGCTGCACATGGTGCTCATGTTGAGTGCATGCAACCTCGAGGACCATTGGACCGAACTTTGAACTTTCCTCTATCCAGTGATGTGCGGAATGTGTTTCTGTTGTGAAAGCCGGCCCAGGCACAGACAGACGGACATCATATTTCACCCAACACACTTTTTATTTACACTAGTTATGTACAATTTGTGCTCACGTGCACTCACAAACCCCAGTGCCTCCTGCACCGATTCCCCCAAGTCCAGGACACACAGTCCTACTGCCTTTCTCCTGGCCGCCTCCAGTCCTTCCTCTCGCTCCGTCCTCTTCCACCCGACTTCCGCTAATGACTGGAGGGAGGCGGCCCCTCTTATGGGAACCCGGATGGGTTCCAGCTGCTTCCCGGCAATTAGAGTTGGCCACACCCCTGTGTGGCAGAAGTGCCGTTGCGCACCCGGAAGCCGTCCGGTGTCCCCTGTCGTCTTCCCCCCGGCACTTCCTGGTGTGGCGGAAGTGCCGGGCTTCCGGGATAAATAGGCACTGGGGCGCCGCCTGGCGGTGGCCACGGGTCCCTACAGGGCTGGGCTTCCAAGCCCCCTACCCGAGGTCTCCTGCATAACCAGGACGGACGCCCTCTCTCGGTCTGGAGGAGGCACACGCCCTAATCTGGTCCTTCAAGGCGTCCCGGCCGGGCTCCAGCCCCGGCCGGGGACCACACGGGATAAACCGGCACGGGTCCCTACAGGGCTGGGCTTCCAAGCCCTGTACCCGAGGCCCCCAACATAACCAGGACGGGCGCCCCCTCGCGGTCTGGAGGAGGCACAAGCCCTCCTCTCGTCCTCCTGGGCGTCCACTGTCTTGTACAGTTTGTTTGAAGTAAATTTTTAAAATCTGCCCTTTCATTTTGAATAGCCCTGTGTATACTTTCAATCACCAAGATAAAGTATAATGAAAAAACAATAATCTTACAATCTTGTGACACTGAAACAGAGATTCTGCCCTTCTTTCTTGTGATTGAAACAGCATGATCTTAATTGAGCAACTACTATTATGTTTTGATTAACAATTTCTGTTAATTCTTTATCAGGTAGCTTTAAAAGGTAACTTTCAACCATTTTGTCAGCCCAGTCAAAATCTTTAGCAATTGCCTTTATCAATAATGCTTTCCACTTGTCTTTTTGTAGCGGGCTGTCGTCCTACCCGGGGTTTGTTTCCTGCCTTGCACCCTGTGTTGGCTGGGATTGGCACCAGCAGACCCCTGTGACCCTGTGTTAGGACATAGCGGGTTGGAGAATGACTGACTCATTTGTCTTTTGATTTTCTTAGTTACATTCAACCAGTTGTTGGTTGTTTATTTTTTCTTCAACTACTTTTAGAGGGCATGATTACTTATCATAATAAAATATATTACTTAAAATGTGTATAACATATTGTGCAAGTGTCTTCTGTTATACCGCTCTTTATTTTCTTGTACTTTGTCAAAGTATGTCAGCTGCCAGAAGGTACTCAAGACACCTTCCTTTATCTGTTTTTCTAAAATTCTTAACCTTTTTTATTGGGAATTCTAATTTTTTGTATTAGTTTTCGGGCTTTAAGTATAGTGATCCCTCGTTTCACCCCATCGCAGATTTTAAATGTAAGCACGGATTTGTCGCTGGTTCGAGGATTTCAGCGGACAATGGGTCTTTTAATTTATGGTACATGCTTCTTCAGTTGGTTTGCCCAGTTGATTTCATACAAGGGATGCTACTGACGGATGGCTGAGAAGCTACCCAACCAGAGCGCGTATTACGTATTAAATAAAACTCCTCAATGATATACGATATGCTTCCCGCACGGTGCTTCGCATACTTGAAAGCCCGAACAGCACCTATTGATTTTTGATTGTTTGCTTTTCTCCCTCTGTCTCTCACTCTCTCTGACATGCTCTGCTCCTGATGGAGGGGGTGTGAGCAGAGGGGCTGTTAGCACAATGGCGTAGAGGATATGGATGCTCCTCTAAAAAATGCTGAAAGACTACCTTCACATTGCTCCCTTCCTTGCAGCTGCTTTGTCCAGCAGTGTTTCGCATTCTTAAAAGCCCGAACAGCCCTATTGATTTTTGATCGTTTGCTTTTCTCTCTCTGACATTCCCTGCTCCTGACGGCGCTCCATTAAAGAGAAGATATGTTTGCATTCTTTTAATTGTGAGACGGAACTGTCATCTCTGTCTTGTCATGGAGCACAGTTTAAACTTTTGACTAAAGGGTGTTATTTCATGTCTAGAGGGCTCTAATAATGTTAAAAACGTATTTAGAAGGTCGTAAACAGGTTTTCAATGCTCTAACTGTGAAAATATTAGATTTATAAATAAAGAATTCTACTTCACAGAAATTCATTTATCGCGGTAGAGTCTGTAACGGATTAACTGTGATAAACGAGGGTTTACTCTATTACCAACCTATAATGACCCAATATAACTTTATGAGCTTTTTCTGGTGGGTCGAGCTTATTTTTGTTGGTATTGAAATGAGGAGTATAATTTGTAGGTGGCAAGTGGTTCAATGGAAAGATTAAACAATAAAGGGTTCGGTAATTTGTGAAATGTTGTAATTACATCTTACACATATAGTAAATGCGAGTTTGATATTATTGTATTTTACAGTTGTTAGTGATTGTTTTCAAATGGTGGTATATTATGTAATACTCTTGCCTTACTCTGTGGGAGACTTGTTTCAATTCTCAGCCCAGTCATTATTTGGCGCAGCGTCCATTGATTTTCTGTGTAGACTAAGATTTCAGCTCATTTTTCAAACACGTACAGGAGAAAGTCGATTGGCACCACTAAGTTGCCTCAGAAAGAATGAATGTGAGTTTGTATGCAATTTTAGTTCTTGCTCTGTTCCATGTTGTCCTTAAGTAATATAAATATGTTTAATTTAACGGGATTTTGTTTGTTTATTATTAACAGAACATTTTTATCATGATTAATTTAGATTCATTTCACTTTATTCACTTTTGAGTGTATATAATATATATTCAATTTTAGTCTAATATTGAAATTTTAAAGTTAGTGTTGTTAATTTTACTCTTTGTTGCATGAAGCCAATTAAACTTAAGCCTATCAATTTAAATGTATAACACATCAAAGTTATAATACATAAATAGCGTAAAATATTTAGATATTTATCTAAAAAAATATTCATTTTTTTATTTTGTTTTATCTCCAAGGTGGTGGCCTTACTTTCAAACGAGGAACTTTCGGCAATGCAGGGAAACTAGAAACAATGATGTGTGTGTGTCATGGTCGTGGTGAAGATTTAGTGTACTCAGGAGCAGCAACTGGTGATGTTTACATCTGGAAAGACACATATTTACTTAAAACAATAAAAGCCCACGATGGGCCAGTGTTTGCAATGTATTCTTTGGATAAGGTAAACTACCTTGTTACATTATAAATTATTAATATTTTCCTTATTTAAAAATAGACCAAGACATGTAATGAAATGGTAAAAATGGTACTTCTTAAAGTATAAGTTTATTGTCACGTGTATATAGTGCAAAGAAAAAAACTTGCTATTGTATATGCACAATTATATATAAATATACACATCTAATATTTTGAAGTATTTGTTTATATATATGTGTATGTTATAATATTTGTTACTATGATTGGCTGTCCAGTAACCTTGTGACCTGTGGATAGAAACTATCTATCCCTGAATCTAGGGGTGTGCATGCCAATTGTCTCGTATCGTTTTTCAGAATGAAGAAGTGAGAAAAGCCGCTGTACAGGATGGCTGAGACTTTACTGAAATTGCCTTTCAAAGTCTGTGTGTGTTATTTATGTCCAGAACAGAAGGCAGTTGGGTGCCAGTAATATTCTGTGTTACCTTCACTACCCTCTGCACTGCTTTATGAACTTGAGCTGAGCAGGTAACATACCAGGGTGTGATGCAGTCAGTGAGGATGAACTCCACTCTGCACCTGTAGAAGTAATAGAAATCAGATGGCTAAATCTGCACTTTCCTCTAATGTCTGATGAAACAGAGTTATCAGTGAGCCTTCTTGACAAGAGCTGAAATATGTTGTGCCCACCTCATTTCATCAAAGATGGTCTTTCCAAGATATTTATAGCTTCTGACTCTCTCAAAAGAACGTCCTTTGCTGCAGATAGCTATGTGGTCTGCTTTTTGCTTCCTGAACTCAAAAAACATTTTTTGAGTTTTTCTGACATTAATGTGGTTCCAGAACCACAGTTAATGTCTGCATATAAAACGCTTCTGTATAAGCTGTCATGTCATTGTTGGTGACCAGAACTATGATTTTGATGCCATCAACAAATATAATGATGGAGAGAGTTTGAACTGTGCCTGGCCACACAGTCATAGCTGAACAAGGAGTACCAAACGAGACTCAGCATATTACACTGTGAAGTGTAGTGTAAGTGCCTGTCCTTCCAGTTATACTGGTTGTAATGCCAGCAGTCCACACATGCTGAGATCTTCTAGTTGGGATGTCCAAAACCCATTTTTGGTAGTCGGCTTTTCTGGTACAACGATGTTCAATCTGGACCTGTAGTCTATAAAGATGGACTCTGGCAGTTTTTGTTGTCATGATGTGCTGGGATGGTTTGGAATACAAAGGAGAAGACATCCTCTGTGGACTGGTTGTGACGATATACAAACTGAAGGTGATCATGACTCTCTGAATTATTATGTAAAATGTGTTCCAGCACAAATCTATCAAAGCATTTCATAGTGTTTGGAGTTAGCGCCACTGATCTATAGCTACTCAAAGAAACAGGAAAGAACCACCGATTCTTAAAATAGTAAAGATGTCACTGAAGATGCCAGCTAATTGGTTACTACAAAGCAAACTTGGAAATTCCTTCCAGACCAAATGCCTACTGCCTATTAACCCACTTTAAAGTCTTTCTAATTTAATGTACAGAAACAAAGAAAGATGAATTCATGTGGTAGTGCAGTAATTTGAATGACAGGCTGCCTGTTATCCCAGTCAAAGTGGCTGTAAAAAGGCATTAAGTTCATCGAGAGATTGGATTAGGTTTTACTTTGTAGTCTGTAACCATTTTATGATCCTGTCAGGGTTTGGAAGAATTATTACTGCTGCAATATTTTATCTCTAGTTTACTTCTATGCTGATGCGTAGCCACTTTGATTGCTTTCCTGAACTCACATCTCTATTTCTTACATGTTTCTGTATTACCATTTTAAAATGTGTTGCTAATGTCACTGGTGATCCATGGTTTCTTATTACGAAATATGTGGATAGTATTTGTAGGAACACAACCAAGTCATTCTCTTTCATGTAGCAGTTACTCTGCCCAAATCCCACTATACATGACGAATTATGTTTACGTTGTACAGCAGTTCATATTTAAGAATTATTATGTAACCTCTAATAGCCCTTTATTTTGGAAGTAGAAAAAATATGAGGTAAATTTGGTTAAAGTTATTCATATTTTAATATTGTTGTTTGATAAATAAAATGTTTTTAAAATTCTGAATGATAGGTAACAAAAAGATTGATAATTTTAAATAACATCTTGAAGGTCAGAGGATATTTCGATATCCTAATTATACAGCAATATAAATATAAAATGGATGACAAATTGGACTGGACTGCCAATACTTGGATGACAAATTGGACTGGACTGCCAATACTAATGCTCTATGTAAGAAAGCACAGAGCAGAATATACTTTCTGAGAAGGTTGGCATCCTTCAACATCTGCAGTAAGATGCTGCAGATGTTCTACCAGACGGTAGTGGCGAGTGCCCTCTTTTACGCGGTGGTGTGCTGGGGTGGCAGCATAAAGATGAAAGACGCCTCACGCCTGGACAAACTTGTTAAGAAGGCAGGCTCCATTGTAGGATTAAAGTTGGACAGTTTAACATCTGTGGCAGAGAGACGGGCACTAAGCAAACTCCTGTCAATCATGAAGAATCCACTGCATCCACTTAACAGGATCATCTCCAGGCAGAGGAGTAGCTTCAGTGACAGACTTTTGTCACCGTCCTGTTCCACTGACAGACTGAGGAGATCGTTCCTCCCCCACACTATGCGACTCTTCAATTCCACCCGGGGGAGTAAATGCTAACATTAATTTTATTTTAATTCTTTTCATTTTTATTACTATTTAATTTAATATTGTTTCTTTGTATCAGTATACTGCTGCTGGATTATGTGAATTTCCCCTTGGGATTAATAAAGTATCTATCTATCTATCTATCTATCTATCTATCTATCTATCTATCAATCTATAGGAGTTCTGCTAAAATTTTACCTTGATCTTTATACTGCAATATGGCAATCTGTAAAATAGTGGGAAACACTGAACAAGTCTTACTGGGTGTACTGGAAGTCAGAATAAAGAAATATATTAAGTGAGAAGACTGCATGGCTCTTAACATCAGGGTGACAAGCATGTATTTCATGCTAAAATTCGTTTTGATGGCATCTCTTTTTATTGCCTTAACGAGTATTTGTGCAAAAATTGCAAATCAGTTGGAAGGTTAGAAGGTTGTTCAAGGAAATATAGAAATTGATTTTTTCTTTTAAGGAAACACTTAATATACTATAGAATATAGTGTCACAAAGCTGAGACATACTCAAGAAAGGTTTGGGGCAGCCACCCGTATATTCTGGTATCCTGGCTGCAAAGTCGTTTTTTATCACAATCAACAGCACTGATGTGCATACAAATGAGTCCAAAACAAGACTGAGGGAAAGGGAAAAAGGGCAGGCTTTTAAAGGGGAAGACAGGAAGTGAGGTCATGGGAATCGGGCACGTGTTCGTCACTCATTGGATCAGGCCCGGACGTGACATCAGGGGGGCCGGCGCCGGTTAGTTCTGTCTCCATTGGTTCGGTCCCGGAAGTGATGTCACGAGAGCCAGGTGGAGTCTCCCAGGGATGGTCTACAGGGAAGTGAGAAAAAGAGTCAGTGCACTCTGCCACAGCCCGGCCTGTCTCAGAACTGCCATCACTCAAGCCCTTTAGCTGCCTCCCATGCGTACGTGTGTGACAATAGGTAAACCATTAAAACCATGTTATTAGTGCCACAGACATTTAATTTATTCAGGTTGTCCAGTCACTGCTGTATGTGCTAGGATTAATTTGGGGATCAAAAATATCATAAAACATTTTAGTGAGTTTTTATTACCCAAGGATTTATAGCAATGTCAAAAGCTGCTGTTTTCTTGCCAGGAATGTTAACCAGGTATAACATATTTTAAGAGATCCCTTTTAAACAATGGCCACTTCTGAACAATTCGATATTACCTAGAAAATACTATGAACCTACTATGAGTTATATTCTTCATTCACTGACTTTGTCATTTTTGTAATTTTGTCAGGGCAATGTTCTGCTATAGCCACTTCATACTTCTTAACATGTTAAAAATGGTTGATGCTAACTTTAGCAAGAGTGTTTTATAACAGTATTTTCTCAGCCAAGTTTAATAGTATATGGTTATCTTCTTACATAATACGCTACCGTGGCTGTCCATTTGTCTGTCCAGGATTTTAAAATCACCTGTACTTCTCAAACCGTTTGACCTGTTGACCTGAAATTAGGTATACACATACTATGTGACGTCTACTAGCCACTTTCGGGGTGATGATTGACCTCCAAGATTATTCCTCTTTTTATTTTAATTTACTGTATTGTAGAATCAGCTTTTGGCAGCGGCCAGCAGGGCGGCCATGCGGTGCATGTGTGCGGGCGCCGTTCTCATCCCTAAAACCTTTGCCGTCACTTTCCCTACCTCTTCATATCTTAAATCAGTCTTGAGGCAGATTGAAGACTTTAAGTGTCATCTTAAGTGAAAAATTAAGGAAACCTTACTTTGTAATTGCAGCACAAAAAGTAACTTAATTAGTTTTAACGCAAAAAGATGCCAATGAAAGAAAAGAAGAAGTGGGCCACTAGGGTGGAGAAAAGAAGAGCTGCTCAGGAAGCAGCAAGCGCATCAGCCTCTGAGCAAATAAATGCTAAACGTACAGAGAAAGAGGATGAAAACTAGGAATGCTCAAGTCAAGTGGATTCAAGTGCATCGTTACTGGTCTGATACATAAAACAATATTTTCTTGACAAAGCTGAATGTTATTTTTTGGTAATTCTTAAAATGTATTTTACTCCTCAGGGAAGAAACCACTATGTAAACAACGTACTGTACAAACAACAAAAGAAATATGGTTTCGGAAGTTTTATTTTGGCATCTGAGGTATGTTGCTAATTCTGAGAAATTATTTATTTTATTTTTGCTGAAGGGATTCGTTACAGGAGGCAAGGATGGAGTTGTGGAATTATGGGATGATACATTTGAGAGATGTTTAAAAACATATGCCATAAAGAGAGCTGCTCTGTCTCCTGGTTCCAAAGGTAAGCTTGGTGAAACTGTTCAATTTTATTATGTTGCTAGTGAACAGTTGTAATGAATTTAATACATTTTTCGACAATCAAGAGAAAGCTCTGTATGTAGTTGTGTTTGTAGCACCATAGTTTGATACTAAGATGGACTGATACACAGTACCTCTTTTTAGCACCACAGGTTAACATCAAGTTTAATCGAGCAACCTCAAGGCAATAAATCTCATATTATTAACACTTTTATGCATTTCTGGAATTGGTTCAGAAATATATAATATATAATTTGAGAGCATAATTATATGAACAATCAGCTATTAGCTGTTACCATTTTAACTTGTTGTGTCAGTGCTTGAATTGTGGAATTGAAATAATGGGCCGGTTAATTTTCATTTATTATAGAACCATACGTAACCCTGATAAATGTACGGTAGCTTCACATTCAGAATCTGATTGTAACTACAGCGGTTTGCACAAAATCCCTTCCATTTTATAACCAACTTATTCAGATCAGGACTGTTGCGAGCAGCTTATCTACTCTACAAAAGTGATGAAATGAGCTGCTCAATATGTCCACTGCAAAATAAAATGTACTTGGTTATATTTTTAAAATTTCCATTTTACCCAGACATTCATGTAGTTTAGCTTGTAAAACTCTAAAGGCAAATCTCTATGCAATGTGTTAATGGAAGCATATAATCTCAGAGACAAAGTTAACGGGCTGCTCAGTAATTAATTGCTGAAATAGACCTGGCAAACACTACATTTATATTATTCACTGTATACTTGAAATCAAACTAATGTTGAATACTATAACCAATAAAATGTGTTAAATGTGGTGAAAGCAAAATTGACATGTTTGGATTGTACTAGAACAAATGGGATGCAGCCTTCAGTTATGAATAATTATTGTGGTCTAAATCTGGATCACAGGCATAAGTAATAGCAAAGTTTGATCATTATATGAGGTAGCTTGAAAACAATAGAACAGAGGTTGTTTTACAGTATTTCTAAAATAATTTGTAAGTTTGATTTAATAATTCATTGTTTTCACCAAGGTATTCTAAAAGTTGTAGCAAATCTAAGAAAGGACAGAAAGATTTAGAAAATTAAATCATCAGGAGTCCACTTCTCACCGTATCGTTCTCCACTTTTTCCCCTCCAAGGCGTCTTCAGGTGTGGCATTGGCTTGTTTCCTGTCTTCGTTCTGCCGATCCAACTATTGCTTCTTCGGTCTTCTGCGCGGTCTTTTGCTACCAGGGTTGAGGAGAAGGGCTTTCTTGGCCACTGTCTTATTGCTTGTCTGCATCATGTGACTGTACCACTGCATCGCTTCTCGCATCTAATCCATGATTGGTGCCACTCCAATTAATCTTCTTATGTCGCCGTCCATTACACAATCCAACCAGGTCAGGCCTAGGCTCCAGTGTAGCATACATATTTTCATGACATGCAGTGCTTACTCGTGCTTGGCTGTTGCTGGCCAATTCTCTTTACTGTAAAGGGCAGCTGGTCAGACAATGGACTTTTATATCTTTACCTTGAGGTGGTTGGGCATTCTACAGTCTCAAAGGGCACTGGTGACTTGGCGCTGTTTCAGCCAGGTAGCATTGACCCACGCTCGAGCATCGGGAAAAGAGCTGCCGTCTAATAGATAAGCAAGCCAAGGTGTTTGATGTCAGTGACTTTGTTGAGGTCTTATCCATCAACGTGTTTGGTTCTAAGCGTCTGTGGGCCAATTTCCTTGTATTCCAACTTTTTGATGTTGAGCTGAAGTCTTTTTTCTTCCAGCCAGTCTTTCCATTGCAGCGTGATCACTTTCACCTCTTGGCACTCTCCTCTTTGAGTATGATGTTGTTAGCGTAGAGGAAAATCCATGAAATTTCCATTTGGATATCTGCAGTGGTGGCGTCCATACAGAGTATGAATAATAGCAGAGACAGGGCCGGTACTTCGTGGACGCCATCATTGATGTCGAATGGCGGAGAGGTTCCGACTGGGCAGTGCATGACACTGATGACTTTGTCATAGAGGAGTTGTATCCACTACACATAAACTTCTGGGACACCATGCAATTGGAGAGTGCATCAAATCAGCTCACAGGGGACTCAGTCGAAGGCCTACTCCAGATCCAGGAACACAATGTGCAGCATCTTGTTCTTTTCTCATTGCTTTTCCAGCAATAGGTGTGCAATGGAAATGGCATCTGTTGTTCCGCAGCCTGATTGGTTTGGTTTCACTCTGACAGTGTTCCAAAGCCAACTCTTAAACACATGGTCAAGATCTTCATCAATGGCATAGTAGGCAGACCGCTTGGTACTTCGTGCAGTCAGTGATGTCACATTTGCCTTTCCAGATTGCCACGGTGATACTGATCAACCATGACTAAGGTACTGCGCCTTCTTCTGCGATTTGATTAAATAGTACCATAAAAAGTTTGGCTCCTTGGCATTTCAGCATCTCACGGCCTTGGATGGAATGTTGTTGGGTCCAATTGTCTTCCTATTTTTCATTTGCTGGATTGTTATTATTTGACTGATGTCTTGATCAGATGGCCTGGTTGGTGGACAGGCTGTGTAGGTGGTATGGGTGGGTTCAGGTGTTCCTTTTTTGAGAGTTTCAAGATATTTGCTCCAGCACTTCAGAATGGCCAGTGGGTCCTGCAGGATTTTGTGGTTCTTGTCTTTGATATTCTTGACATGGCTGATGTCTCAGGTTATGCAGTGTCAAGAGTTGGGAATTTGGTAGATCTGGTTCGCACCTTCAGGCGTTTCCAGTTGGTTGTAAAGTTCTTGATAATGTTTGGCCTTTGCTGTGGCTACTGTTCTCTTCATTGTGGCCTTGGCCATCTTGAATTGTCTTGGTTGTCTTCAGATGTGTCTGCTTCCATATCTTTTATGCCATCTTCTTCTTGAGTGCGGCTTGCACTTCTTCATTCCACCACCACGTTTCATTTTCATCAAGGTACTTTCTGGGGTTCATCTTCCCTTGATGTCGGAGGCAGTGTCGCAGAAGTTCCTAGTGGCAACCTTCTGGAGGGCTTCTGCCAGCTATTCAAGGTTGCCGATTTGGACGCCTAAGGCTTGCATCATCTGGTCATTGTGTTGGGGAAGCTTTTGTAACTTGATTATTCCTGCTTTGGTCCTTTGCACTCTTAGCAGATGTGTGAAGTTGAGGTGGAGATCTAGGACGTGAAGGTGGTATTGTGGGGCATTGTTCATGGATGAGATCACATTTGCATCTGATACTTAAGGTCACATGGGCATAGTAGCCAGTAGTCGTTTTGTGTGGATCGTCCACCACTGGTATAGGGGACAAGGTGCATTAGTCACTTCTTGAAAAACAAATTGGCGGCAGCAATGTCATGTACCTCTGAGCAGTTCCTGATGCAGCACTTGTCATTGTTCCGATCACCCAAGCCTTGACTGCCATGTATTTACTCTGACTGTCCCTTGCCTGGCTTACATGCCAAGGTCAACAAATCAATTGTACAAGACATTTTGTAGCACTCAGCTTTGACCAGTGAGTGGTCCAATGTTGATGGTGGCTAATCAGAGTTTTTGTCATCATTGTTGATGCTGGTGGACTGGCTTGTTTAGTCTGCTCCATCCGTGGGCATGTAGCCCTTGCATAACGTTCAAGCCACTTGGGTATGGGTGATGTGTGACACCTAAGGGATATACTCTAGCTCAGTGCTACTCAACGTCATGTAAATCGGGCCAGAATCTGGGAGTTAGCCCGACTGAAGGGCCGCAGTGCAAAACAAGCTAACATTTTTATGATATTTTTGCCTTTAGTTGTTTCCTAAAGATTTAAGTTAGAATGAATTTAAACCTAGCAAATCTACTTAGCACATTTTCTTTGCATTTGGGATTAGGTTTAATAAATAATCCTTCAAAAGAATAATAAATGTAGCAATTAGCACTTTATATAAAATTTGGCTAACTTAAGACTTCTCTTGTTGTAATTATATAACATATCGCTTGATAAGAACAATTTTAATTAAATAACATTTATCTGAAAATGGAAGTAATGTAAAAATGCATCTTAAAATAATTATGAAATCTATTTGAAATTTTACTGTAATTTAGATCTATTAACATTTTATTCCCAAATCTACTTTTGCTCCTGTAAATGCCTTCATATAAGTAAAATATGTAAGATGCATTTCAATACTGCCATGCTCCACCATACATGCAAACTAATAAATCAAGATGCTTATTACCATTCTGTCTTGTCTGCCTTTAACAATTTATTTATAAGACTGTAAATCCAAAAACCACAAATAAAAATATTTTACCTGATGAAAATTCAGTTTTGATTAATGAGCTTTGCTAAGTTCAGTCTGATGAATCTCAAGTATAGTCACCTAGATCTTATAAAAATTGGATTTCAGCACAATTGGGCCATTACGGGCAAATTTTTACACTCGTGCGACATCCTGGAGGAAATGGCAAGGAATTTTGGTTCTCCATGGATTTTTGTTAGCTCAGGTAATCAACGAAGATACAGAAGATAGGTAGCTAAAGCACGGATGTTGGTCCAGCCTATTTGTAAAGCTAAGGAAACATTCACATAAACCACCAATTCCCAGCATATTTCTCGCCAATGCAAGATCAATCACCTTCAAAATAGACGAATTACATCTACAGATGTCTGAGAACAAACTCATAAGTAATTATTGCATTTTGCTATTCACAGAGACGTAGCTAAATTCGCTTATACTAGATGCAGCCATTGAGATAGCAGAACGTACAGCATTCTGTTGGGATAGACGCAAAGACGCTGGCAAAAGTAAAGGTGGTGGACTTTGTGTTTACATTCATAATAGCTGATGTACCAACACGAAAATTATAGGCAATCACTGCTCTACTGATTTGGAATATCTTACAATCAATTGCAGGTGCTTTTACTTACCTCAGGAGTTTACCATTGTCATAGTTACAGCTATTTACATTCCACAGAAAGCTAATGCTGACAGAGTTCTAGGTAACCTGCTCGATACCATTTAATATGCAGCAAAACACTTATCCTAAAGCCATTCATATTATAGCTGGTGATTTCAACCACATGGACTTAAACATTGTTCTCCTTAAATTTCAAATTAGGCCCCTACTTGTCTTCCACCATCACTCTCAACACTGGCATCCCGCAAGGCTTTATTTGCTGAACCCGCTACTATATGCTGTCTATACCTATGACTGTTTTCCCTCTGATTCCACCAACACCATCATTAAGTTCGCGGATGTCACAACTGTGATTGGAGTCATCTCAGAACGAGATAAGACAACCTATAGAGATGAGGTCCAAAAACTGACTGCATTGTGCACTGAGAACAACCTCACCCTGAACTTTACTAAAGCAAAAGAACTTAGAATAGACTTCCGGAGGCACAATACAAACCACAATCCAATTCACATCAATGAAGACATTGTGGAAAGAGTTCCTACCTTTACTTTTCTGGGTATACATGTTGCAGAAGATCTCTCCTGGTCCATAAAAACCACAGTGGCATTTAAGAAGGCACAACAGAGACTCTGTTTCCTGAGGATCCTCAGAGAAAACAACGTGAAGGAGAAGCTGCTGGTGTCCTTTTACCGCTGCTCCATTGAGAATGTGCTGTTATACTGCATTTCTATGTGGTATGCCAGCAGCTCATTGGCAGACAGGAGAGGCCTTCAGAGTATTATAAACTTTGCCCAGAAAAATTAATTAGCTGTACACTACCCTCTTTAGAGGAACTCTTCAGCTCTTGCTGCCTCAACAGAGCAACCAACATCATGAAAGACCCTTCCCACCCTGGACATCACCTGTTTGAGCTTCCCTCTGGTAAGCAGTTCAGGTCCATCCAATCGTGGACAAACAGATTTAAGAATGGTTTCTACCCAAGAGCCATACGAGAACTTAATACTGCCAAACACTTAAAATGATAGACAATGACCAATATAACAACAGTCACTCTTGCAAGTGCAGGTACAAGTACATATTTACATTCTTTGCAGGTTATACAATTTAATTATTTTTTCTTTTATTACACTCAATTCATATGTGCATTATACCTAAGTGCAATATTTAGTTATTGTATTATATTGTATTGCATTATAATTTAATTATGTCCATTATATGTAAATGCCCCTTAGCACTTGTATTCTGGTATAGCCCATATATTATAAAATCAGAAATAACACCTGAAAAAAGATTTTTGGAAATCTTCAGGTTATCTGTTAAAAGGACGGAAAATACTTTCTTTTAATATGTGAAATGTCTTACTTAAATAATCATTAAATACTATATCTCTATACTCTATATATAGAATGTTAAACCGTTCTGCATCCATTCCCCAGTCATAATGTCATCTGGTGTCCACAAGATGCCAGGAATGTCCACTGAACAAAGGGAAGTAGCCAGCGTAAGATAGTTAACCTTGAGGCATACATCCGTGTGTCCTGGTGTCATGCCGTCCGACATCCAAAACAGGATTGGAAAGTCTGGTAAAGAAAGGAACCAAGAAGCACAAAGAAAGGGGGCAATAAGGGCTTGACCTTGAATGTCCAATAAAAAAGGCAATGAGGCGCACAATGAAAGAAGGATGTAAGGCATATCTGGTGGACAGCGGTTTGTAAATGTATGATGTGATCAAAACTGTACCTATGCTAGTAGTTAATATATTATTAAATATATTTAATTGTGAGGCATTGTACTGAGCAATGTATGTAGAATAAAGTAGCGTTGGCTCATGAAACCAGTGTTTCACAACTCAGTTTTCACATTCATTTTCTGAATCAAGGGTAACATTAATAATAAATAATAATAAATCAAATGCTAACATTAATTTTATTTTAATTTTTTTCATTTTTATTACTATTTAATTTAATATTGTTTCTTTGTATCAGTATACTGCTGCTGGATTATGTGAATTTCCCCTTGGGATTAATAAAGTATCTATCTATCTATCTATCTATTATATTGTACCTTTATCTATCTATCTATCTATCTATCTATCTATCTATCTATCTATCTATCTATCTATCTATCTATCTATCTATTATATTGTACCTTTCATATCTATCTATCTATCTATCTATCTATCTATTATATTGTACCTTTCATATCTATCTATCTATCTATCTATCTATCTATCTATCTATCTATCTATCTATCTATTATATTGTACCTTATCTATCTATCTATCTATCTATCTATCTATATCTATCTATCTATCTATTATATTGTACCTTATCTATCTATCTATCTATCTATCTATTATATTGTACCCTATCTATCTATCTATCTATCTATCTATCTATCTATCTATCTATCTATCTATCTATCTATCTATCTCTATTGTATTAATTCAGATCAGCCTATTGTTATCAAGAACGGTCCTACTATTGACCTTAGTGTAATACTCTTATCAAGGCAAACTTTAGATCAAATATTATACTTAAAAAAATCAAGGGGAAACAAACCGCTTCCCTATGAGTAAAACAGAGTTAAAGCCTAGTCATTCTTTACTAGATAAGTGTGGGTCTCTCTTTCTCATTTTTATGTTGTTAAACATGACATGCAGTATATTAATTACTTTCTCGTAGAGAAGGTTTTAGCATTCCATTAACAGTGTGCTTTGATTGTTGTTCTTGAAGGTAAATGTTGGATATATATATACCTGTTTTTAATTTTAATTTTAATTTAATCCCAATATGTTTAAAGATTTTTACTTTGTTTTACTACATTATTTAGTCTTAAAGGTACAGTACGATGACAAAAACAAGTGTACAAGTCTTTAATCTACATACATCTTTTCCATTTGATCATAGGATTGCTTTTAGAAGATAATCCCTCAATTCGTGCCATTACACTTGGTCATGGCCATATCCTAGTTGGGACAAAAAATGGAGAAATACTTGAAATCGATAAAAGTGGCCCCATGACTTTGCTGGTTCAGGTATTTCAATTGCTCCTTTTATAATATTCTGTCAGTCTATTTTATATTTTCACATGTGCAGTAAGCATTTTTATCTGTCAGGTTTTTGGTGTTAGAGCAAAAAAAACCAAAAAACTGAGGAATGCAATATAATAATTATTCAGTACTACTTATAGTATGCAGTACCACTATCTTTCTCTAATGCATTTACATATAGTTTAATTTACATATTTTAGCACTTTAACATACCCATGTTAAAACAATAGCAACTATTTGTTGCAAACTCGCTGTTTTCATTTTACTATCAGCAATATTGCTAATTGTGCATATGTGCTACCTATAGCTGCTCAGGCTAACTCTTTAGTGTAGTTTTTTGCTTATTTCTTCTTCATTATTTTATCATAACTGAAATTAAATTGAATGAAAAAAAAACTCCTAATGAACATCTGAAATTATCCTCTATAGTTGGAAAGATGCTGTTTTGTGTAATTAAAGTATGATTAAAAAATTCTAGGTTCAAAATAGCATCAACTGGGGTTTTTTAAATTCAGTTTTTTGTTTGTTTTTTTTACCTGTATTGACATTTCGCTGAACAAAGTGCTGCAGTATCCAGAGATTGTGTCATTCTGGTGTAAGCAATCCTCTACAGTCCATCCATCCATCCATTATCCAACCTGCTATATCCTAACTACAGGGTCACGGGGGTCTGTTGGAGCCAATCCCAGCCAACACAGGGCGCAAGGCAGGAAACAAACCCCGGGCAGGGCGCCAGCCCACCGCAGCCCTCTACAGTCCATCATGTACTTAATAAACAAACCAAGTAAATTGAACAAAATGACACAAATGCCTCATGCACATAAACATTACTCTAGGTAAGAAAAAAAAAACAGAATTATTCATGTCTGGCCAGAGTAACATTAGCATCAAGAGCTGTGAGTCTGCCTTTCTTAAGATATTTTAAACTGAAGAAGAAATTTGCAGATCCTTGCAGTAAAAAAGGGAGCTAATATTCAGACCGGAACATTTTTGGACCTCCTTTCTATTGTATATTCCAATAAGAGGTATTTAAAAGCTTATTAAAATGGGTCAATTGCATTTTTAAAGTTGTCATGAGGGGCGGCACGGTGGCGCAGTGGTAGCGCTGCTGCCTCGCAGTTAGGAGACCTGGGTTCGCTTCCCGGGTCCTCCCTGCGTGGAGTTAGCATGTTCTCCCCGTGTCTGTGTGGGTTTCCTCCGGGCGCTCCGGTTTCCTCCCACAATCCAAAGACATGCAGGTTAGGTGGATTGGCGATTCTACATTGGCCCTAGTGTGTGCTTGGTGTGTGGGTGTGTGTGTGTGTGTCCTGCAGTGGGTTGGCACCCTGCCCAGGATTGGTTCCTGCCTGGTGCCCTGTGTTGGCTGGGATTGGCTCCAGCAGATCCCCGTGACCCTGTATTCGGATTCAGCGGGTTAGAAAATGGATGGATGGATGGAAGTTGTCATGAGCATAGTTAAAATAAAAAGACCAAGTGAAACAAAAAAAAAAAAAAAAAAGACCGAGAGATTTTTGGTCAATGTATTAAATAATACAAATAATGTCTAAGGGTAGATATTTGATCTCGTCAAAAGTGACCAAAATGATCAAAGTTACATTTGGAAATTTGATCTTATGTCACACTTAATTTAGACCTAGGGTGGTTCAGTATTCCGGTACTGGAAAATAACCCACATTTGTAACCAATTTGGTACCAGCTTTTCTGGATTTTTGGTACTGGAAGTAATCGTCCGCTTTCGTGCAAATCTTCACCTCCACAGTCACGCACTGTTGTAGATGTGGAAAAGCATTGGTTTTATAGACTGCACAAAAAAATGAAGCCACCTGCTGCAACATTACAGCATTTGTTTAACATAAAATGTACTTCCTAAAATTAGAGCACAATTTTCTGTTAAGTGTTTTAATGTTAACACAATGCAAATGATTTAGCCAGTTTGTGTTTTTTTCGATATTATTATATTATAGGCACTTTAAAAATTTCTACTTAACTAAGAGGAGAAACCTTTTGGACAGTTATTCAGCAATCTGATTTTTTTCTTTAAGAGTTTTGATATTTTTTTGTATAGCAAAGTGTTAGTGAAGTTATGTCTTTTCATCAGAGTGAACAACTAACTAATGTTACGTAAGCTAATAAAAATTGAAATGTCTAAATATTACAGTAATAATGCAATCGTTAAACAGTTAAATACAGAAATTCAAGTAAACCCAGTATAATGATTACATATAGTAACACTTGCTTATCGCTCTCTTCTGTGTCCAGGGTCACATGGAAGGAGAAGTGTGGGGCCTGGCAGCACATCCTCTACTTCCAATATGTGCCACAGTGAGTGATGATAAAACTCTGCGTATCTGGGAGCTGTCATCTAATCACCGAATGGTCGCAGTGCGAAAACTTAAAAAAGGTTTGAGCAGTCACTTCAAGTGTTTCTTATATTATATTTATTAGGCTTTTAGCATGTACAGAATAGAAAACATTTCATTCTAGGTGTGGAATCATGTTAACATAGCCTCAAGCCCTTCACTACTGCTAAACAATATTTGATTGGATTCAGCCTTGTCTTTTGCATTATGGCATTTGCAGAAATTTAGTATACCATTTAGTGTACACAAGTTGTGATACACGGGCGCTTTCTTTAATGCAGCTTCCTGAAAAAAACAGGTCCTGGACCCCCAGACCCTCAATTAGATTATGTGGGTTTGAGAATGTTATGTTATGCTATGGCTTCCAAAAAACGGAGAAAACACTAGTAATATTAGTAGTAAAAATAGTCGTACTACCAAAAAAGTAAATTCATTTAAATCCACATTTATATAAATGGTTGCGAACCTGGTGAGTTTGGTAGTTACTGTTGTCAGGAGCACACAAAAGTAAATGCAGATAATAATAGTAGGAATATTAGTGAAGTGCTTAATGTTTCTTTAATGAAATGTAATGCTTTAATTAGAAAATACATTTACATTTTAAAATGGTACACCTTGGTAACTTTAAAGCAGCTGTAAAGTATGATGAATACATTAGCTAAATATAGGGAATCATAATATTTTGATATTATACAGCAAAGATGTGCACACACTACCACTTACATATTTGGCAAAGCCATCTATACCAACTTGTATTTGAGTTACACATTTTTCTTAATTGTCTACTTAGTTCAGACTTCAATTTCTGAAAAGTGAACTGCACTACTGGAGATATTAGTAACCTTGCAATTCAAGGATAAAGTGATTTAATATTGTTAATATTGTACATACAGTAGTGAAAATAATTGTAGAATGCCCACGAGGCAGCTGGTGGCCAGTTGATCAAGGCTACCATGGTTGTGATTTTGTCTTTACAAAAAACTGTAGACCCTCTAGATGTTTAATTTCTACAGGAATAATGTTAACCGGCATTTTGTTTTCCCCTCTTCTGTTGTATTTAACTTTATTTATGTACTGACTCCTTCTCACCTATTGTGAAGATTGTAATGTCTGGGGATGTGATAAGAATTACGTGGTGAAGCGAGATTTGACTAAATTATGATTCGTCCTGGAGCGTGCAGGTGAATGTATGAGTGCGCACTAACTGCTCTGAGGTCGAGTGTGTTAGTCAAGTGCTTCATTCACACCTCAGAACAGGGGGAGGACAGCACTTGCACTCAATTGTCGTTATATACAGTAAGTAGTCTGCATGGTAGTTGTAGGAGAAGAACAAAGAGAAAAGGAATCGAAAGAAGGAACTGACGTTAATGAATGAAAGAAGGAGGCACGATTGAGGAAGAGGAGACCGTGTTACGGAATGGAAGAAGGCAGTTGGGGTGACAGCCCCTATAGAGGGGATGCCCAGAGGGGACTGGGCGGTCTCATATAAATAAATGTTGTTGTTGTTGTTATAGGTAGATAGATACTTTATTAATCCCCAAAGGGAAATTCACATACTCCAGCAGCAGCATACTGATAAAAACAATAAAAAGAATATTAATTAAAGAGTGACAAAAATGCAGTGCAAGTTCCAGGCAGGTGTAACAGTCTATAATCTTGTATAATTTTAATGTTTACCCCCCCGGGTGGAACTGAAGAGTCACATAGTGTGGGGGAGGAATGATCTCCTCAGTCTGTCAGTGTAGCAGGACGGTGACAGCAGTCTGTCGCTGAAGCTGCTCCTCTGTCTGGAGATGATACTGTTCAGTGGATTCTCCATTAATGACAGGAGCCTGCTCAGCGCCCGTCGCTCTGCCACGGATGTCAAACTATCCAGCTCACCAGTTTGTCCAGGCGTGAGGCGTCCCTCTTCTTTATGCTGCCTCTCCAGCACACCGTCACGTAGAAGATGGCGCTCGCCACAACCGTCTGTTAGAACATTTGCAGCATCTTATTGCAGATGTTGAAGGAAACCAACCTTCTAAGGAGGTATAGTAAGCTCTGTCCTCTCTTGCGCAGAGGATCAGTATTGGATATACAATATTATAGAAGTGTATGTACGGTACTTACAGGGCAGGTACTGCTCCTACTGAGCAATTTTGGAGAGCAGAGTGACTGACTGCTCCAGCAGGGCTCCCGCATAAGGCTGAGGAGTGGAAGCGGGAGTCTGGAACTGAAAGTCACCCCAAGCCGTGTTGACTGCACCTGTTGGTGGATGTCTCGTCAGGCTGTTGAGATCCTGTATGGGGTAAGCAGAGGAGACGTCAGTTTTTGGGAAGAAGGCACTGGGGCTCATGAATTTTGTAAAGGATTGATGCTGCCTGGGATTTTAACCTCATTTTTATGGAATATATTTATTGGACATTTTTAACCTCCATTTGGCACCTTGTTTTTATGGATTACTGAAAGTATTGAACTGCACTTTTGTAACACTCTCGTTTTAAATAAAAGCACACTTTGCACCAACCCCTTGCTGACTGTGTATGTCAGCATTTGCCCGGCTCGTCCTTAGGTACATTATTGGCAGTTCTAGGCTTAAGAGGCTCCAGAGTGCAACTAGGGAGTGTGGAGGTAACCCACACCATTGCAGGTGAGATCTGGATGTTTATATATTGTCAGGGATGCCAGGGGCCATGACCTGGCCGGGACGCCATGAGGGACCGGATGTGGGTCTGTGCCCACCCTGGATCATGTGGGGGTTGCCTTCCTGGTTGCTTTGGGGGCCACGGGTACAGGGCATGGAAGCTCCACCCTGTAGGGGCCCGTGGTCACCGCCAGGAGGCGCCCCAATGCCTTGGGGACCTGTTACCCCAGCACTTCCGCCACACCAGGAAGTGCTGGGGGTAGAATTAGGACGGCGCCCGGAGAGCTGGGGCGTGGCCAGAAGAGGAATGCCGGGAACACCTGGGGCTCATCCGGGGACTGTATAAAAGGGGCCGTCTCCATTCATTTGAGGCTGGAGTCGGGAGGCGGAAGGACAAAGCTCAGGCGAGCTGTGGAGGTGGCCAGAAGAAAAGGCATTGTGGCCAGGATTGTGTGTTTTGGTGTTTGCGCATGTGACTGAGGTCTGCGTGACCATTGGACTGTGTCTTAGTGACATTATATTTGTAAATAATATTGTAAATAAACGTGTGGTGGTTGAGAAACAACATGTCCGCCTGTCTGTGTCCGGGCCGGGTTCACAATATATTTTTGGTTATATCCCACATCTAATAGTGCACTGTAATGTGAGTGGCATGGATGTTCGATGATATTCATAAACTGATGCTTTTTGTTTTTTGATTGCAGTCAAACATCCTGCATCATAAGTTTCTGTAATCCAAATGGCAGTTAGTGGGTATTTAAAATGTATTGAACTAATGGACAACTTGATTACTTTATATAATTTCCAAGTATTCATTGACCTTATCTTTAAATTTATAGGTGGAAGATGCTGTTCCTTTTCCCCTGATGGGAAAGCCTTATCTGTAGGGTTGAATGACGGAAGTTTCCTTGTTGTGAACTCTGATACTTTAGAAGATATGGTGTCCTTTCATCACAGGAAAGAAAATATTTCTGATATCAGATTTTCACCAGGTAATTGTTTGCACGGAGTATACTATCTGTGATTAATATAAAATAGTTAACAACATCCAAACCTCTATATTTGCTGATGTGTTGGTGGATACTGTTAGCATGTCAGCCAAGTTTTATTTTATGATTGTATTCAACTTTCTTTAAGGTCATTGTTTTAAAGTAATCTCTTTAGTTGAATACAAGAAAACTTAAAAACCAAAATTCTGCAATGCAACTGCTTTAATATTACTACCTTGTGGGTAGTATGAGCTTTACCATATATCAACGAGAAGGACTGAACTATCAACTATGTGGATTACAATTGCACTCATTTTTTTCCATATGAAACTTTTCCATTGTAATTCCTTTCATAGTCTTTTTTTAAAATTTCTACATTGGGGTTCCTGGCAAGTAAATTGACTTTTTAAGTATCAAACAACATGTTTGCAGTGGGCATTCATGGGTTCGTAGCCAAATATTTTAACTAGCCTAAATAGTGGTAGTTCTGTTCAGTATTAGCATAGGAACAAACTATAAATGGTTCATATTTTTTATTACATTCTTAAAATAACACAGTAATACTACTATAAAAAATATGTATACACTCTGAGAGGTACATGCATGACTTACTCTATTATCATGAGTTAAGTGGGACTTGCCAAGTCTGTTATTAGGTTGGTCTACTCTCATACCTTAACACTAAAATTCCTGAAGCCTACAAAAAAACTCGTAATCCTGGGCCACCTAAAATTCCCTCGCACCTCCTCATCAGCATATTTGTTTTGCAATTGTGTCGATCAGCACAAGCAGCCTGCTATCCCTTTCACCCCAGACGGAGCCGAAGTTCTCCCAGCTCAAGTCTGTTTATCTGGTTGTGAGGTGCCTTGAATTGTATAGGATAAATAATATATCACTATTTGAGACACGTATATTTCATTTGTGTTCAGTATCTACAACGAGGACAGGAAATGCAAGGCAAGAAATGTTGAACACATAGCTAAAATGGACACTTTTTTTCTTGTTCTACTAATAATTGGAAAAATGCTGATGTGAAGTCTATAATGTGTGAAGACTGAAGTCCAAATATCAATTATTTAATATGTTTCACAACATTCTATAAGAGTCTCTCTACATAAGAACTTACTATCACCAGTACTGACAAACATACATCATGACACAATTAAAAGTGCAACTCTTTTGGTTATGCCAGTTAACAACCAAACAAATTACCCTGCTTTTACCACAGTTGCTTTTTCTTTTGAGAAGTGACCTCTTAGCCTTGATAAACCTTATGGGCAAGTAACATGGTTACTCCCCATACAAGCGTCTTAATTTTCAATTTATTATTTCAATTACCGTAGAAGCAAGAACAAAACATAGAAAATGGTAAAGCAAAATGTTATTTATTAATAAATAATAATACCAAATAGAATAATAAATAATCATACATAAGATTGATAGTCTGGATATAGTCTTTAGAAAAAGCTTACAGAGAATGTAAAGGATTGGAAGTTGTCCTGGAGCAGCTTTTGATTTAGCGATCAATGTTATTCATGAGATGCTTTCACTGACAATTAGATGAAATGGTTTCCTTTTTTGACTCCGCCTTTGCCCTCTTTTGATGTCCTTTTTTGCTCATCGCTGTTTCTTCTTCCTTTTTGGTCCCTCAGTATCTCCTAACTCCTTCCTTTCCCAAGCTGTAGACTAACTAATTAGGTAATTCCTAGTGGGCATCCATCTGTTCGCAGGTTATAAAGTATCTCTTGGTCTTCTGCTTCATTTACACAGATATTTAAAGGTGATTGATTACTGGTACAAGTCAGGAAAAGAAGATGATTTGATGTTAATTGTCCATTCATGTGTCCTGTATTTCACATCATCTTTGTGTGTTTGAGCAAAATAATAATGAAAATACCGGTATCTATTATTTAAAAAAATTGCTGATTTAACAAACCAGGAAACTTAATACAGTGCTATGTCTATAAAAGGACCTCTAGATGGATTCCTTCCTTTGATGAAATCTATAAAGGTTGTCTCGCAACCTGTACCTCTCATCTGTCAGTGCCTTATATGCCTTACTCAGATGGAACTCAGGTGAAACTCGGGCAAAATCCGGTGATGATGGTTATGACAGACCGATATCCTTAGTAAGCCACTGGAAGTGTGAAAAGTTAAGAAGAAAAGCTATAAAAACTGGAAAATGTAGCTGTATAAAAAGTGCCAGAAGTCAATCTTTCAGTGAGTTTACATGCACACACATAACCGGATTAAAGTGAATAACCCAGTTAAGGAAGAAACCTAGTCTATTAAAAATTCATGTTTAGATCCACAAGTAATCCTTTGGAGTACTTCTTTGACAAAATACTCCAAAATCTTTGAACTGCACAAAAAAGAGTTAAACATCGACAATTACCTTCAATCAGGAAAAAAAGCATGATTATTTTCTTATGTTATATAAATATGTTTAGTCAAATTGACACTTTATTTATAGGTTTCTGTTACTGGATTGCACACAGCACAATCTTTTCTGCTTCGCTGTGCGATTGAGCCCTACAAGGTACCCAGTACATGTGCTTCTTGCCTATACCCAGTAGTGGTATAATAATAATACAGGTATTTTAACTTCCATCCATCCATTATCCAACCCGCTATATCCTAACTGCAGGGTGTGACAGATAGGGGGCAGTATCGCTCCCTTGAACCCCTGTCCAAGACTCCAGACACCAGATAAAGGCTGACTTTATTTATATGTAATAGTGCACAAAGCACCCTCCTCTCCACTATACTCATTCAGCAATACACAATAATCACTAATAAACAATTCCTCCACCCCCAGACACGTTGCCACCCTTCCTTCCAGCTCAGCTCGCCGTCTGGGAGCTGCCACAGTCCTTTTATAGTCCGTGACCCGGAAGTGCTTCTGAACCCTCAGTCCATGTGACTTCTTAGCACTTCTGGGTCAGATCAAAACTCTTCTTTTTCTTCACCCCGGAAGCACGTCATTCCCCTTTTCCATGTGACTCGGACATACTTCCGGGACGTAGGGCAAATAATATTCTTTGCTCCTACCTGCAGTTCCATCTAGCGGCCCCTGGGGTATCCAGCAGGGCTGGGGATGAAAACTCCATTGTCCAGGATTCCCTGCTGGTCTTCGGGGCACCTCCATGCTGCAGGGAGGGCTCCATTTGGCGGCCTGGGGGTATTGGCCGGGATGACAAGCTGGCCATAGACCACAAGGGTCACGGGGGTCTGCTGGAGCCAAGCCCAGCCAACACAGGGTGCAAGGCAGGAAATAAACCCTGGTCAGGGCGCCAGCCCACCGCTGGTATTTTAACTTCAGTAAGATAATTACAGGTTACTCTGTACTTTACTACTAAACGTGCATTACTTTTAACATGTTACCCTATTGCTCTCGAGATTGTGTTGTTGAGTTTAGCACTGTACATTCAGCTCATCAACATACATTTATTGATTTCTGAAATTTTGAGACAGATTAATAATAATGTGATCACCTTGACATTTGCCTCTTGAAATTTATCTTGTAAACGTATTTAGCCATGACTGCTTAAAGCATGTGCGAAGCAAATATGTGCACAGGCTGACAGAGTGCAATGGACATAGCGCAGACTATATAATAGTTAACAGTAACCCGATTTCTGTATTTACATGGCCACATAATCAGGTTATTCGTGGAGAAATCTACCTCAGAAGGCAACAATCCAATTTCTGAATAAGGGTTTACATAGCATTTTAGAAATTGGTTTTCTGTGAATAATGGGGTTATTGAAGTGTAAAGACACTGCTTAATGAACTATCTACAGGAGCAAATACTTACAGTATCTGTTATCATAAGTAAAAATTCTAAAAGTATTTGTAAGTTAAAGAACTGAAAGAAAGATTGGGCATACGGTTTCTACTTATTTTTGAATATGTTTTGCAGTGTTTTATAATTAAGTTCATCTAATTGTTTTTTATTTTTAGATGCAGGGAAGTACCTGGCAGTGGCTTCTCATGATAACTTTGTTGATATCTACAATGTGCTAACTAGCAAAAGAGTTGGGATCTGCAAAGGAGCATCAAGTTATATCACTCATATAGACTGGGACACAAGGGGTAAAAAGCTTTTATCACTCATTCCTTATTTTGCTTTTTTTCGCTTACATTTTATTATTCATATTTTAGTAAGTAGCTTTAACTGTCTTACTGCATGAATTACACATGGTAAGTGATTTCTGTTTACTTTAACTATGTGTCTTAAGGTGTAGAATGAAGTCGGGCTGTTATTTTTAAAATATGTAATTTGGACATTATAATTACTTTGTCAGCTGCGCCTTAACATAATTTGTTTACACTACATATCCATCCATCCAATTTCCAACCTGCTGAATCCGAACACAGGGTCACCAGGGGTCTGCTGGAGCCAATCCCAGCCAACACAGGGCGCAAGGCAGGAACCAATCCTGGGCACCGCAGGACACACACAAACACACCCACACGCCAAGCACACACACCAGGGCCAATTTAGAGTCGCCAATCCACCTAACCGGCATGTCTTTGGACTGTGGGAGGAAACCCACGCAGACACGGGGAGAACATGCAAGCTCCACGCAGGGAGGACCCGGGAAGCAAACCTGGGTCTCCGAACTGCGAGGCAGCAGCACTACCACTGCGCCACCGTGCTGCCCACACTACATATTTAAATTATTAAATATAAAGACTGGTGTTTATTTGGCCAGAAGAACATTAAAATTTGCTAATAAAGTAATGCCTTAGCAGGGTGTTTTCCAGTTTAGCACTCCATGTGTGTGCAATATTGGCATTTAACAATAGGTGATGTTTACCGCTGTTATTGTTCATTTTTAGAAGCTTTTTACATTTGTAATTTTCATTTTTTTTAATAATTATAGTTCCAATGAGTGTATATGATTGTGTAGTTTTATGAAGTGTTATCTTTCTGTTATTACACAGGTAAACTGTTACAAGTTAATTCTGGTGCCAAAGAGCAGTTATTCTTTGAGGCTCCCAGAGGAAAAAGACAAACAATTCGAGCATCTGAGGTAGGACAACAGTGCATTATTCTTTTCTTTCATGATATTTTGCTCTTCTATGTGCAATCTTAATAAGGATTTGCTTTCTTCTTTCTTCATATCACTGCAATTTAGAACTTGGAAAACTACAGACACTCCTTAGTTAACGACCTTCCTGTTTAATGACTGACCGTGCAGACTTAGGATCAGCACTCTACAGTACATTATTGTATAAACCTTAATAAAAATGTGTAAATGGTGCAAAGGTGACATTGACTTGTTTAGGGCGGATGTCGACTTGCGGCGGCAGCTGTGCAAAGACAGCTCAGTAGCTGGTCTGCTGCACATTCCTGCAAGCCGCCTAGCTGTCCCTCCACATCTGCCGCTGCTGCCAGTGACAGCGATCTGCTGGCAACAGCAGCCACAACATGCAGGAACAGAAGTCTGAAACCGCGTCACCAGTGTAATCCATACTGCGCCAAGACAGCTCGGTAGATGGTTGACACAAACCCACTACCAGTACAGTATGCCTGAAATATCAGTAAGAGGCTGCAATTTGTTTTTTGACCAATTCGCTTAACGACCTAGTTGTAGGAATGGAACTCGGTCGTTAAGTGAGGAGTGACTGTATTTTAAAGCTTTACACTGTACCAGTTAGGGGTTAAAGCACAATTTTCAGTTTAAGAGACTCTGAATATCCATTGAACACATAATTATTTTATTAGTGGTACTAATAACACCCCATTTAAAATTCAATATTTTGCCACCTGTTAGCTGAGACACTATTTTATAAGATGCTAAGATTTGCATTGGGTGTGATGAGGATGGATAGGATTAGAAATGAGTACATTAGAGAGTTAGCTCAAGGTGGACGGTTGGGAGACAAAGTCAGAGAGGCGAGATTGTGTTGGTTTGGACATGTGCAGTGGAGAGATGCTGGGTATATTGGGAGAAGGATGCTAAGGATAGAGCTGCCAGGGAAGAGGAAAAGAGGAAGGCCTAAGATGAGGTTTATGGGTATGGGATTAGAGTACATGCAGGTGATGGGTGTAACGGAGCAAGATGGAGAGGACAGGAAGAGATGGAAGCAGATGATCTGCTGTGGTAAACCATAACGGGAGCAGGCGAAAGAAGAAGAAGAAGAAGAAGCTGAGACGCTATTTTTATCTACTGCATTTGATGCTTCTCATGAAAGAAAACATGACTAGGCTTATCCAAATGGCAATGTTTTATAAATTATAAAGTGCTATGACAACTAAGTAGAGCCAAGATCTGCCTGCAGTTTCCACATTAAATGCTAACTGACCATATGTATAATGGTCAGGACAGACTAATAAAATCTATTTGGCAGACTCTACCTACCTTCAATCCTATGACTTTGGGAATATGCAGTCTCTGTGTTCAGGTTTTTTTGTGTTTTTTCCCTGGGCTCCTGCAGGGGTGTATGGTTTACAGCTCTTTCCCAAGTCCATGGTAGCTGTTTTTTATACTGTTGCCTGTAGAGAAACAACCAACTCAACTTGTTTGTACCAATTCTGAATTATACCAAGGAGCTGAACGCTTAAAGGAAACCTCCTTATGTTTTAAAGGAGCTGTTTTATCTAACGTTGAATGAAGGGCTGTGTTATAGTGGTCAACATGACAATCTAGTGTTGATGGAGTAGTTGAAGACAGTAAAAGATCAGAAATGGATCCAGAAAGAACAGAGGGACAGATATGTTTAGGTTTCTGTAAGAAATTTGTCATTTACAGGTAAGAGGAAGGAGAGGTAATGAGACAGTGAAAAGTACTGCTTTATGGTCAGAGAGTCCCAAATCAGTGCTGTAAGTGTTGGCAACAGATAGTCCAGAAGTACAGATCGGGTCCAACATATGACCACCAGAGTGGGTGGGAAAATCAACATGTTGTGTCAAGTCAAAACAGTCCAGTAAGGATAGGAATTTATTTCTCAGTGGATGTCAATATGGATCTGGGAAAAGGAACTTAAGTGGGTTAATAGTTCAGTCAGATCAGATAAGAAGGATGAATTGTATTTTGGAGGACGATAAAGAACAATGAGTGAGACAGGGCCTGATTCCATTTTTAGTTTAAGAGCCAGACACTTGAAACACAATGGACAATCAATTGGGATTCTTTTGATGTGTAAATCCACTCTGACAATTACTGCAAGTCCACCGCCTTGTCTTGAGCTATGAGGCTCTGTGAGGAAAGTGTACCCAGGAGGTGTCACCTCCGTGAGAGACGTAAATTCATTTGGTTTTTGCCAAGTCTCCGTTAAACACAGTATATCAAGTTTGGTGTCAATGATGAATTCTGACAACACCAATGCTTTGCCATTAAGAGATCTCGAATTAAACAATGAGACTTCTTTTTACACAGAGCCGTGACTGGAGTTTATTTTCACATGTAAATATGGCACACTGACACTTCTATTTCCAGGTCCATGAGTAGGATGGCGTATTCCTGAGCAAATGCTGCCTGTGATTTTTTCATTCGTAGCCCGGCAGTGGCGGCAACCTGACCCATGATGTACATATTTCGGGCGCTGCAAAATACTGGTGTCTTTTAGGATATTCCAGTGAGTGAGTTTGTCGCAAGAGTATTTTAGCATGATACTGAGCAATACTTATCTGATAGCCGTGGAGAAGCAGCACAGCACAGCGGAGCCGGTGGGACAGGTGGGTGCGGTAGCATAGATGAGCGGCGATAGCAAAGCAGCGGAAAGCATAGCAGGAGGAGGTAGCAGGATCTGGAGGTTCCAACATATGGCCACAAACAGGTAACGTTGGGTATTACAGGCGTGATCACCCCAAAGCCACAAGCCAGGTGGGTGTGAACATCAGGTCAGTTCCTAGTCATAAAGCACAATAAAATGAATCTAGAGCAGACCAGCATAGCAAATATAATCAAGGAGACAGATCATCCCAGGCTCCTAGATCGCCAAGGTACAAAGAAATGTTCATAGGTCTCGTCCCTTGATCCACAGATTCAGTTGTTCCCAGTAAAAGTAAAGTCCATAAAATCTGTAGAAATTAAACCAAATCCATACAATTCGAGTCAGCTGCATCCACGAACTATACGTACAATAAAGAAAATAAAAAAAGCATAAGAAAGTGCAGGATTAAGGCGAATTTTGCAAAAAGTGTTGTTAACAGGGAGGAGCGGCAACAGCATGCGTGCGGCAGCGTCCCCTAATTGTATAATTTTGTTAAACTCTTCAAATATTATATGCATTGTGTTAGAAATATTCAGGTTTTCAATGATATCTTTTGAAGCATGCTAATTTGCAAATATTATAATTCTGCTTTGGATTTTTCTTGAAGGAACTTGCCTATAAAGTACAAGGTTATCAGATTCAGCCTTTTCACTGACCCGCCATGTAATTTTGAGCAAATTACTTTATTCCACCAAATCTAAGAAATAAGTTACATCTGCAAGGCTTAAAAGTTCTTTTGGATAAAATTGTAGCCTAGGTTAATAAACTAGTTAGTCATATTTAAAGAAAATATCACCATTCAGGTATATTCCTATTTAATGAGCCAGTTATTTATAATGTAGCTTGAATTTTACTTAAAAAATTAATCTTCCTTGAATTGTTTTAACTCTTTTTTTTTTGCCAATTTCCGTCTTGGCTATAGTAGCACTCTGTCATATTCTGTAAATGCACTACATGCTCTTTAAGATGCAAAACATTATCTTCTTTGTCGTATACCTGCTTAAATATGATGCACTATCACCAATTCATTAAGCACTGCATGTCTTAGTTCATTCAGAACTGCAGTGTGTAGTACATTTCTATTAAAATCTGTAGTATTAAGATTAATGAATCGAAAGAATCTGGTATTTCTTGACCATCTGGCCATTTCCATACTCTGGCTTTGTTGCCCTTTTGAGGTGTGGCAGTGTTGATTCACCAGTGTTGATCCTTCATTATGGGAACCTCAGAAAATCACTTAACCTGTTCTACTGTAAAAAGTCTACGTAAACTATTGTACTAAGGTTATGCACTCCTGGAGTATAGGAAAGATGGTCTACTGTATGCTGCATCTATACTAATAAAAGGCAAAGCTCTCACTGACTCACTGATCACTAATTCTCCAACTTCCCATGTAGGTAGAAGGCTGAAATTTGACAGGCTCATTCCTTACAGGTTGCTTACAAAAAGTTAAGCAGGTTTCATTTCGAAATTCTACACATAACGGTCATAACTGAATCCTACTTACGTACATATATATACGTCTATAGCCTGCAGCTCGGTTGGCGTGTGAGGCAGAGTTGCATCCCCCATCCCCACGCCTCCCATGTAATTGCCTGCCCGCCCATATAAGGTCTCTGGTCTCTTCATTCCCTTCCTTGCTTTGCCGCGGTATTCACGTCTCCTTGCTGATAACTGCAGCCTTTTTATTTAATCCACGGCTTCTCCACTGTTTATTGTTTGTTTATTATTATGCTTATAGTTATTGTGTAGGTATTTTAGACTTAGTTTACATTGTTAGATAGATAGATAGATAGATAGATAGATACTTTATTAATCCCAAGGGGAAATTCACAAGTTAATAGACACGCTGCCGCTAAATTACTCGCAGGCAAATCCACAAGTTAATACCAGGAATGCCTGTTAAACATCTTAGATTCACGAGTAGCGATTTGTTCAGGTACCCATTTCTTTTACCGTTCCAACCGTACCCCCATTAACATGTCTATCGAGGTGATCACCATCGATCAAAGAACTGTCACTTACCGAGTGGTTTCCATGCCTGGAGATGCCGCCTGCCTTTTCCATTCTCTGTCTTACATATTGCATGGCCATTTCAGGCTCAATCTTGATATCTGGAGGAACATTGTGTCTTATATATTGAATGACTAGGACAAGTTCAAGGTGTGGACTGCTGTCGGGACAGGAGATAATTATACTACACAGGAGCACTAGAAGGATGAAATGCTTTAGCCCTTCACCTATGGTTCTGTATGTGAGTTGATGGCTGCCACTGAATTGTTCGGTTGTCGCTTTCAAGTGTACCGAAATGGCCAAATATTTTACACCTTTGGACAACCACCAATTCCTCTTAGACACATCTTAGATTCACAGGTGACGATCTGATTAGTGGACACTTTGATGTTTATGAATGTTTAAACTCTCAAAAGCTGGATGCAAAGTTATCGATGAAGCCGGTTGTATGCTTACAACGCTTGACAGATGCCGAATGTCACTTCAACACAAGTCCTGCAAATACTGCCGTCATTGAAACAAACCATCAACTCAAACCGATTATGACAGCAGCAATCCAAGCTGTGAGAAAACAGTAAAAAGGAGGCGTGTCAGACGTCGTGGTACATTTTCTGTTGCAGCTAGACGGAAACAACTTCGTGACGCTGCCGCCAAATACTCACAAAAAAATCCACAAGTTAATAGAGATGCTGTCGCTAAATACTCACAGGCAAATCCACAAATTAATAGAGATGCTGCCGCTAAATTACTCGCAGGCAAATCCACAAGTTAATACCAGGAATGCCTGTTAAACATCTTAGATTCACGAGTAGCGATTTGGGTAGTGAACACTTCGATGAATAAAACCTGTTTTCTTTACAACAGTTGACAAACACAGAATGTAACTTGAACACAACACATCCTCCAAATACGAACCTGATTGAAAGAAATAAAGATAATCAAATCCTTGATGACAGCAACACTCATAACAGTCACAAAACAATTACATTGACTATCATGTTACATTATTTTTAAAATGTTTCCTTTTCTTTTTCATAACTTCTTTAACACACTACTTCTCCGCTGCGAAGCGCGGGTATTTTGCTAGTATTAAATATATAGTACTATTAGTTGTCATTGATAGACCAGTGACCCAGCTTGGATGGACCCCATCCCCAAACATGGCTAGGAGGCCAGTATAACAGATAGTCAAGAAGGGAGGTGTGAGATTCCCTATCCTCAGTTGCGCCCCCTAGTGTCCACACATATTCATTACATTTGTCTCTGATCTTTGCCCTTTGATTGGCTTCTCTGACTAATGAGTTTTTCCTTGCAAATATCTGGTTTGATTTTTGGTTTAACTCTCATCGTTGTTGTGGCAGGAAGGCATTTTAGGTCATTTGTGTCACACTTGAATCCCTTGCCGTCTAAGACTGCGTTGTAATATGCCATCCTTAAAGAACAAAACTTGTGCATGACTTAGGGATGCCAGATTAGAAAATTAGAAATACGGGACACTCTTAAAATCTCTCTCTATATTGCTATATATATATATAAATGTATACATGCCCCCTACACACCCAGACCAATATATTATATAAAAGTAGAGACATAAGTTAAAAACATAAAGAAAGGATTTTAATCGGTTATGAGGAAAACAAAAGTAAAATCGTTTGAAAATTATTTGATACAAGCTAAAAAAAATACTGTAAAAGTGAAATCATTTGAAAATATTTATTTAATACAGACAACAGAGAAATATTATTATTCTTTAATACATGCAGTTAGAAAAAAGGGGGCAGTGGCAAGTAGTAACAACACACTTTGTTGACCCTGTATGTGGCAATACAGAACTGCACAGCAGCGCGGCTGGAGAGCAAAACGGTAAGAGTGTCGCTGTCCTCGGCCAACCATAGCAACTGAACAAGTTGCAAGCAGGCAGCAAACACGAGTTTCCTCGTTACATTTGGGTTATTTTCATCAAGAGAATCTGAGAAAAGAAAGTATAATTGCTTATAAAGTTACAACTAAGTACCGTAAGAAGGTAGTAAAAATATATTTTTATTTTGAAATTTGAAAATGAACTAAATACGGGACATTTTTTTGGGAATTTAAAATGCACGGGGACATTTGCTTCTGGCCAGGTAACCAATAATTATCTCTTAGTTAATCCATTTTAATTAATTCACTATTTTTCCTCTTATTCAAAGTATACTAGGCAGCATCTTCTCAATCCTCATCCTCTTATCAGAAGACGTGTATTTGTTTTAAATGTTCTTGAGATCTTACAAATATTTATCCTGCTGTTAAAGTCATCTAGTGTTAATTGTTAATTATTTGTTTGTTCCATCTTGTCTTACCAACCTCTGTATATTTTTTTATTTCCTTGATTGCTTGCTGGTGTGCGTTTTGACTACCTAAACTGGGGATAACGCCTCTCAAATAAAGGGTAGGCTTGTCCTTTATGAATATGATACACTCAGTTTATCCTTTATCTGTCCATTCACCTATCCTTTTTAAAACCACTTTACCCTAAAACCACCTTTTATTTGACTCCTAATGTATTATAATATACTGCTCAAAAGAATTAAAGGAACACTTTTTAATCAGAGTATAGCATAAAGTCAATGAAACTTATGGGATATTAATCTGGTCAGTTAAGTAGCAGAGGGGGTTGTTAATCAGTTTCAGCTGCTGTGGTGTTAATGAAATTAACAACAGACACACTAGAGGGGCAACAATGAGATGACCCCCAAAACAGGAATGGTTTAACAGGTGGAGGCCACTGACATTTTCCCTCCTCATCTTTTCTGACTGTTTCTTCACTAGTTTCGCATTTGGCTACAGTCAGTGTCACTACTGGTAGCATGAGGCGATACCTGGACCCTACAGAGGTTGCACAGGTAGTCCAACTTCTCCAGGATGGCACATCAATACGTGTCATTGCCAGAAGGTTTGCTGTGTCTCCCTGCACTGTCTCAAGGGCATGGAGGAGATTCTAGGAGACAAGCAGTTACTCTAGGAGAGCTGGAGAGGGCCATAGAAGGTCCATAACCCATCAGCAGGACCAGTATCTGCTCCTTTGGGCAAGGAGGAACAGGATGAGCACTGCCAGAGCCCTACAAAATGACCTCCAGCAGGCCACTGGTGTGAATGTCTCTGACCAAACAACCAGAAAGACTTCATGAGGGTGACCCAAGGGCCCCATGTCCTCTAATGGGCCCTGAGCTCACTGCCCAGCAGCATGCAGCTCGATTGGCATTCGCCATAGAATACCAGAATTGGCAGATGCACCACTGGTGCCCTGTGCTTTTACAGATGAGAGCAGGTTCACCCTGAGCACGTGACAGAAGTGAAAGGGTCTGGAGAAGCCATGGAGAACATTATGCTGCCTGTAACATCATTCAGCATGAGCAGTTTGGTGGTGGGTTAATGATTGTCTGGGGAGGCATATCCATGGAAGGTCACACAGACCGCTACAGGCTTGACAAAGGCACCTTGGCTGCCATTAGGTATCAGGATGAAATCCTTGGACCCATTGTCAGACCCTATGCTGGTACAGTGGCTCCTGGTGCACGACAATTCCTGGCCTCATGTGGTGAGAGTATGCAGGCAGTTCCTGGAGGATGAAGGAATTGATACCATTGACTGGCCACCATACTTTCCTGACCTAAATCCAATAGAACACCTCTGGGACATTATGTTTTGGTCCATCCAATGCCACCAGGTTGCACCTCAGACTGTCCAGGAGCTCAGTGATGCCCTGGTCCAGATCTGGGAGGAGATCCCCCACAACACCAATTGTCATCTCATTAGAAGCATGCACCGATGTTGTCAGGCATGTATACAAGAACACAGGGGCCATACAAAGTGCTGCGTACAATTTTGAGTTGCTGCAATTAAATTTTGGCAAAATGGACTAGCCTGCCACATAAATTTTTCACTCTGATTTTTGGGGCGTCTTTGAATTCAGGGCTCTGTAGGTTGATCATTTTCATTTCCATCAAACGATGTGGCATCCTTTCGTTCCTAACACATTACCCAGTCTATATCAGTATCGATATCCAAAAGGATTTCTTTTTCCCATTGAGATCTGATGTGTTTTCGAAGTGTTCCTTTAATTTTTTTGAGCAGTTTATGAAAGAAAGTATTATATTGGGGTTGTTCTTTTTTGGAAAAATTCTAGGGTGATATTTATTTGCGCCCAGCTGTTGGTATTATATGTGTCTATAGTACAGACACATACCTCCTAAATGAATATTCCAGTCACTATAATTTTGGCACTAATGCTAGTGATGAGTCCTATCGATCTGAAGAAAATCATTTCACGTGAGCTTCCAGTTCTCTAAATTCGATTTCTATTGAAGTGACACAAAAAGTTCCCCTTTTGGCAAAAAACGTTCCTTATGAAAAGTAAAAGGACTACACATTTTATCCAGAAACATTTTTCAGTTTCAATTTATTATCAACCGGAAGACATTTTTATGTTTACTGTGAAGGAAGGCTTTGCTGTCTGTGATACTGCAACCATTCTTCAGATACATGTTTTAAATTAAAGCATTTGGGAATAAAACGACATATAGTATTTGTTGTAAATATTTTTGAATTTCTCAACTGTTTTTGAAAAATTCATCAAACTCCTGGCAAGAAAATCATGTGTGTGTGTTTTTGGTGATATCTTACTCATCTTCTGTCTCCTGCACTTAATGGGTGTTTATTTCTGTCAAATGCACTGATGATGGTTTCATTATTTCTGAATTTGGACCAGAAGGTATACTGTAAATGTGTTGTCAGTGAGAGTGATGTGACCTCCCTGCAGTGGGATAGATCTTAAAGTGCCTAATACAGTTGGCATTGTGACTTGTTCCTTTTTTTTGTCTCTGATAACATAAATATCTTGAGCTTATATTAGACTCGAGGTTTGTTTCTTCTTTGCAGCCACTGCCACTACTAGACTTTTCCACTGCCACTGTAGTAATAGATGCGAGCTCTAATTATAAATTCTCATTAGTTTCATTTGTGTAAATATCAGTGAATTATTTAGCACTATTGTTTAGTACTTTATATGCCACTTCCTATTCACCTTCTATAAGCTTCTTATCCCTTAAGTTGCCGGCTTTTATTGCTGAGTAAGGATTGCTGTCTCCCTGTTTCAATCAAATAGAAGAATGTCTTCCTCCTCGCTTCTGTATTTATAAAAGTTATGTATACTGTAAGTGTACAACTCCAGAGAGTGAAGTTTTTCACAATTAATTAATATAGTATCTATCTATCTATCTATCTATCTATGTCATATAGCATCTATCTATCTATCTATCTATCTATCTATCTATCTATCTATCTATCTATCTATCTATCTATCTATCTATCTATCTATCTATCTGGAATTCTTGAAGTTTTCATTCCTTATTGTTCATTTTCTAACTGCCAGCTCAAGCATGTGACACTTTGAATAAAAATATTTAATTCTGGTTGGGTGGAGCAGGCACTTTGGAGCCATGTATTGGTATTCCTGTTTTTAGTTTATTATGATATATTGATTTATTTGTATTAGATGTGGTGTTCTGAGGCAAACAATTACTTTGATTTTTCATTTTGTATAAAATATGAATGTTACAAATGTAAGTGGTTAACCTGGCACATTAAGTAGTGCAGTGACACTGATTCTTAGTTTTTAGCATGGTTGTTTTAGCTTTACAGGCTGAGTTTCTCATTATTCTTCACATCAGTGCAAGAACACAGATGGGAAGTGACCTGTGTCGCAGATGGCCGGGGGGTCGACCCAGCTGGGACGCCTTGAAGGACCAGAGGAGGGCTTGCGCCTCCCTCAGACCATGTGTGGGTGACCACCCTGGTGCCTTTGGTGGCCACGGGTACAGGGCTTTGAAGCTCAACCCTGTAGGGGCCAGTGGGCACCAATGTTCCTTCTAAGGAGTAGCATATAGTGAGCAAAAAACATTGTTTATGAGCGACATTTTGTTTAAGCCAAAAATTTATGAGCACCAATTTTCGCGTAGCGATTCTGGGATCGTGCGATAAGTACGAGCGACACCATCGGAATGAGCGAATGTGCGGGAAGTATGAGCGATGCTCTGAATTCGTGTGAGCGATCGCTCACGCGCTCAGCTTAGAGGGAACATTGGTGGGCACCCCAATGCCTCGGTGACCCTGGACCTCAACACTTCCACCACAATTAGGGGTAGAAGAGTAGGGACACCCAGAGTGCTTCCGGGGATGCAGCCGGCACTTCTGCCACACCGGAGCATGTCGGTGGAAGATTACCGGGAAACACCTGGAGCACATCCGGGGTGATTATAAAAGGGGCCGCCTCCCTTCATTCAGGGCTGGAAGAGAGAGAAGGAGGCGGCCTGAAGAAGAGGCATAGTGTGGTGTTGGCCTGGACTTTGGGGGAGTCTGTGGGTTGTGTGGCACTTAAGACTTGTAAATATTAGTTGTAAATAAACGTGTGGTGGTGATTAGTAACATGTCTACCTGTCTGTGTCCGAGGCTTGTTCCACACCTGTAATGGGCACTGCACAAACCAGTTACATTGGTTTAAAAAGTGAGAATAGTCTTTTGAAACACAAATTAAATATGGGACTAAGTGTTACAAAGCAAGGAATGAAATTGCTGAACTGAGTGGTGTAGAGACGTCTGTGCCCCCCAGTGATGACATTCCTTTAGATCAGTACGCTAAGTTACTTGCTTCTCTGAGCAAGGCATGGCTGCAGCATAGTCATACGTAGGTCTGAATCTAGGAGCATAACACAGACATGTCCACTAACGTCTGTCACCTGAATGCAAGCAAAATTGAACTGTTCCTTGAGCTACTTCTCTAGCTTATCTCATCTCAAAGGGTGATTGGACCCTCACTTCAGCAGACTTTTACCTTCACCCACTGGCACTAGTCTTGACCAGGGATGTCAAACTCCAGTCTTGGAGGGCTGAAGTGGCTGTAGGTTTTCATTCTTACCCTTCTCTCAATTAGTGACCTGTTTTTGCTGCTAATTTACTTCTTTTGAATTAATTTTATTTGACTTGCTCTTGAAGACTCAGACCCAATAATTGTTTCTTTTTCCTTAATTAGCAGCCAAACAATAATGAGATACAAAATGAACTGAAACTGAGACCATCATACAATATCTAAAAATGAAAAGGGTGGAGGTCTCAGGAATGCTGATCTGCTCAGGTCGCCTAAACATTTTAACAGCGCTCTTTGAAAAGTAAAAAAAAAATCCACCGTTTTGAAAATGTGTGATATTCCACAGTGAGAGCAGCAACAAGCCATGGAGTTAAAGAACGGGTTTAATTAACGACAAGACTCTGTGCCTAATTAAGCAGCTGGTTGGAGTGAAATTGGTTGGAGTTTGAGGCCCTGACTTAGTTGCTCTTCTGTTGGCTCCCTCACTTCACATTTCATTTCATTTCTGTTTAAGGAAACAAGTGAAGCAATTCAAAGGAATGATAAAGACATTCTGGGGAACAAATCTTAAAAAACAAGTCAATTAAAATGAATTCAATAGTAGTTAAATAGCAGAAAAAATAGGTCACTAATTAAGAAAAGGGTTAGAATGAAAACCTGCAGCCACTGCGGCCCTCCAGGACTGGAGTTTGACATCCCTGTTCTTGACAGTGCAGTTGTAAAAATAACAATATTACAAAATATTTAAAAAAACTCAAGTCTACCTTTCCTGTTCCAGTGCAGCAGCACCCTGCCATGCTTCACCTCTCAAATGGATTACTGCAATTCACTTTTTAAATAGTTTTTCTGCACAAAATATCAACCAACTGCACCAAGGTAGTCTTACTGCTGCAAAAGTTATAACTAGGAGAATCTGTCTTCTGACTGAACTACATTGGCTATATGTATGATATCAAAACTGTCATTTTAGATAGATAGATAGATAGATAGATACGAAAGGCACTATATGATAGATAGATAGATACGAAAGGCACTATATGATAGATAGATAGATACTTTATTAATCCCAAGGGGAAATTCACATAATCCAGCAGCAGCATACTGATACAAAAAACAATATTAAATTAAAGAGTAATAAAAATGCGTATAAAAACAGACAATAACTTTGTATAATTTTAACATTTACTCCCCCGGGTGGAATTGAAGAGTCGCATAGTGTAGGGGAGGAACGATCTCCTCAGTCTGTCAGTGGAGCAGGACGGTGACAACAGTTTGTCGCTGAAGCTGCTCCTCTGCCTGGAGATGATCCTGTTAAGTGGATGCAGTGGAGTCTTCATGATTGACAGGAGTTTGCTTAATGCCCGTCGCTCTGCCACAGATGTTAAACTGTCCAACTTTACTCCTACAATAGAGCCTGCCTTCTTAACAAGTTTGTCCAGGTGTGAGGCGTCCTTCATCTTTATGCTGCCACCCCAGCACATCACCGCGTAGAAGAGGGCACTCGCCACAACCGTCTGGTAGAACATCTGCAGCATCTTATTGCAGATGTTGAAGGACGCCAACCTTCTAAGGAAGTATAGTCGGCTCTGACCTTTCTTACCCAGAGCATCAGTATTGGCAGTCCAGTCCAATAACTCTCCAAATGGTTGATTTTAACTTCACCATTTACAGTACTTATCATCTTTCCAGCTTGCCAGGTAACAGAGATCTTTTAACATTTTCCAACACTCTTAGTGAACATTCATTTAGCTTTACAGCTCCTGCTCCCATGAACTCGCCCTATACTGTATGTCTGTTTGTGAAGCTCTATCCACGGACTTATTCAAAATCTCACTTAACGATTCACACCTTCTTGCTTAAATTTAAATTGGATTAGCTGGAGCAGTATTATATTTCTTCTCTTTTGTGACAACTGGACTAATCATAATTCTACTACTGGCATCTTAGTTTGTTCAGCTAATCATTGATAGTATTATGCTGTTCTGTATTCATGTTTACTTTAGGTCAGTAAGTATAACCCCTATTGTAAGCTCAGTATATTGTATTTACTGTTTATTTTTAAATGTAATAAAAATATGGTAAAATTGAACTATAATAAAAACAATAAAATAAAGGTTGAAATACTGTATTAACCTGCAGTGGACTAAGCAAGAGCCTATTACCATACTATGTTTTCTATTCACTGCTCTCTATGCAATTATGTGTATTGTCTACCATCAAGATCTTACAATAACTCATTGTTCTCTAAAATAAAATACTGTTGCAAACTAAATAAATTAATGAATAAGTATGTCAATTACCATTACTATAGCTGCCGTTTTTACAGTGAGTGTCTTCTCATTTATTTGTTTAGAATTTGCAATATTTCATAGAGGAGATGTAGTTGTCCTTGACCTTTTTCCAATCTTACAAATTGCAAAATTCTCTCCTAGGTAGAGAAGATAGAGTGGGCTACTTGGACCTGTGTTTTAGGTCTGACATGTGAAGGAATCTGGCCAGCTCACAGTAATGTCACTGATGTCAATGCTGCATCTCTAACTAAAGATAGAAAGGTGTTGGCCACTGGCGATGACTTTGGCTTTCTAAAGCTTTTTTCGTATCCAGCAAAGGTAAGGAACATGCACAAACAAAATGCATCATGAGAATTGTTTCCAAAGAATCCCAGAATGGTCCAAATAATTTAAACACAGAATATTTGCTCACCTTAGGTTTTCCTTTACAAATCTGACTCAATTTCTGAAGTTAATTTTAAAGTAAATGTAATGTATAAGGTACAATGTTAAGTAAGGAGATACCAAGCCCACATCTTACCAAATTTCTTGTAACTCATTAAGTGACAGAATGGGTCGTAGTAATTTATCAACCACTGTTCTGCACTTTATTTTTTTACAAAGAATAATTAAGCTAGTAAACGGCTACTGGTGTTTCCCCACAAACTCTAGAATTCCTAATTCTAATTCCTACCCGTGTCCCAATAATGAAGATTTTGCTCTCTGTCCTGCAGTCTGCATGACTTTCCTATGTGCCAGTGTTATACAGATTAGATGGATCAACAATGTAATATCTATCGGTCCCGGGGTAAGTGAATGTTGTCATTAATTCTGTTGAGCTTAAAGATCATAATACAATATGTAAAACACAATCCAATGAAAAATACAGTCAATAAATTATTTAGAACTGACAGTTAAGATATATTAAATTATAATCAACACTCCACTGGACCAATCCAATCTCTTTTTGCCTGAAATCAATTCCTAGTACTGTATTTAAATTAGTCTCCTGTAAAAATTCTATATTTGACCACAGGGGAACTGAGGTGTAAAAAGACCTTTAACATTTCAGCTTGCAAACTTTAATGTATGATGAATAGTATATGACTTTTGTTTTACAGAATTCATCTTTCAGAATGAGAGACCAAAAATAGCTCTTGAAAATGTTATGCTTTTCAGCAGCGTTCTGCATTTCCTAATCCAAACCACCAAATGTACTTTAAGCAAAATCTCGAAATTAAAACGTAGACTTAAAATAAGATCTATAGCATGCTGTATCTCTCTCTCTCTCTCTCTCTCTCTTCTTGAATTATATTTTTCAAAAATAAAATGCAAAATTCAGCACCGGTACTAATAGCATTCTGTGCATTTATAACAAAATTCCTGTGTAAGAAATCTAGATGGATACTTTTAAATATGACAGTTTATAGTAACAAAATTTACATGAATCAAATTATGTAATGGTAATGAATTAGTAAGTAAAGTTTGTTGAAGTAATAATTTTACTTTCACTCACAATCCTTCTCGGTACTTTAAATTATTGTTAATTACAACAGGATTGGGTTTAAGAGCTGGATTAGTCAGAATACAAGAAGGGGTTCTGCAAAAATCCTGATGAGCAAGTTGTCGTGTAGTGATGACTTTGGATTGACATTGGTGCAATTAAATTGGTCTGGTGCTTTTCAGATCATATTGAGGTTTAATTTGATAGAACATTTCAAGTGCTATATAAAATGGATCAAATAGTACTACATGAGTATGGCTCATGAAGTTTTCATTTAATTAGTACTTTGGATCCCCTGGATGTAGTAGTGAAGGAGAGCATTAAAACGAAGTGAGTGTCATTTTGAACAATGTTGCATGTCCCCTCTCGGACACACTAACACTGAGTATTTTTCAGTCAACAAATTATTTGGAGAAAGTGTGTTAAGAAACGCTACTGGGGCTCCTTTATAACAACAGCAATATACCTGCATAACGCCTCACTGTGACTGTAACTGCCAAGTCAGAAGTGTTTTTCTTTTTTTTTATGTTCTTCCTTTTTTGTCATTCTGGTTTGTGAACAGAGCATTGTGTGTGTGTTTGTGTTTATTTATTTATTTACTTACCAGCGACTGGGAGCCCGATCAAATCGGGTTACAAATTCCATGTTTGTGAAATCCATACTTTCCCTGCAAAGAATTATTTGTTTTTTTAAGTCTTTAAAATGATTTTGTTATCATGGAACTGATTTGTGCTTAAAATCGACCTTTTCGGCCGATGTAATGAAGAGCTTCCTGTTTAAAAGGAGCTGCGAGACGTGAACTCAGCTCTTCGGCGCCCCTCATTTGATTTTTTCCAGCAAACAAATTTTTAAAACAAACTGTATTTTACAACCCTAATCAGAGTCGGAGTAATAATTATGTTGGCGTGGTCATTTTAGATCTGAGATCGACTAAAATTTAAACAATGACCATCGTTAATACCCAGCCGTCATTACTCAGTTTGCCAATAGCTGTCAGAAGGACGGATGCCAAAACCGAACTGCCCAAAGATAGATTTCGACGTACCAAGCAAATGGTGATATGTTCTAAATTACTTACAGTTCCGGAGCTGTCGAAGGGTTTAAGTCAGTCGACGATGTTAGTCCTGGAAAGTACGCCCCACCAAACCAACGTTCCAAAAACCAACCGAACTTACTGTTATCTGCTCGAACCAACACCGACTTACTATACTCGGCCATCCAGCGGCGTCACTGAAGCGTTCGAACATTCTTAGCCAATCATGCAATACTGCGACCGCGTTTGCCACGTTATGTTCTAACTTGTATTGAGTCAAGGTATTGATGCGAACACCATACATACGGATAGTATCAAATTATATATAAGAATTTAACAAGCTTCTGTAAAAATAAATTTCTCCCTGGGGACAAATAAAGATCTATCTGTCTGTGTGTCTGTAATATAGTGCCCTTCATATCTGTCTGTCTGTCTGTCATATAGTGCCTTATCTATCTATCTATCTATCTATCTATCTATCTATCTATCTATCTATCTATCTATCTATCATATCCTGTCTTCCTCTTACTCTTTATTCACACAGAGGCTGGTCGATTAGGGACTGCTGCTATTATTTTGCACATGACAGCAGATCAGCTGTTACTAAGGAACACAGAAGCCTGCTTAAACATGTACTGGAACAAAATAATTAGCCATTTATCCCTCTAGAAACTAAATTTGACATCCCTTGAGTAAGTCTTCTAAAGTTAAGAGAGCAGTCCTTCAAAAAATAGTAATTGCCGTGCATTTTTGACTGTCCCTTTTTTAATCTTCACATGTTTCTTATAATCATCTTAAGTGTTCTGACTCTAGATAGTCATTTAAAAAAATATATTGCTATTTCTGTGAAATATTTTACTGTTACAGAGATATGAAACAGTATTTTAATAAAAGTGTACAAATGTAATTGAAGATTATCATCAGCTGAAAGGGTCTTCAATAGAAAATGTGTCAGAACATCATACGGTAATAGGGGAAAATCAAGGTTTTTTTATTTGATAAACAGTGCGTTTAAAATAAATAATTTTAAAGCATATGAAATAGCAGCAGGCCATGTTGTTTGTACACAACTCAACATTTTTGGTCTTTTTTGACATCTGATTTACTGCTGTCAAGTCTTTGCTGTCTCTCTTGAGGTTTCAGAGGTAGTCATTGCATTTGAACTTAGGAGTCCATGGTAATGAGAAATATACAGCAACTAATCATTTATTTTGTGATAACTAATTTTATCACAGAACAAATGCATAAAGTTATTGCTTTGTGAAATACAGTGCAATCATCATTTGGCATATGTATCGGCCCTCCCAATGTGCTATCCTTCTGGAGGGTCCTTTCTCTTTGCAAATTTGTATCCCTTCAGCTATGCCCTGGTACTGCATGCCACACACATTGCACATTGGGGGCATTCTGTCCAATTCATTATCTCAGATCAACATACCACCCTTATCTATACCCATAATTCCAAAACATTGGTAATTTATGCCCTACAACTATTAAAACAATGCTCTTATCTGCCGTCTAGGCATAAAGGGTTGATAAATAAGATGTACAGTACTCAACTTCTCAACTTCTTTTAAAAATGTGTTTATTGCGTAGCCAAAGACCAAGTAATCCATCACATCATATGCTATGGCTTGCAGTTATTATTTGATTATTTACTGCATATATAAATATTATCCTGTAAAATTTTTATTTGGAAATGGATATTGCCTTCATTATGTTGAAACTTCATTTTTTTCAGTGTAATTTAATCGATCCATTTTAATGCATAAAATCACCAACTTCTGTAGCGTTAGTACTTTATTAGAATGCCAGTATAATTTGTAAGCATATACAATAAACTGTTTATTTAAATGGAAGTTATGCTAATTTATTTTCAACAGTTTCTAATTATTTTTATGATATTGCAGGGTCAATATGCAAAGTTTAAAAAATATGTTGGTCACAGTGCTCATGTCACCAATGTACGATGGTCCCAAGATGATTCCACCCTTCTGACTGTAGGAGGTGCCGATACTGCTCTAATGATCTGGACTAGAGAAACTAATGGCAATAGGGAGAACAAGCCAGTGGACAGTGAGGAGTCGGATTCTGACACAGACGAGGATGGAGGTAATTTTGAAACATGTTTAACAATTTTAGCAGGTATATGTTTCATTTTTGGACATGTAATATTAGTAAGTGGAATGAGTGGATAATTGGTATATTGAGGATATTTTATTGTTTGTGTAATTTTTCCAAAATGCTCTGAAGTAATTTCCTAATTTGGTAGCTGTAATCAGTGAACATGGATATCAAAACTGTAGTCTTAAAAAACTTCCACAATATGCAAACATTTGGTTACATTAAATACATACAGTACATTGACTTAACACATATACCATAACCAGATGTTGGCAGAGTATTATTCTTTACTAGCTGTGCTACCCATCTAAGAGTGGCTGAAGTTTAAGTAATCAACGTAGACATCAGCATTATTTGTAATACACCTTGCAATGTACAATGTATATATCTTTCTTATACAGTGTGGCATTTGATATGGGATTCATAAAAGCAGTCTTAATGTTTGTGATGCACCATCTATTGGAATGACAAGTACAATGTCTTACTAAAAATGTTTGTGATGCATCATCTTTTGGAATATCAGAGACATTGCGACAAACGAACACACAGACACTTACCCTTTTATTATGGTGGATCAGGTTTGGCAAATGACCTTATAAACTATAAACTGTCCACTTCTACCATTAGAAATCTGTCATTGTAGTTTTTAGGTTTAATTCATTTCTTATCATTAGGCATAAATTAATGGGCAACTTAAAGGAACAGTCACACATTTTGTAATAGCATAAAATCTATAAAAAAAAAAAACCAAATAATTAAATTGAAATCTAGACATAAATAGCATATGCCTTTCTTCCTGATGTTACCATGATGGGCTGTGTCACCTAAGTATTCTAAATTGGATTAACTGGGTTTTATATTTGGTGGATGGATTTTTACATTTTTCTTTAGTGTAACAGTTTGATAGCACAATTATATGTGCTGTGACCTTACAGCCTCAGAAATATTGGTTTAATTCCCAGCTTGATCACTGCCTTTGTGGAGTTTGAACATTCACCCTGTGTCTGTATGTTTTTTATTATTTATATATTTTTTAAAAATCTGAGTGCACCAGTTATATTCTCACATGGCAAAAACACGAATGTTATGTTAATGTGTTATTCTATAATGCCCTGGCATTAGTGAATGTAGGCATGCAAATAATTGTCCCGTTAAGGACAGTGATGTCTTATCAATGGATGGCTCCTCATTTTGTATTCACATTGATACATTTTAATGTGTTGGAGAATCAGCTATAAACAAAAGTTTACTTCTTTTAATATTATACATGTGGCCTATGATGAACAGTTGGAAAGCTAAAATTGAAATAATTGTACATGTAGTCTGTTGTAACATGGTTAATTTTGTAGTGAGACTATCATCGATAAGGGGCTATAGGAGGCCTTACCAACCCAGCATTCTAGCTTCATATCACTTTGTCAACGTTTGTTTGTGTGAAATTTGCACATTCCCACCATGTCTCCATGGGTTATTCTCCAGATGGTTTTCATCCAATATCCCAGAGAAGATGGTGTTAGGTAAACTGGCAATTCTAAATAGGCCTTGTGTACATAGGATGACTCCTTCCTTGCACTTCTAAGATAAGCTCTGGTCACCCTACCCACCCATCACCTTGAAATTGATTGGATTAAGAATACTGTTATATTATGCTACCATTTTCAATTAGGTATCATTCATTAAGAACATATAACATTAGAATGCTAAATTAAAACAGCAGTTATTTAACAATTCTAATTACAATTGATAAAACGTAGTTTGAGTAAAGATAAAAAAAAAAGTGTCTTCACAACCCCAAAGTGAATAATTATATTAGGAAATGATTTGATACAATAAAAATTAGGCAGACTTAGATCAAAATGGAATGTGTGATTGTAACAAGTAAATAACCTTCCAGTAAAAAGGTAGCCATTACTTGTATACAGTATCAAGTACAGTTTGACTCTTATAATGTTTTGTATATTACATAATACCATTGAGTGTCTTTAAACAGATTCTTAAATTATTGGATAGATTCATTTAGTGCATGTAATATTTTATATATTTAATTTCATCAGGATTGGATATTATGTAAAATAACAGAAATATGAACATAGCAATTGATGCTGTCATACTGTAAATGTGCCTATTCTCCTTATTTGTCTAAACAAAGCTACGTTTTGAAAGTCCCCAAGTTCACTGCTTAATAACTTGCTCAAGTTTCAAATCATTTTCTGTGTGAAGAGATGCTTCTTTAAGTTTTAGCAAATATGCCCTTAGCCAGCTTCCACCTTTGTCCCTGTGTTCTTATTGGTAAAGTGATATTAAAGTTACTTTAGCTGCTATCCATGGTGTTTGCCCCTTCATAATTTTAAATACTTTGTTGTTACTTTTTAATCTCATCTTGTTTAAATTTGAAGATTGAACCCATTTAGACTTACTAATGGCTAATACCCAGCAGTCAATTTTACCATGTAGCTTTGTTCATGATTTTCATTAGCATTACTTTGTCATTCTAATAATATCTTGACCAAACTTTCCAGTTGTGATTTCCCCTTGGGATTAATAAAGTATCTATCTATCTATCTATCTATCTATCTATCTATCTATCTATCTATCTATCTATCTATCTGTTATATAGTGCATTACGTATCTATCTATCTATCTATCTATCTATCTATCTATCTATCTATCTGTTATATAGTGCATTACGTATCTATCTATCTATCTATCTATCTATCTATCTATCTATCTATCTATCTAGTTTAACTTAATCTCGACTCGTACTTGCAGAATAGTGTGGTATAACCCCCAGTCTATTAATATTTACACTCACCTAAAGGATTATTAGGAACACCTAATACTAATACGGTGTTTGACCCCCTTTCACCTTCAGAACTGCCTTCATTCTACGTGGCATTGATTCAACAAGGTGCTGAAAGCATTCTTTAGAAATGTTGGCCCATATTGATAGGATAGCATCTTGCAGTTGATGGAGATTTGTGGGATGCACATCCAGGGCACGAAGCTCCCGTTCCACCACATCCCAAAGATGCTCTATTGGGTTGAGATCTGGTGACTGTGGGGGCCATTTTAGTACAGTGAACTCAGTGTCATGTTCAAGAAACCAATTTGAAATGATTCGAGCTTTGTGACATGGTGCATTATCCTGCTGGAAGTAGCCATCAGAGGATGGGTACATGGTGGTCATGAAGGGATGGACATGGTCAGAAACAATGCTCAGGTAGCCCGTGGCATTTAAACGATGCCCAATTGGCACTAAGGGGCCTAAAGTGTGCCAAGAAAACATCCCCACACCATTACACCACCACCACCAGCCTGCACAGTGGTAACAAGGCATGATGGATCCATGTTCTCATTCTGTTTACGCCAAATTCTGACTCTACCATTTGAATGTCTCAACAGAAATCGAGACTCATCAGACCAGGCAACATTTTCCAGTCTTCAACTGTCCAATTTTGGTGAGCTCGTGCAAATTGTAGCCTCTTTTTCCTATTTGTATTGGAGATGAGTGGTACCCGGTGGGGTCTTCTGCTGTTGTAGCCCATCCGCCTCAAGGTTGTGCGTGTTGTGGCTTCACAAATGCTTTGCTGCATACCTCGGTTGTAACGAGTGGTTATTTCAGTCAAAGTTGCTCTTCTATCAGCTTGAATCAGTCGGCCCATTCATTCTCCTCTGATCTCTAGCATCAACAAGGCATTTTCGCCCACAGGACTGCCGCATACTGGATGTTTTTCCCTTTTCACCCCCTTCTTTGTAAACCCTAGAAATGGTTGTGCGTGAAAATCCCAGTAACTGAGCAGATTGTGAAATACTCAGACCGGCTCGTCTGGCACCAACAACCATGCCACGCTCAAAATTGCTTAAATCGCCTTTCTTTCCCATTCTGACATTCAGTTTGGAGTTCAGGAGATTGTCTTGACCAGGACCACACCCCTAAATGCATTGAAGCAACTGCCATGTGATTGGTTGATTAGATAATCGCATTAATGAGAAATTGAACAGGTGTTCCTAGTAATCCTTTAGGTGACTGTATATAGTTGTGGACAACTCCAGGTCTGTCAGAACTCGTGACACTTTCTCATACTGTTTATACTTTCCACTAGTTCTAGACCCCCAATGTATATACTTTTTTAATTTTTTAATACAGCATAATCGTTACAGAAAATGAGAAAAGTCTGTCAAATGAAAATGTTATAAACCTTATCATTGGTGTCTCCCTTCTGTTGCTCCTACTGGTTAATATTATGCATGAGAATGAAATTCTTTCTTGTTCATGTGCTACTTGTTCAAACTACATTTTTAAAGACAATCTAATGTTTGTAGTATATTCTTCTGTAGCAAACTGTTTAATGAAACTAAGTGCCACATATGAGCCCACTGTTCACTTGACTGGTTTTCACTTTGTAAATTGTATGCTTGAATGTGGTGTTTATGCAATAATGGGAACCTCCACTTTTATAAAGTTTTGGTTAATTTATTTCTGTTCTATTTACCAGAATTTTTATTTATCTATATGTCAGTTGCAACTAGTTGGTGAGTGATGGAATTATGAATACCCTAAAAACATATAAGTTGTCCTTTAGGACTCCAGATGCAAGAATATACCTGGGTTTGCTATAATAGGAAGGTGGATTTGTGTTTTTAAAGGTCAGGGACAGAGCTCTTCAATTAATTCTGAGTGGGGGCAGATTGTTGAAATGCTACTAGTCAAGCAGCCACACTTTTTCTTTTCAAGAAAACAAATAAAAATATAACTTTTCTTTTCAGTATTTTAGTTTCTTTTGTAATTTCAAAGGGGTTAAATCATTAGAAATTACATAAAAGAGATTTTGTACTTACTGTCAGTCAGCATTTTTCATTTTCCTCATATTCATCTCAAAGTTCACCTTCTCATCTGTAAAATGACTTTCATGCAAACAATTTATTTATATCACAAATCTGTAAAGTATGCATCTCTTACCATATAGCATTCTATCAAGGCACATAACTCATTTACACATTAGATTAGATGGATGCACACATACATTTCACTCATTTTTCCTTAACAGGTCACATCTTGATAACATTTGGTGCATCTATAATCTAATGAGAAAAATGATTTTTTAAACTAATAATTTTGAAGCCAGGCACCTAAATTGCCTGTTTGGTCAATTTGCAGACAGCAATGCAGATGCTGGCCAGAGATGGATGTGTAATTACTTGTCTTAATAGCATTTATATGTGAGGATGCTGACTTGCATGCATATGCTGAGCTGAACAATGTTAAGATCAACAGCACACACCTTCTTGAGCGAGGTAATTTCTTCTAAATGATTTAGTTTATCTGCAACTTTTCAGTCATTGCAGGTCATCTGATTACTGAATGTAAGTGAGTTCCAGCAGAGTTTCATTTGTAAAAATACCTCAACCTACAGCATTACGAGCTATTTTGCTTTTAGTACATACTCTTCTGTATCATCCCCTATAATAAGGTACTTCACCACCCTCACCAAAGTGATGAAATTTGTAAAGTTATCAAAGTGCGAGCCACGATTAGTATTCAGCTCCTCTAAAAGACCGTCATCTCCACTGTGATTTGTGTTTGTGAAGTTAAGGTCAAAAATTGTCCCTGATGTGGAAGTGAACCACTTTTCCAGGAAATGCATTAGCAGAAAGAGGACTAAGATGGGAGATAGTTAAATCTGTACAGTAATCCCTCCTCGATCGCGGGGATTGCGTTCCAGAACCCCCCGCGATAGGTGAAAATCCGCGAAGTAGAAACCATATGTTTGTATGGTTATTTTTATATATTTTAACCCTTATAAACTCTCCCACACTGTTAACATTATTAGAGCCTTAGGAAATGAAATAACACCCTTTAGTCAAAAGTTTAAACTGTGCTCCATGACAAGACAGAGATGACAGATCTTTCTCACAATTAAAAGAATGCAAACATATCTTCCTCTTCAAAGAATGCGTGTCAGGAACAGAGAATGTCAGAGAGAGAGAGAAAGAGCGAGAGAAAAGCAAACAATGAAAAAATCAATACGTGCTTTTGGGCTTTTAAGTATGCCGAAGCACCGCGATAAAGTGGCATTTTGTAGAGGAGCGTCCGTATCTTCTAGGCAAACCGCTTCTGTGCAAACAGCCCCTCTGCTCACACCCCCTCCGTCAGGCAGAGAGAGTGAGAGGGACAGAGAAAAGCAAACAATCAAGCACCGCGCGGGAAGCATATCTTATATCATTGAGGAGTTTTAGTTAATATGTAATACATGCTCTGATTGGGTAGCTTCTAAGCCATCCGCCAATAGCGTCCCTTGTATGAAATCAACTGGGCAAACAAACTGAGGAAGCATGTACTTTAAATTAAAAGACCCATTGTCCGCAGAAATCCGCGAACCAGCGAAAAATCCGTGATATATATTTAGATGTGCTTACATTTAAAATCCACGATGAGTGAAGCCACGAAAGTCGAAGCGCAATATAGCGAGGGATCACTGTACCTTATAATTTATGTGAAGTTGATTCAAGTGATAGAAAATAACTGTCAAGAAACAATCAAAATTGGGAAACTTGTTCTGCAATAGAGATTGTCAAGTGTCTTCTTTTTTCTGTTTACAAGTACGGGGAAAGACAAGAATTTTGTCCCCAAACATTTCATGGCATATTCTTTGTTTTTCAATAAATGTATTGCGGGTGCTGGAGGTCGCTGTTGCCCCTTTAAACTCAACAGACAGACGCGCAGGACACAGGTTAAAAGCACCAAGAAGATATATCATTATTTTTCTTCTAGGAATAGTGCCTTCAAGCACCCCAGCCACAATAAAAGGGCAATTCGGCAAACGCAGTTCTCAATAATAATCACAATTCTCTCATCCACACTTCCCAAGTCCAGCTCGCTTGATGGGTTCACAGCAGTCCTTTATATAGTCCTTGACCCAGAAGTGCTTCTGTCCTTCCATGTTAGATGGAGAACTTGCTTTTTCTTCCGGGGGCTTCTGTTCCTGTGACTTTAGAGTAGTTCAGGGCTATGTACACAGTAAAAACTACCAGGTCTCCTTGCAGCGTCTCCTGGTGGCACCCACAGTACCCAGCAGGGCTGTTAAGCTGAACTCTAGATCCCATGGTGCCTTGCGGGAATCTGGGGCACCACAATGCTGCTGGGAAGTCACCATCTAGCACCCTGGGGGAGGCAGTGTCCCAAAGTAGCTGCCTTCCCCAGTCCTTCCATTCTTTGGGCGTCCTGGCCGGATTGAGCTGCTGGCCGTCCATCACGGTATTCATGAATAAGCACATTGTTATATTCAGTTGATATCTGTCAATAAATGCTAAAGTAGGCAGTTCTGTAAAAAAGGATTAGAATGAATAAAGTCAATAATATTGCCGTGACAGAGCCTTTGGTCATGTTTAAATCAGTAATAAGTTTCACATACAGCACACTTTGATGTATATGGCAATGTAGTGAATTCAGATTTGAATCCATAAATGCCAGGCTAAAAGATGGGCCGTGTTCCCTGCCCATTATCACAGAAGCACCATCTGTTACTAGTGTATTAGTCCAGAACAAATCCAACCCATTCTCTTTGAAGAGTGCTAAACTATTTTAAAAATTATCTCACCGGTTATGTGTCCCTCAAACAAATTGGTCAAAGTAAATCCTCACAAAAGCATTGATGATCAAATAATCTAACCCTAGAAGCTTTAGGGCTGATTCATTAACAGCGAAGAACATCATGTTCAACCTAAGTTTGCAAGACAGGCTCTAATTAATTGCTACCATCACAGACCAATTTGCTTGAAAAGATGCTGGTGTCTTTTAGAGATTATGTGTATTTTTTATTGATTACGTGTTTTGTGATTATCCAACTACTAGTTTTATATAAACCCTTGTGGAGGTTCATCCCTGAACACAAACAGTCAAACACCAGGGGCCTCATGTATAACGCCGTGCGTAGAACTCGCACTATAACATGGCGTAAGCACAAAAGCCGAAATGTGCTTACGCACAGAAAAATCCAGATGCAGGAATCTGTGCGTACTCCAATTTCCACGTTCTTCCGTTACATAAATCCCGATCAGCGTGAAAACTAACGCTCATGCACGCGCTTTATGTAACGCCCCTACTCCTCCCAGAATTACACCTCTTTGAATATGCAAATCAATATAAATCTCGCTTAAGCGCAGCCTTCTTTGAAAAGACAATGGGAAAAGCACGGGGGAAAATATAAGAATTTCAGCGAATACCAAGTGGAGGCAAAGGAAAAACATACTATTTGTTCAAATAAACCGTGGTATAATCAACAAAATGAAGTTGATCAAGTGACATAGCGTGTTGGAGAAACTTGAAAGCTCACATTCACAAAATCGCACAGTGCCGGAAATAAAAAAGAAGTCACATATCAAAGTCGCCGTGAAAAGCCGAGTTGTAGCCCACTGTCTGAGTGTCATATGAAAGCTTATTAGGGTACAGAGAAAAAAGGCACACAGTGAGGAAAAAGCACGAAATGTCAACTTTAATCTCGACATTTCCACTTTAATCACGTAGTTTATTTTGTCATTAAAGTAGAACATCATAAACTTTATCTTAAAATCATTTAATTAACCAGTTTCTCATTAAAGTAGCACGTTAAATGCTTTGTTTTGTATTTGATCTTCTATGTGCTCTGTGTGTGTGAATCACTACTTGCTTCTTAAACCGGCTCTCTTCCTCCAACTGGGCACAGAGTCCATTACATTTGTGATATTACAGCTCTCTGAATAACTAAAATACTGAGATGTATACGTGATATCATTTTCATGATGATAGGAGTTAAAGCACGTTATTAAACATGTGTTTCACTTCGATGAAATAATTTATTGCAGCAGTACTCAGGGGCGGCTCTAGGCTTATGGTGGCACTGGGCAGAGGAAGAATCGGTGGCTCCTTCGCCCGCCAATGTCAGTAAAGTAGCTTATGCACGGTGGATGGCCACGTCCGTTGCAGACACTGCATAGCCGCCTTGTGCTCATGACACAAGCATTTAACTTTTGCCGAAATTTGTTGTTGCGTTTTTAGCTGTGTTGTTATTTTCTCTTTCTGTTTTATATTCAATATATGTTGGCGTAGCCGTCACTACAGTCAGTGCTTTTCTTTCCCCAAATACCCGATCGCCACACAATCAGCTCTGTAATAGACGTTAAGCCATCTGTAAGCTTAGCGCCGATTCTTCAAAACGTTTAAGGAACATTGAAATATCTTCGTAGTACATGTTTAATTATCCTATCCTTCACGACACTCCCAGTGAAGAATATAGATTATTTAAATGAAGTTAAAGTTTTATCTGTATAATTTAATAAACATATTTTGCTGCATTTCACCTTAAAAATGATATCGTCATCATATGTAAATACGCACTTTATAAAGTGGCTCAGGTTGTGCGATATTATAACTGTAATGCAAGTTTACAGTGGGGTGATTGTACTTATAAGTACAAACAGTCCTACAAGGTGCAATTGATTGAGTGCATTTAAAGTTTTTGGGATGAAACTGTTTCTGAACCGCGAGGTCCGTACAGGAAAGGCTTTAAAACGTTTTGCCGTGTCTGAGGTAGCGTGTGCTTGAAGCTGTATACCGATAATTTTCTTTCCGATCAGCTGCTGCTGTGATTCACACTCAGATACAGTGATATAAATACTCCGAGTGGTGCAGTGAGAGTAATATGGAAAAAGATGATCCGCTGTGGCAACTTCTAACGGGAGCAGCTGAAAGATGAAGAAGAAGAAGAAGGTGCAGTGAGAGTAACAACGCTAAAGCAGTTATGGTATTTGGAATACTATGGCTGTTCCCTGGACCATTATATTGTTATGAGTTAATTACAATCAGATGCGTTACACTAATAAACAATATGCGGTTAGTTTCAGTGTATTTATAAAGCCGCGTCAGGAAAATAAGGTGTAACCACACAGGAACAGTAGCACTGCTTTGACGCTGGGTGCCTCCAGTCTGCAAAACCGAGCGGAGAACTTGCGTACGACATTTACGCCAAGTGTAAGTTTTATACATCGCGATTTGAACGTGGAAAAGTTCTTACGCAACATTTCTGTGCGTACGCACCGTTTACACATGAGGCCCCAGATGTCCATAAACACACACGTTTAATAGTTTCTTCAGAGTACACAGCACCTCACAATGTCCTTCTAGCAACCACTCCGTCCCTTTCTTTCTCCTTCTTCTACTCTTTTGTTGCCCTCACTCCTCCTCTGACAAGCTCTGTCTCCTCCCTCCCGACTCCGGCTCCTGGAATACTTCTTGCCGGCCCCTTATATAGGTCACCCAGGAGTGCTCCAGGTGCTCGTTGACATACTTCCGATAGCACTTCTGGGTGTGGTGGAAGAGCTGCTCTCATGGTGCCCACGGATCTCGACAGGGCATCAGCAAATTCCCACTCCCATGAAGCCCTGCAGGAGTCTGAGGCACCGCTGCAACCCAGGGGGGCTGCCATCTAGCATTCCGGGGGAGGTAACATTCCAGAGTGGAGGCGTCCCAGCCAACCTCCACACCCTATTACACAATTGTTATATTAAAATGAAAATCTACATTATTTAGACTCCTTTCTCCATGTCCAGAGACCACTCAATCACAGTGCAATACTTCCTATTTTACACTCAGCTACTTTTCAAATATTCCATTTATTTTATGTTATGGCTCACAAATCATAAGAAGGAGAGTAAAACAGCAGTACAAAAGAAAGCCTCACAGGGGCTTATAACACACTCCTTAGTTACTATCGGCTGCCTGCTTTTCTAGCTCCTCCATTTCTTAACTCCAAATTGCTTCCTTTTCTATAGTTTATCTGTCTTTCCTGTCTGCTTCTTCTCCTTTATATGTCTGTAAAACAGGAAAAATATTTAGGACAAGTAGAGGTCTGTGGAGGGTGCATTAAAGTGCTCCTCCGTTCGAATATTTTCCACATTCTACATTGAAATAATTACCCACTAGAATCCAATGTATTTTCAGCAGTATTCTATTTTTTTCTAACGTTTTATAGTATTCACAATAATTTTTTTGTGTTTCATAGGCATTATTTAGAAAATTGCAATTGCAAATTCTGTCAAAAAACATGGACTGCCTCTAGCGAATATTTTTCTAAAAGAGTGCTTCCGAGTGGTATGTCATAGGAAGTTGGTGTTCATTTCAGCATTCTGAAACTGCCAAACTAATGTTTTGCACCAAAACCATCCATATCTCACTATCCATTGGTGTTTATATACAGAAGGCAGTGATAATGTACTCAAAACCACAGCTATGATTTTTCATTCCTTTTTTCTCTGATTTGCCATCATGAACTGATGATTTTGCAGACATTTCTCCCGGAAACTAATGTTTCATGAGTATCTACATTCAGGCATATTTCCAATTTAGGGATCATTTCCTATCATACTGCTTACCATCAAAACTGAAAAGTACTTGCCTCCTGTGAGTGTTACCCACCGTTATACCTAGGCACCACATCATCCAGGACACCTTATGTCCCTAGTCAGCCCTCTATGGGCTTTGCCTCTTACTGGAGGGTCAAGCACACTAGTATCTGCAGAGTCATCTGTGCAATAATGTTCCTTCCAGGACTCCATTGTCACTCAGATACCAGTACCATGAAACCCGTGGGGATTTCACATCCTGGGATACCAGCCTTAAGTGTAGGGTTCACCAGCCCCATAATTGCATTGCCTTCCCATGCTGGCATGTATAGGGCCTTCCTTTCATTCTAGGGGGAGTCTAACAGTTCAAAAGTGGCACGTGGGAATCTCTGTTACCCTTTGCCACCTTGATTGTGTCACTTTTAGCGGTGTACCCCATTGAAATATGTAATAGGCTTCTGTAAGATAACAATACATTCTTCTTAGCAAGTTGTATTATGTCTGTGAGGATATCATTTCACCTGGTTTCCTTAGTTTAAAATGCATTTATTTCATATTTCATTATACAGAATAGTAACCATTTCTAATGTCACTTTTATCATGTTGCAGTGTCCAAAACATCTCTCTTCTCTGGGCACCCATATTTTCTTTTGTTCATATTTTCTGTGGTGCATCTGTCTCATATCACCAATGAAATACTATTCTGCCTCTATATTATATTCCCACATGGACATGAAATCAATATTATTATTATTATTATTTACTTACCGACTTGGCAACAGCTAGATACAGTGCAGTTCATTGCATTTTTATTTTTAGTTTGAGAGTACGGGCAGTTTAAGTGACATTTTGTGGGTCACACAGTGTGTCAGAAGTGTATGTAACTGGGAACCATTTAGTTTTAAGTTTTTCACATTAGACAATACTCATACTGCATGCTTTTTACCTTCATGGGCAGCTGCAGCTCATCCTTTTTAATTTGTGTAAGCTTTAGAATAAGTAAGTTATGAAATTTCTTCTGTTAATGTAAACATTAGTTTGATTGTATGTCAATACAGTGACTGATATTTCTACTGATTTCTGAATTGGGAGTAGCTGTAGGTTTTTATTGTCCAAAGAGTCTGATTCTTTGCAATAGTTGCTGTTAAATGATGGAAGCTGGAAAGCATTTAGAACTTTTGGAAATGTTTATTTTAGACAAATTTTTAATTTCACACAAACATTCTTTAATTTGAAGGGGATAAATTGAGTTCACATGTGAGTCAACATTTTGTTTACGCTGCTGTATCCACAGGATATGACAGTGATGTTGCAAGAGAAAAATCAATTGATTACACAACCAAGATCTATGCAGTTAGCATCAGAGAGATGTCAGGTACAAAACCTCACCAACAACAGAAAGAAGTCTCAATGGAAGAAAGGTACACCCCTGATTTTTCATTTTTTCCATTTGTAATTATCTGGTTTCCGAGCATACCATTTTCTATGTTTTATTAACTGCTAACTGTACCATGCATTCTCATTTTTGTGTCTGTTCCATTAATGTCTTCTTCATCTAGGGATGTTTCAGTTCTTTTTTGCAGCAATGGCCAAACACAGGGATAAACTTCAGTTCTCCAGGTCTTTCTGATTTCCTTAAATAAGGAAGTTTTAAGAGGTCCTTTAACAATAAGGAAAGACACTTTTACAGACTCTTAGTATCTCACGGAAAGAAACTACAATAATTACGCATGTGAAAGAGCTGCATACTTTAAATATATACCAAAGGTTAAAATATTAGGAGGTTAACCTTTGGCAGTTTTGATTAATTTTTTTAAATTCTTTTTTAATTGTAATACAACTGTTTTTTTGGGGGGTACAACTCTCAAAAAATCGTAAACTATGTAGCAGTGATTGAATTCTGTATTTTGCAAATACCATTTGATTTCTTTAGAACTGCAATAGACTTTATGGTTTTGGACTTTAAAAACATTATAAAACTTTCCAGAATTTGATATCGTATGGAAAATATAAATTTATTCTCCTGTAATCTTGTATCACACAGGTCTTATTTTACTTCGGTTTCTACAAAGTCATGCGTATTTATTATCAAGTATTATTAGCTTTTCCTGGGTAGCCTCATATTTACTCTGCAGGTAAAAAAGATAAATAGATTGGATCTCCTTCATTTAAGAGTTACATATCAATGGGTTTGGGTGAATATGACTGTTGTAGTTTAATTTAATGTGTAAAGAATTATTTGATTTATGCTTGACTTTTACCTGCAAAAGAGGAATGAAACCACATGCAGTGAAAAGAAATAAGATGAAAATACAATTGGAATTATATATATATACACAACCAGTTTATTTACATTGGATAACTCTTGAAACTATATTACTTATATTCAGTTTGTATTCTACTTTTTTTACTTGTGGAGTTTTAGAGCCTGCCAGAGTTAATACTAATAGTACTATTGCATGTATTCTCAAAAATATGTTTTCAAATGGCAACAAAAAGTCCAGTATTTTATGTTAGTTCGCCATAAACACTTAGTGAATGATTTGCAAAGGGAATTCCAAAAAAAAAAACACATATCAAGCTGCAATAATGGTCCTTAATGTACAGAATGTATACTTCACTACATGAAGATCTGCACACTGAAATACATTTAAGCTGCTTTCTGGCTTTTATCAGCAGTTTACATCTTCTCTCATGGTAACTGAAGCTGGAATGCTTTCTCTGATTATTTACCTCTAGAATCAGTTCACATCTATTATTTTGCATTTTATGTGTCAAAGTATGAGGGTCCGATCATAACTGTGCTCAATGAAGGTTTTCAAAAATGATCAACATCCGCAATATAAGTTTTTCAAGGTTGCGTTGCCCTTACTTTTTTTCAAATGGGATTAAATGGAAATGAAACAGATGACACAGATTTGTGGTTGACTGCGACTAACAAAGCATGCCTGAGAGTAATAGTTCATCATATTGATGAGGGATTTACACTGAAAAGCAAATACTTGCAAACAGCAGACTTTTCTCAACAATAGCACCGAATTTGCTTGATTACAAATAACATAGCGAACGTTGTTGCTGTTACTAATTGTACCAAACACCACAGCTTTGGCTGTATAAGCTGCATTAACTATTGCAAGACATCTCTCTTTTATATAAAAAAATCCTTTGATGCGACAAGACTTTTTAGAAGACAAATTTTTTCCAAGTCCCGTGAGATGAGACTTTGGCCTTGAGATTTTTTCAAGTCACTCCCTCCTCTGAAACATTTTCAAACAAGACCACAGTCCTCTCAACTCTCATTCGTGTGAATGCTTTTGTCAGACACACTTCCTGCGCTCTCAGCTCTTATACATTTTAACGTTTTCTTCACTTTAAGTTCTCAATTAAAGAAGACGTATTATGTCCAAATATTATTGAAGAATTTCATCACAAAGGGTTATCAACATAAAAAATGAGTACACGGGCAATCCTAGCACCAAGAAACAAAGAAATCGGACAAATTAATGCGAAAAATGTTGATCGGTTACACATCAAATTGGTTAAATGCATCCAAAAATGTCGAATGGTTACATGGCAAAGTGGAATAGACTATGCTGAAACAATTGGTGGTGATCGTGCGGAAGATAAAAACAAGAACTTACAATATCATGAAGAATATCTACAACCGTTAACACCATCTGGTCTTCCACCGCACAAATTACTGTAGAAAGAAGAATGTATCTAAGAAAGGTAATGTAGTACATCTTCCAGAGATAACATTAGACAACAAAGGAGATCTGGATATGCCATTCGTATTAAAACATTAACCGTTTCTGGTTAGAATAGCTTTTGCAAAGACAATTAACAAATCACAGAGGTAAACATTCGAAAAAGTCGTTTTATTTAATAGAGAAAAAGAAACAAAATCCAACCATGGGCAGTTATATGTTGCATATATTTAGACAATGGTGCTCTTCTTTTGATTTGATTTGAAAATGTTTAATTTTTTAGGGTTTGAAGATAAGCCAAACTTCTGGTGGAACTCTATTTATGATGATACAGTGACATGTCATCCAATTTGTTTGGGGTTTGGGGTTGTACCGTGAAGATTTACAAAGAGGAGCCGGTACTGCTTGGCATGCTAAGCACAGGTGTGGGATATGGTGAAAGGTAGATTGTTGTGATACAATGGTGGTAAAGTTGAAGAGCGGCGTGGTCTCCATGAAGATCCCTGAAGAGGTGCCAGTTCTGTTATGATAACAAAAGGTGTAGGTATGGTGAAACTTAGATGCGGTTGTCAATGTATTAAAATGGCAATGATTGTAGAAGGGTGGGGTTGTCAGGGATCAATCAGTTGGTGCCACTCCATGTTGAAATTGGAAGAGATTCTGGACCGCTTCACACACTAGGTTTTCAACGAATCCAGCATTTAACAGTTCCACATTAACAGTTTTTTATATGATTCCCTAGAAAGCTGCTAAATGCTGGTTCTGCTGTTCTGTGGGTATACAGCATACACTATATGCAGTGAGCAACAGAAAATACATGTTTTGATTTAGTTCTGTTATTCAAAATTAATGATCGTAATAGCAATATCAAAGGCAGTAATTGTTAATTATGAATTTTATGATAATCCTGCACCCATATTAAATATTAGCTCATTACTGATGATTCAAGCTTCTCATTAAGTTTCAACGTATTAAAGTGCAACAAAAATATTTAAAGATTTTTTATTAGTTTGAATACAGTTGAATATTTTGCCGAGTAGTGTATTGACTTTATAGTGAGAATGAATGTAATGTAACAATACTTGCGTAATGTACATCACATTTAAGCTGTTTCTATGTATTGTATATCAGTAGTTTCTTATACTTGTTGAATGTTAAGGATACAGTAGTTCACCACTGTGTATAATTTTGTGTGAGATCATATTTGATGGAAACATTTTATGAAATAAGTAGCAAGAAATTAGTAACTCAATTAAGCACAAATATTCAGTGGAAAATTAATTTACATAGTTTTATCTTTTGTATAAGATGCTTGAGTTTATACAATATGGCCTTTGCATGCAAAAAAGGGAGTAACATGAACCAACAATCCATGTCCATTTAGATAAATAAATCGTGTAATATTGCTTTATATTCTATAAGTGTGCATGTTATATGGCATATCACCAGTATAACCATTAAATATGTCATATCACCAGTATATAACCATTAAAAGCTCCCCTTATCATCTAAATTCTCCTATACAACCTCTGAATGGCTTTTGTTATTGGTCATGCACACAAGCATGCATACTTTTCATTTAACACGAACTGTATTATTTCTATGTTTATCTTATAACATTATTTTATTAGTCATGGAAATTTCTGGTATTTAGTACTTTTCAGTCTCATCCTACTATTTTTAATCGTTTGAAATGTAAATCCTGCATTTGTGTAATTTGTATTGATAGCACACATCTTGTCTTTCTCAAAGAGTAAAGCAGAATGCCTTGGATACATTTAAATTGCAATTTTGTGCTCTTTGACTCCTGGATTTTTGCAAAAAAAAAAAAAATCCAAGTGACAAAAAATTAAAAGAGTCATGCTTGATATGAAATGTAGTGTTATGCATAGTTACTGTTCATTTGCCAAATAAAAACAAAAAATGTCATTATTAAATAAATGTATTTTATCTCATTACCTACATATTAATGTGAGAATATTTCATACAATTACTTTCTAATTAATAATTTAATCTAAAATGTTGTTGGCAATAGTTGAAGTTACTGTTTTCCCTTTATAAATGCACACTGATAAATATTTAAAAACAATCCTAGCAAAATACTGCTTTATCAATTAATTAGCATGATTATTTTCTGTATTTATTGTATTCTGGTTTTCCCAAAATTCTCATAACCCTAATTTGGATAAGTTTGTTTAGAAATTAATGATTTTTATGACTTTCAACTTGCCACCATATAAATTTATTAAGCCAAACATTCATTTTCCTTGTACCAGTCATAATGATGATTAAGTTAACTATACAGACACAGGTGTTTGTTGCTGATTTCGATGGAAAACAAATTAAGTGCTCCATATATAGGGTGGTCCAGATCTAATTAGGCAATTTTCATTACACTATAACTTATTAAGTTTATTACATAGAAAATTACCCGGAAAATCCCAGACCATGGAGAAGTGTGCAAACTGACAACATGAAGAATCGTCTTCACGCTGAACTGGAAACGTCCCCGCCTAAATCAAAGTCATCCAGACGATCTGGATCTGCATAATTAGATCTGGACCACCCTGTATGCATGAAAATATTTGATCTTTTTGAATAAAAGTTACTTACATCTTTGATTTCAAAGTTGAATATATTTAACAAATAGAAAATATATCCAATCCAGTAGATGGATGTATGAGTTATAAGAACTTATCCCATTATGCAATGTAATGATAAAACTTTTTTATGTAGTAGAACCCTTACTGCAAAAAGATTTCCAATGATATCTGCTGTCTCAACTCAACAGGGTTCTTTTAATGAATAAAACTAATGCAAGAAAAAGAAAAAGTGCCAAGAGACATACAAAACTAGAACTATGCAGTCTGTCTAGGGTTTATCTGTCTTATCTTGGATTTATTATATGAATTTCCCCTTGGGATTAATAAAGTATCTATCTATCTATCTGTCTATCTATCTATCTATCTATCTATCTATCTATCTATCTATCTAATCTACAAAGTCCAAACATCACAAAATGAGAGGTTTTATGCTTGGAATGACAACAGGATTTAAGGCTGACTTCAAAAATGAACTCATGTATCATCTACAGTACATCCGGAAAGTATTCACAGCGCATCACTTTTTCCACATTTTGTTATGTTACAGCCTTATTCCAAAATGGATTAAATTCATTTTTTTCCTCAGAATTCTACCACAACACCCCATAATGACAACATGAAGAACGTTTACTTGAGGTTTTTGTAAATTTATTAAAAATAAAAAAACTGAGAAATCACATGTACATGAGTATTCACAGCCTTTGCTCAATACTTTGTCGATGCACCTTTGGCAGCAATTACAGCCTCAAGGTTTTTTGAATATGATGCCACAAGCTTGGCACACCTATCCTTGGCCAGTTTCGCCCATTCCTCTTTGCAGCACCTCTCAAGCTCCATCAGGTTGGATGGGAAGCGTCGGTGCACAGCCATTTTAAGATCTCTCCAGAGATGTTCAATCGGATTCCAGTCTGGGCCACTCAAGGACATTCACAGAGTTGTCCTGAAGCCACTCCTTTGTTATCTTGGCTGTGTGCTTAGGGTCGTTGTCCTGCTGAAAGATGAACCGTCGCCCCAGTCTGAGGTCAAGAGCGCTCTGGAGCAGGTTTTCATCCAGGATGTCTCTGTACATTGCTGCAGTCATCTTTCCCTTTATCCTGACTAGTCTCCCAGTTCCTGCCCCCCACAGCATGATGCTGCCACCACCATGCTTCACTGTAGGGATGGTTTTGGCCTGGTGATGAGCGGTGCCTGGTTTCCTCCAAACGTGACGCCTGGCATTCACACCAAAGAGTTCAATCTTTGTCTCATCAGACCAGAGAATTTTGTTTCTCATGCTCTGAGAGTCCTTCAGGTGCCTTTTGGCAAACTCCAGGTGGTCTGCCATATGCCTTTTACTAAGGAGTGGCTTCCGCCTGGCCACTCTACCATACAGGCCTGATTGGTGGATTGCTGCAGAGATGGTCGTCCTTCTGGAAGGTTCTCCTCTTTCCACAGAGGACCTCTGGAGCTCTGACAGAGTGACCATCGGGTTCTTGGTCACATCCCTGACTAAGGCCCTTCTCCCCCGATTGCTCAGTTTAGATGGCCGGCCAGCTCTAGGAAGAGTCCTGGTGGTTTCGAACTTCTTCCACTTACGGATGATGGAGGCCACTGTGCTCATTGGGACCTTCAAAGCAGCAGAAATGTAACCTTCCCCAGATTTTTGCCTCAAGACAATCCTGTCTCGGAGGTCTACAGACAATTCCTTTGACTTCATGCTTGGTTTGTGCTCTGACATGAACTGTCAACTGTGGGACCTTCTATAGACAGGTGTGTGCCTTTCCAAATCATGTCCAATCAACTGACTTTACCACAGGTGGACTCCAATTAAGCTGCAGAAACATCTCAAGAGTGATCAGGAGAAACAGGATGCACCTGAGCTCAATTTGGAGCTTCATGGCAAAGGCTGTGAATACTTATGTATGTGTCCTTTCTCAATTTTTTTTTATTTTTAATAAATTTGCAAAAATCTCAAGTAAACTTTTTTCACGTTGTCATTATGGAGTGTTGTGTGTAGAATTCTGAGGAAAAAAATGAATTTAATCCATTTTGGAATAAGGCTGTGACATAACAAAATGTGGAAAAAGTGATGCGCGGTCAATACTTTCTGGATGCACTGTAATATAATATTCCTTGAGCAATCCCTTGAACAAATGATTTGAATGCCGTTCATATGAGATTAAATGTTTTCATGGGGCCCCCAAAAATGTAGTGAATCAAGCTAATTCAGAAAATGCAATATTCATTAGGTAGGCCAAAATGAAAGTGATAAACAAAGGTCATAAAAGCTAGAAGCAGACAAAAGTTAAAATCTCTAAAGCTTTGATGAGCCATTTCCTTTGAAAAACTAAGTGCAGTCACCGTGTGATACATGGCTCAGTCTTAAATAGATAGCTGCCATGATGTCGCACACCATATTTGACCCACATACCCCTGAAAATAAGTGTTACCTTAGCACTTAAATGCCAATTAGCAGAAGTGACAATGTCACCTGTAAATGGCTACAAAATAGAAACACATCTAAAGTACAAATGTCAAAAATAGATCTTGAAACCAACTACACAGATGTATGTATTTACTATGTTGTCTAACTCACTTTTCCAAACAATACCACATCATGATCACTCATTGTTACTTATTGCTACCATTTTAATGTTCCCTCTCGGTCACTTCAATGCTCCGAAGAACTCTGGCAACTTTAAAGCCTAACCAAAGGTCATTTGTAGCCAAGCTTTAGAATCGCATTATATGTTGCATTGGCCATACATTTGCTTCAGAACTTGAAACTTCAAAGAATCATGCAGTTACATTTCTGTTACATCTGTTCTGGACCTAGATATGCTAAGAAGTGAATTTGGAGATATATAACCTTCCATTTGCCAGTTCTAACATTTAAACATGCCCTCTAGCATTCTAGGACCATATTGCCCAATTTCATCATAAGTCACAGTTTTGTCTCTGTCTCTTTCTGTCTGTCTGCCCGTTTCTGCCTTTCTTCTGCTTTACTGAGCCCTTTCCCTAGAACACTGTGCAATCCATCCTCCATTGTTGTAAAGAGGTGCAGAAATACCACACCTAAAGATTTTGCAGAGCGCCTTGAGTGTAAAGATTAGTACTTTCTCTTTTTTCCAGGAGCATTTTGTGATTCCCTGCTAAGATGCTGTTAGTGAGAAATTTGCCCATTCTCATTGTGTCTGCATGGGGTTCCCTCAGATGCTTCAGTTATTTTTAAAGACATTTGATAAAATATTACAATTGATAAAAATTACAACTTGAATCATACAAGTTATTTCCTTTATTGTTTGGGGTTTTTTCCCAGGTAACCCTGTTTTTTGTCACACATTTCCAAAGCAGTGCAAGTGACATTAATTGGCTATTCTCAATTGGCCTTGTTGATGTCTTTGTGTGTGGACCTTGCAACAACAGGGTTTTTAATGCCTTGGGCTGATGGGATAGGTTGTGTATCCCCCATTGCCACCTACCAAACCTGAATTGGATTAAGCAGGTTTGAGAATGAGAGTCATGTTATGGTATGCATTAAAACTGTGCTTTTCTATTTTTTTTTTTTTAATGAACTATATACAATTTTAGATTCTAAAGGAAGATTACATGTGTTTTTTTTATATTAAAATAATCACTTTTCTAGCACTCTTCATAGAGAGATTTTTCAAATTTCTCCTTTTTTCTTTCAGGACCAATGTTTTAACTAACTGTTTTTGTCTTGTTTCAGCAGTTCTGTCAGTGCAATCTGTTGTATTTTATATCTTCACAAGTTTTCCTTCACCTTTGCCTCTTTGTGTCCTGTCATTGCAGTGAGCTGTAAAACAGGCAGATATTAAAATCTGTTTCTTCAATTTCTAGTAGTGAAAACATCATTTACATTTAGAACCTTACCAAGATTTTCATGGTGAATATTATACAGGTGGTATTGTTTGATGCTGTTAACTCCTATAGAGTTATACAATATGTTGTTCATTTGGGACAATCCAAACTGATGTATTATACAGGGTGCAGCAGAAATACCTCCCACATTTTGAAAAATCACCGTGGGGTCCCCAAAGCAGGTAGAGGGGTGCGGTCCATTCCGTTAGATATGGTACATAATAAAGGTTTCAGTCGTCACCATACCGTAGTCGGGTGAGCATCGAGGCTTTGTAGTGGGGGCTTTTTTCAAAAAATGCCGAATCTGTAGCTGCGATGCAGAGGGTGTTTCGCACGCGGTTCGGTTTACGTGCTAATGAAAGTGTTCCAGACCGGAAACAGATTTTGCTGTGGGTTCAAAGAGTAAGGGCAACAGTCCTCGGCCCTTGGACCAACTAAAGGAGGTTATTCAAGAAGAAATTGAAGGAATTTCACCTGACATGCTAGTGAGAGTGATGGAAAACTTCCAAGAACGGCTCCTAATGTGTATCAGCCGTCAAGGCCACCATTTGGACGATATCATTTTTAAAACTTAAAGTAAAAAAACTTTTTTATATCTATGTTTGGGAAATAAAAAGTTTTTGGTGATACCTCGTAGCATTTTTTTTCAATCCCCCTTTGAAATGTGGGAGTTATTTCTGCCAAACCCTGTATATGAGTAATTGGTAGCCATCAATCAAGCCACAATAAGCAACATACAGTATATGTCTAAAAATTTAAGTGGAATAGAATGACTTTGTTATGATCATAAAGACTGCTTATACTTTACAATATTCAATTTGCTTATGCCTTTTCTACAGCTTACAGTCCCATTTCATCCAGGTTGAATGTGGACTTGTATAAATGTCTTTCAGCATTATCCCGTGTAGTGAAAAGTCAAGCAAAATGACCCCTTTTATTGGCTAACTAAAAAGATTACAATATGTAAGCTTTCGAGGCAACTCAGGCCCCTTCTGCTTTACAGTTTTCTTTAACATTAAAGAGGCCATTTGAAAATGCCACTCACATTTGCAGACCTGCAAAAATAGCATTATGTACTAAATTTAGCAAATCACCAAAAAACAGTCAAAAATACAAGCTTTTTTGAAATAACGGAAAGTAACATTTCTTTCTAATAGCGCAAAATGTAATGTTGTTTGATGTTATAATCGCAAACATCAAAAGCGCTGTAACAGTGCATGTTCCTCAACCTGACCTGACCTGCTGTTAGTGTATTTTAATGCAGCAGTAAATCATATCAACATTGGACTCTTACTCCTTGTAACGTGTAAGGTTTATGATTCTCTCTATCATTGTCACATAATCTGTGGCATCATGTTAGATCGTGCACTGGCTTCAGTTTTTTAGTAAAGAATGAGTAGGACTTCTGATTAGCATTCTCATTACTGAAGAATTATTTCAGCTTTAGCACAAAAATATAAAATGTATCCAATTAGAAATGTTAATTGGGCTTATTACTGATAATGGTGACAGGTACAGACTTACAAAGGAGTTTTGAAGGAATAATTGAATTCTAAAAAATTCTATTCTACTGAAATGTTGAGCTCTATTATTCTCCTTCAGATTACTTCGTACTTCGTTTCTGTTATTACATTTTAAATTTTTGTCTGCCAGTCCTAAATAAAATTTAATTATAAGGTATTTTATTTCAGTCAGGCTGAGGTAAGCATTATTTGTGCTTTCTCAAACATTGTAATTCCTGATTGTAGCAACATGTTGGTTTACTGTGTAGACTTGCAAGTAAGAATTTCATGCTACCCTGTTTAAGTGACAGCACTACAGTAGACATTTGAATGACTTTTTAATACGCAATACAGTACACTTTAAAGAAACTGGTGAATACTAAATTTGCCTGTCTCTTTACTCTACACTTTGCAAAGTCGTGTCTCATACATACACAGTTATTGGTCACCTTATTAGATACATCTTCCTAAAAGAAAGTTGGACTTGTTTGCCCTCACAATGGCCTGATTTCATCATCATCTTCATCAACTTCATGCACAAAATGCACAGCAGGGGTTCTAGCGTATATTGAATCAACTATTTCTATACAGGTAGTCCTCACGTTACGGACATCCGACCTATGACTTACGAACGAGGCTGCAGCTGCGACGCATGCGCCTCAGTAACTGCCGCTCCGTCATCTTCGGCCTGGGGATGCTGCAAGCGGTGACTGGAGGGGGGCAATTTCACTACTCGCGCAGTGTAGTGTCCTTTGGGCGGCTCCTGGCAGCAAGCGGTGACCCACGGTCCATAGTCATCGGGGCCACAGCTATCTCTTGTGTGCAGGACGATGGTTCGCTGCCCGCCCACTACGCCACCACAGCTACTGCTCCTGAGTGGACGCAGCTTGAATGGAGCGAAGAGGTGCGTTTCACTGCCTGCCCACCACACACGGCTGGTAAAGCTGCAAGCGGTGACCCGGTTGTGGCTGAACGGAGGCATTGTAGTGTGCCTCAGATGACTACCTGTTGAATTGGGGTTGGGCAATTCACTACCCGCCTTTGGCCGCACCGTGTTCGTTCTCGGTGGGTGGACACTGCAGGCAGCATACTGTAGTGGAGGTGACTGTGTGGTGGGCGAGGGATGAACCCCCCCTCGCCGCCCCAAGTCATTCTCAATAGTAAACCTGCTTGTACTGTTACGCACATAGCAGAAAGTTGTTTCTTGTCAGTACATCAGACATGTTGATGGGTGCCTTCCTGCTGTGATAGCGTGTACAGTGCTGTGCAGAAGAGCTCATTTTAACCTTTTGTCTTCACCCTTCACCCTTCAAGAATGTCTCTGAAACACATATCTAATGCAAGTGCTTGTGATACAGTAAAGAAGAGAAAAAACATCACCATGGAAAATAAAGCAGAAATAATAAAATGGTCAGAGAGGGATGAACCTCCATCATTCATTGGCAGAGCACTTGGTTACAGTCGGTCAACAATAGCATTTATTAAAATGATGTACCTGTTCCGACTTACATACAAATTCAACTTAAGAACAAACCTATAGTCCCTATCTTGTACGTAACCTGGGGACTGCCTATAATATATATATATATATATATTTATATATATAAAATAAATACATTTAAAAATCATTGGTGCACTTAGTTGGAGGTCATATGCAGTATGCAAATCTTCAGGTACTCATGATGTCCTTCTAGAACTTTCGCTGAGCTTCATATTTACATCTGAGGTGAAATACATGAATCTCACTGCTCTGTCTAGGAAAACGGCGGTAGCTTCGTCTTGATGCGGGATTAATTTGCATTCCCTTTCTCGTGTTTCTTTTAGCTAAGAAATTTCTGCAAAACAGCCATCCAATGCTTCGTCTGTCATTTTTTAACATTGATACACACCCACACACACAAAACTTTCTCTCTCTCTTTTTTTTAGGGCTCACTCTCCCTTGAACTTAGTACTAGCTTTCTTTACCCCGTTTTTTTTTTTTTACACTCTCATTTAATCCTCTTCCCCCTCGCTCCACTCCATCTTCCTTTATCCTCCCTCTCTGTCCCTTTAAAAAAAATAAAAAAAATAATCTCATTGGAGAACTAACGGCGTGTTCTACTTTGGTTGGTAGTAAAGAGCACCAATCCTGTTTCTCTCTGTTCCTGCTTTCCTCAAAGAAAAGAAAAAAAATTATGTGTCACTGAGGCTAACTACTAAGTTTACTAATATGTCCAACTATTTCGGATAGATTTTGTTTTTAGTTTAGAGCCAGACACTGTAAAGACAATGGACATTCAATTAGGATTCTTTTGATGTTTAACTCAGACCTTAACAGTTACTGCAATCCCTCCAACTTGTTTTCAGCTGCAAGCCTGTGTGAAGTAAACTTATCCAGATGGTGTCACCTCCGTTAGAGACATAAATTTCTCTGGTTTTTGCCAAGTTTCTGCTAAGCACAGCATATCAAGGTTGGAGTTTGTAATGTATTCTGATAGCACCATTGCTTTGCAATTAAGAGATCTTGTGTTAAACAATGCAGTATTAGCTAATGAGGGTTGGCTGTGCACAGATCCATAACCAGAGTTTATTTTAGCATATTGCAGATTTTGTACACTGGCACTCCTATTTCCAAAGCCAGGAGTAGGATAACATTTTCCTGAACAAATGCTGCTGGTGAACTTTCCATTCACAGCCAGACTTTGCCGATGACCTGATCCACAATGTTAGTATTTCAGATGCAGCACAATACCAGTTTTTTTTAGGACATTCCAGTCTGACCATTTGCTCTGGACAAATTTTTTAATATGCAGGAGTTCATGACGAGAGTATTTCAGCATGATAGAAATGATCTATTATCCAACAGTAGTAGAGCATACTTAAGCAACTGTTTCACTAGAGGACGCTGTCGCTCCTCAAACCCCACTGACAAAGTAAAAGCACCAGAAATATTTTCATTTCTTTTCTTCTTAAATAAATTGCGCCTTCAAAGAACCTCCACCACCACAATACACAATAATACAATTCAATAAATCAATCCTCCTTTTCTCCCAGAATCTCTGTCACACTACCTCCCAACTCTGGCTCAGCTTGCTGGATTTCCCATAGTCTTTTAAATAGTCCTTGACCCGGAAGTGCTTCTGTCCTTCTGTCCATGTGATTTAATACCACTTCCGAGTCAAATGAAGACATATTTTTTTCTTCAGCCCAGAAGTACTTCTGTTCTTCCATTCCTGTGACTTGGGATTACTTCCGGGCTTCAGGGAAAATCAAAATCCCTGTTTCTCCCTGCAGCGTCACACAATGGCACCCACGGCACCCAGCAGGGCTGTGAAGCCGAACTCCATCTCCCATTGTGCCCTGCGAGGTCCGGGGCATCTCCATGCTGCAGGGAAGACGCCATCTAGTGTCCTGGATGTGTCGGCCGGGATGAGCTGCCGGCCGTCCATCACACAGCGCAGTACAGTGGAAAAGGTGAGATGGGTGAGGTGGGGTGGCACAAATAAGCGGCGAAACCAACACAGCAAGAATCCAGTACAAGCTAAGATTGATGCCACTGGAGTAGTGATCCATTAAAAAGTAGGGGTTATTAAAAGATGCATATGAAAATAATTACCAAAATTAAAAGTTCCAACATGTAACATTAGCACCGCCAGCCAGGTTGGTGTGAACATTAGTTCACTTCTTCAGTTGAAGAGTATATTAGAAGGCATTGACAACGATCCAGTACATCCAATATATTTAAGAAGACAGAACATTCCCAATTCCTAGATCTCCAAGTTGCAAAGACAAATGTTCACAAATCAGGCAGCAGTGGGCAATTTAAAATAAAGTTTCATCTAGTTTTCATCAAAAAGATTCATATTGGTTGCCCCTGAGGCTGCGATCTGAGTCAAGTCAAGGTCCATGAAAATAAATCCAAATTCATTACAAAAAGTAATCAATTACATCCATGAACTATACATAAAGTAAGGACAAGTGAAAGTAGTGCAAAAAGTGAAAGGTTTAGCATGAATTTTAACAAAAAAAAGTTGTTTTATAGGGAGGAGTGTGCTGGTGTTCTCTCTGTGTTGATTAAATAGTAATAATAATAGTAGCCTTAGGTATGGTAACGTGGTGCTAATATAACATTAATTGTCTGTAAGCAGATTAACAAAGTGTAAATATTTACTTATTGTAAATTGATTAGAATTAAATATATTTTAAGTTTTACAATACAGGATGTCAGTCATCGTCACAGTATATCACACATAGCATCATTGTCCATTAAAATGTCTGGTAGATCAGCTCCATACCATAATACCATTCTCACATAGCATATAGCTATTTGCCTACCTGTTTTAAATAATACTGTTTGCAGATATTATGCAGTCAGTACATGAGAAGGGCAAGTGTAACTAATAAAGTGACCATTTTTCTATTATTACAAAGGAAAATATTTTGCCCACGTTCAAAATTGGACATTTTTTATTCAGATATGGATTGTCTCATTGTTCAGACTACATTTTCAAGTCTGCTTCTTATTTGCCCTCCCTTTAGAACCAGAACCCAAATATCATTGTCTTAGCCCTCAGCATTTTTAGTCATGATCTAGATTTTAAGCTTACTTTTATTTTTATATTTTTTTTTGCATTCATTTTTTATCCATAATTCATACACCCATGATCCTTCATACTGAATAAGGTACAAAGCATTTCCTTCTGTGACTTATAAGAAACTCTTAATGTGTGTATTGTATTTTAACTTGCTTTCCTTTGGAGGCAGGGAATTGTCAAGTAAGTACCTTCACATGAAACACTGGGTATGCATTTCTTAGTATTCCTTTCTACAGTAATCTTTTTAAAAAATAGCTTTACCTTATTTGTAGTACTTTTGAGGATTTACATACAGTTAATTAAAATACAGCCAATGTCCGTTTACTACAATAATTGTGCATGTGTTTTGGGTCTGCTCTCATCTGGCAGCTTCAGATCATTTGGTTCAGTTGTCAATACGGAAATATTATTTTAGAATTGAATTATTTCCAGTGCTGTCCAACTTGTGCACATTTTTGTCTTTATTATTTTAATTATCAAATCTAAATTTTGTGATACCAAATGAGAGGATGATGTTAACTGGACATTCATCTATTTTTGACACATGATGTCTGTTTTAAAATCTAAAATGTCTTAGAAAATGTAAAAGTATTAATGTATGGTTGTTAATTTTATTTAAAGTCTTGTTTGCTTTATGTATACATTCTTTTTATATTAAGTGAAATACTACATTTAGAATATCTATCATAAAAGTTTGAGTGAATGTTTTTTCTGATATTTTTATGAAGCATAATAAAACAATAAGCCGTGTGTGATGTTCTATGATCTTGTGTTCCGTTTTTCTTTAGTATAATTAGTAAAGGAGTCCACTATACATTTATAGTAATATAAGTAATTTGCTTTGTCTATAATTAATACAGTGGCAAACATTTTAAAACAAATAGTAATTATGTTAATATCATAAATAGCTGCACATAAAGTTAGAATGTGAAATTTTAGTACAAATATCATTTAAGTAGTAACATTTCTGAATTTGAATATGCAAATATAAGTAAATTAGATTTTAAAATATAAATGCTTTGTATTTAGTTTGAAAATAGTTACATACTATGTTTTTTAAATAGATTACTTTTTTGTCACTTAGTTAACATTTTTTGTTTAAAAGTGTTTTCAGTGATTTAATCTTAAATGTGCAGTTCAACAAGCAGGTAGCCTCGTGACTTCTTATTATTAGTATTTCACATTGTAGTACTATTTAAATAGATACATGACATCTTGAATTTGTGTATCCAATAATTTACCTTAAGAAATTTGAACATTGGTACCTGTTTTCAACCAGCACATAATGTAAACTTAATTCAGTAGCCCTTTTAAATGTAATTTATGTAATGATATTTTGTACATACTGTATGATTGTAGAGAGTTATAAAATACTTTTGATATATGTATCCAACATTGCTTTTGTATTCGATTAATTATTATTGCATTACCTTTGAAAATTGTGCTTTGTGTGATACCACAGTTAAATAATATGAAGATTATTAATATATCTTTATTATATCTATATTAATTATATCTATATTAATATATCTTTGTTTAGATGATACGCTAAAAAACAATACCAGACATCAAGTGATTCCCATATCTTCTGAAAAATAATAAGTGACAATAAAAAATTGGCCTTTCCCTGATATTTAACAATATCACTTCAGGTTTTGGAACAGGCATGAAAAAATCATGATGCTACTTGCTCTTTCCAGGCAATATGGATTTCTAACAGCTTTGACAATTAACTATACATCTTATTTTTCGAGTATTTTTAAAGCATTATTCCCAAGCTTTATGAGCTGTCAGCAGAATCTCTCCAGAAACAGAGGTAATAAACACATAACTGTTTACTGAATTCAAATCCTCATTGCCAAGACTTAATTTCTACCCTTTACTCTAGATTGCTTGCAGCTTTATTTTGCATTTGATGAAAATAATTGATATTTTCAAAGTGCAAAAGTCTTTCTTTTTTTGGCTTTATGCTGGCTTTCATTGAAGGATTACTTGGCAGAGATAGATATTGAGCGTCTTCGGTGTTTTTGAAAGCATGCCTCTGCTTGGAGTTCGTTTTTTTTGGACCAGGGAGCATTTCATTCTCTGACACTTCCTATGTCTTTCAGGTTACCTGCAACATTGCTAAGCTGTGTGTTGTGATGTGCTACGCTCTCTTTGATTGAGAATCTTACTTTTGAGCAAAGCTGGGGTCAAACATGAGCTTCTAATCCCATACCCGAGCCTGTTACCCTAAAGGATATTGTTTTTGAAGGAAATCTTTTATTGTCACATATACGTATTTAACTTACAAATTAATAATAAACTTCATTTTAAGAAACTGGCAAATATTGCATACCTCCTTCAATATTAATCCTAGCAAATAATAACCTCTTAAGTATAATATGTAAGGAAAGGACTGCAGCATGGTATACAGGTCTATAATCTTTTTTTGGCTACACTCACCTTGAAGCATTGACACGCTTCTTTCTTCCTATCCCGTAGGCGCTTTAGTACACAGTTTGCCAAGTGATGCCAGGGTATGAGACTTCAATTTGTAGACTGGTGCACTCTTTCTTTTTATAAATTCTTTTGCTAGCATGCTTGAAAAGCATGGTTTGTACTACACAAGAATGACAACAAATCTAAAGGTTGCTTGTGCATGACTTAAAGGAAATCTTCATTCTTTTGACTTAACTACTAAATTTTCTACTTGGCTTTATTTGCTGCTTCAAAGAGGATCCAGGTAAATGTCTCGCTCTTTGTGTGATGTATTTTAATGTCTGATTGCCTCGATATACCATATATATATATTTGTACTCAAACCTCAGATGCTTTTGTTCATTTGTTTTTTTTGTTTTTTTGAATAAGGAAAAAGTAATTGTTCATTCCACCTCACAAACTGACATCTTAATTCCGGAGGAGAAGGTCATTTGTGAACAATATGTGCAGTACGGTGTAATGAAATTACAGTAGGAAAACATGGAAAGCTGTTAAATCCTCGTTTAAAAGTTTACAAATGTTAGGCATGACTTAAAAATGAATACCTCGCACTAAAACGTGGAACCAGTTTACTACTTTAATATACATACAATATGCACATAGATTAAACAGTTGTGTTGTTTCATCATTATGGAAATCATTCTGAACTCTGTTCACAGTATTATTTGCTGCTGATAATGCAGTATTCACATAATTCATTGTTCTGGCATAAATCGTACTGAGGGTAGGATGTTTTCTGCTATTGTAAAGCTGAAATGCTGTAAAGCTGGTAATAAAGTGGCCCAGTTTGCTTAAAAATGACTTGTACAACCAGTGTTAAGCTTCTTTCCATAGTCACTAGAGGTGACTGACAAACATCGATGATGGAACGCCACGCCATAAAATCAGCTGTTTTGGTTGTGTGCCCTTCAGGAATGTTGCACCATCATTGCTGTCAGTCTTACAACTGAAGTAAGAAGGTGGTGTCACCGCTGACAAGAACTCATTGCCAGTTCAAGCAATTTAGACTGCTGGAGACCAGTCCTGATAAGCTCAGCTATAGTCATAAATGGAGTTCCAATTTTGCAAGTGTTTGCCCATAGTCTATAAGATGTTAACGTAGGTGCTGTAATGGCCTGTTGTATGACCCACTGGTTTTCCCATAGAGTTGATTTCTAACTTAGGTCCATATTACGACAGTTTTTATTGCATGTTTATATCCATATGGCCAGCATGTATCTTGGTGCCTCAGGCTGGCAATGTAGTTTTACATCAATTACTGGTTAAGCCTTCAGCCTTCAACAAACTCATTTAATATGTACTTTTATATGTAATTTAGTATGACAGATGAACACATTGTTGAAACATTTTTCCTGAAGTCAACATGGTGATCTTCAAGTTCAGCCCTCTAGTGGTGGTCCTCGGTGTACTGAATATGCAAACTTAATCATTCCTTTACTTGACAAATTTCATCTACCACGCTAATTTTCATATAAATTTGAAACACGACCTCTGGGCAGAGCCACAGAGAGAATTTATGTCATTTTTTTCATATGTTATTCTGTATTACTGTAAAATATTGTGTATATATATATATTGTGATATGGACGCTATATAGTGCCCGACCCGACACAGACTCGCACTGAGGCATGTGTAAAAAACACAAACAGACTTTATTTTCTTCACCTGTGGGGCACGTCTTCCCCGTGAACCCCACAGGCAATACACAGTCCCAAAAGCACTTAACACAATCACTTTCTCTTCCTCTTTGGCACCACCACTCCTCTCAAGCAACCTTGTCCTCCTCCACCCAACTCTGGCCACTGAGTGGTGGTGAATCGCCCCTTTTATAGCCCTCCCGGAAGTGTTCTAGGTGCTTGACCACCTGGTCCCAATTGCACTTCCGGTTTTGGGCTGAAGATTTATCCAGCCGGGCTGTGGAATCCAGGCCGCACCCCTTAGCGGCCACCCCAGCTCCCAACCAGGCTGTGGAGGACTCCATCTCCCATGGAACCCTGTGGGAGGTTGGGGAATCACTGTTGGTCAGGGAGGCTATGTGTGTGCGTGTGTGTATGTGTATATATATATATATATATATATATATATATATATATATATATATATATATATATATATATATATATATATATATATATATATATACATACAGTGGTGTGAAAAACTATTTGCCCCTTCCTGATTTCTTATTCTTTTGCATGTTTGTCACACAAAATGTTTCTGATCATCAAACACATTTAACCATTAGTCAAATATAACACAAGTAAACACAAAATGTAGTTTTTAAATGATAGTTTTTATTATTTAAGGAGAAAAAAAATCCAAACCTACATGGCCCTATGTAAAAAAGTAATTGCCCCCTGTTAAAAAATAACCTAACTGTGGTGTATCACACCTGAGTTCAATTTCCGTAGCCACCCCCAGGCCTGATTACTGCCACACCTGTTTCAATCAAGAAATCACTTAAATAGGAGCTGCCTGACACAGAGAAGTAGACCAAAAGCACCTCAAAAGCTAGACATCATGCCAAGATCCAAAGAAATTCAGGAACAAATGAGAACAGAAGTAATTGAGATCTATCAGTCTGGTAAAGGTTATAAAGCCATTTCTAAAGCTTTGGGACTCCAGTGAACCACAGTGAGAGCCATTATCCACAAATGGCAAAAACATGGAACAGTGGTGAACCTTCCCAGGAGTGGCGGCCGACCAAAATTACCCCAAGAGCGTAGAGACGACTCATCCGAGAGGTCACAAAAGACCCCAGGACAACGTCTAAAGAACTGCAGGCCTCACTTGCCTCAATTAAGGTCAGTGTTCACGACTCCACCATAAGAAAGAGACTTGGCAAAAACAGCCTGCATGGCAGATTTCCAAGACGCAAACCACTGTTAAGCAAAAAGAACATTAGGGCTCGTCTCAATTTTGCTAAGAAACATCTCAATGATTGCCAAGACTTTTGGGAAAATACCTTGTGGACTGATGAGACAAAAGTTGAACTTTTGGAAGGCAAATGTCCCGTTACATCTGGCGTAAAAGGAACACAGCATTTCAGAAAAGAACATCATACCAACAGTAAAATATGGTGGTGGTAGTGTGATGGTCTGGGGTTGTTTTGCTGCTTCAGGACCTGGAAGGCTTGCTGTGATAGATGGAACCATGAATTCTACTGTCTACCAAAAAATCCTGAAGGAGAATGTCCGGCCATCTGTTCGTCAACTCAAGCTGAAGTGATCTTGGGTGCTGCAACAGGACAATGACCCAAAACACACCAGCAAATCCACCTCTGAATGGCTGAAGAAAAACAAGATGAAGACTTTGGAGTGGCCTAGTCAAAGTCCTGACCTGAATCCAATTGAGATGCTATGGCATGACCTTTAAAAGGCGGTTCATGCTAGAAAACCCTCAAATAAAGCTGAATTACAACAATTCTGCAAAGATGAGTGGGCCAAAATTCCTCCAGAGCGCTGTAAAAGACTCATTGCAAGTTATCGCAAACACTTGATTGCAGTTATTGCTGCTAAGGGTGGCCCAACCAGTTATTAGGTTCAGGGGGCAATTACTTTCTCACACAGGGCCATGAAGGTTCGGATTTTTTTTCTCCCTAAATAATAAAAACCATCATTTAAAAACTGCATTTTGTGTTTACTTGTGTTATATTTGACTAATGGTTAAATGTGTTTGATGATCAGAAACATTTTGTGTGACAAACATGCAAAAGAATAAGAAATCAGGAAGGGGGCAAATAGTTTTTCACACCACTGTATATATATTGTCAGGGATGCCAGGGGCAACGACCCGGCCGGGACGCCGTGAGGGACCGGAAAAGGGTCAGAGCCCACCCTGGATCACGTGGGGGCCGCCTTCCTGGTTGCTCTGGGGGCCACGGGTACAGGGAATGGAAGCTCCACCCTGTAGAGGCCCGTGGTCACCGCCAGGAGGCACCCCAATGCCTTGGGGACCTGTTACGCCAGCTCTTCCTCCACACCAGGAAGTGCTGGGGGAAGATTTAGGATGGCACCCGGAGAGCTGTCGGGAGGACAGCCAGCACTTCCGCCATGCTGGGGTGTGGCCAGAGGAGGAATGCCGGGAACACCTGGAGCTCATCCGGGGACTGTATAAAAGGGGCCGTCTCCATTCATTCGAGGCTAGAGTTGGGTGGAAGAAGGACAAGGCAAGAAAGGAGAGTGGAGGCGGCCCGAGAAGAAGGCATTTGTGGCCAGGACTGTGATTGTTGGGGTAATTGTGCACTAAATGGACTGAGTCTGTGTGACTTCATTGTTGTAAATAGTTTGTAAATAAACGTGTGGTGGTGATTAAGAACATGTCCGCCTGTCTGTGTCCAGGTCGGCTCCACAATATATATACACTCACCTAAAGGATTATTAGGAACACCTGTTCAATTTCTCATTAATGCGATTATCTAATCAACCAATCACATGGCAGTTGCTTCAATGCATTTAGGGGTGTAGTCCTGGTCAAGACAATCTCCTGAACTCCAAACTGAATGTCAGAATGGGAAAGAAAGGTGATTTAAGCAATTTTGAGCGTGGCATGGTTGTTGGTGCCAGACAGGCCAGTCTGAGTATTTCACAATCTGCTCAGTTACTGGGATTTTCACACACAACCATTTCTAGGGTTTACAAAGAATGGTGTGAAAAGGGAAAAACATCCAGTATGCGGCAGTCCTGTGGGCGAAAATGCCTTGTTGATGCTAGAGGTCAGAGGAGAATGGGCCGACTGATTCAAGCTGATAGAAGAGCAACTTTGACTGAAATAACCACTCGTTACAACCAAGGTATGCAGCAAAGCATTTGTGAAGCCACAACACGCACAACCTTGAGGAGGATTGGCTATAACAGCAAAAGACCCCACCAGGTACCACTCATCTCCAATACAAATAGGAAAAAGAGGCTACAATTTGCACAAGCTCACCAAAATTGGACAGTTGAAGACTGTAAAAATGTTGCCTGGTCTGATGAGTCTCGATTTCTGTTGAGACATTCAAATGGTAGAGTCAGAATTTAGCGTAAACAGAATGAGAACATGGATCCATCATGCCTTGTTACCACTGTGCAGGCTGGTGGTGGTGGTGTAATGGTGTGGGGATGTTTTCTTGGCACACTTTAGGCCCCTTAGTGCCAATTGGGCATCGTTTAAATGCCACGGGCTACCTGAGCATTGTTTCTGACCATGTCCATCCCTTCATGACCACCATGTACCCATCCTCTGATGGCTACTTCCAGCAGGATAATGCACCATGTCACAAAGCTTGAATCATTTCAAATTGGTTTCTTGAACATGACAATGAGTTCACTGTACTAAAATGGCCCCCGCAGTCACCAGATCTCAACCCAATAGAGCATCTTTGGGATGTGGTGGAACGGGAGCTTCGTGCCCTGGATGTGCATCCCACAAATCTCCATCAACTGCAAGATGCTATCCTATCAATATGGGCCAACATTTCTAAAGAATGCTTTCAGCACATTGTTGAATCAATGCCATGTAGAATTAAGGCAGTTCTGAGGGCGAAAGGGGGTCAAACACCGTATTAGTATTAGGTGTTCCTAATAATCCTTTAGGTGAGTGTATATTTATATACATATTTATATGTGTGTATATATTTATGTATATATATATATATATATATATATATATATATATATATATATATATATATATAGGTTTGTATTTTTTTTCTCCTAAATAATAAAAACCATCATTTAAAAACTGCATTTTGTGTTTACTTGTGTTATATTTGACTAATGGTTAAATGTGTTCGATGATCAGAAACATTTTGTGTGACAAACATGCAAAAGAATAAGAAATCAGGAAGGGGGCAAATAGTTTTTCACACCACTGTATATACTGTATATGGCAACAGGAGCAAGCAGCATGTCACATTAAACAAGGAGCTTCTGTTAACCACAGGAAATCCATTGTAGCAAAAGTTTACAGTAACTTTAGTCCACATGGACATCCTGGTCTAGTTCAGTTTCATATTTTGCAGCTACTGATAGGTTACTTTCTAATGAGATGAACGTCACATTTCAGTACAAAAATACCTCCGGCTTTGAATTTTACTTCACAGACTTAACTGATTTTAACTGTATTGACTGTCTGCTGTTTTCAAAGTGGGCCTTAGTGAAAGGCACTATAGTTTCAATATTAAGACTGTGTCCTCTTGTCTTTTGAGCTTTGAACTGGTTGTAGGAACATTACAGTAACAATGCTAGGAATAAAGATTTTGAAGAGAACAGGCTATTCAGCTCAACCCAACTTGTCAAATGAATTGTGCAGAATGCAAAGCACGGAGTGTGCGAAAAAACTGCTACTTCTCATCACTCTTTTTGATGGGGATGGTAAGTGGGCGATAGTTCACACCTTAGTTCCAATAAATAAAGCCCAATTGAACGTAGATCATGCAACAGGACAATGGTGTAAAACACACAAGCAGACAAATGACAGATAAGTGAGAAAGCGACAATGTGAGGCTTTGCAGTTTTGAAAGGACTTAACGACAGCCATTCATATGAAAAAGTGAAGAATTAGAGGAGTGTGCCAGAGATGCTGAGAACTAATATGCTGGACGGATGAATTGTTTAAGGAAATGTTATTTCAGTGTATTAATAAAGGAGTTTTTAACACAGTTATTGAATTGGGATTTCAGATTATACATAATAAAATACAAACAGTTTAGAAGTTTTGTTTTTTTTTTTTTTTTGTAAAATCAGTTTACATTCACTTTCTGTAAGGGCTCATTTATACTTCACGCTCAGAACGCGTACGCGTCCGCATCATGGCTGCCACTCGTTTCCAGCGTTCATTTCATGCGTCCTCTGAGCAGGTCCTCAGAAATTAACGCGACGCGTGCGCGAGTTGCAGTACCAGCAAAAACTCGGGGGGCGCAGTGTGCTAAAAGTCGGAACGTGACGTCAGAGTCTCTGTTTACTATCTACATGTGACAGCAAGCCTCTATGGAGATCCTTCGGGGATCGATGTGCGCGCTTTGCTGTTTGATGAATGGTTCAAAGTGGTGAACCAAAATGCCGACATACAGATGCATTCGTGGTGCTTTTATATTCAAGCGTCGCATATTCCCGATCGTAATGACACGATACATTTTAAAAGTCTCACATACCATCTTTTGTGTCGTCTTTTTAAATTTTTTATTTTTGCAACTTAACAACAGCAACATCATGCATAGCGTTATATTTGAACCACTGAGAAAAAAATAAAGGACACGGTGAAAACGTGTATTTTGTGATTAAAGTGGAAATTTTGGCTTTAATCTCGAAATGTCCACTTTAACCTCGTAGTTTACTTTATCATTAAAGCAGACCATCGTAAACGTCATCCCAGTTTTTAATCGCTATGAGCTTCTTGGACCTGACAGCTGCGGCAAGCAGCAAAAGATCACCACACAGAACACATTAAATGTCTGATATTCCAACTCTCTGCACATTTAGAATCTTTAGATTCATACTTGATATCACTTTCATGATGAAATGCATTAAAGTGTGTATGTTACATTTTACATATAATTTCATTTAAATAATGAATACTGTTAATAATTACACACATGGGGGTGACACGGTGGCGGAGCAATAGCACTGCTGTCTCGCAGGGAGTTACGTGGCTGGTATTTCCTGCTTGTATTCCACACTGTGCTCCGCTTTCCTTCCAAAGATAAGCAGATTTGGGGATTTGGTGCCGCTAAAATGACGCGAGTGTATGTGTGCTTGTATTCACCTTGCGATGAGCGGAGACTTCGTCCAGGGATTGTTTCTCAGTCGTGCCCAATGCTTGTTGGAATGGACACATCCCTGGATTGATGGATTTAATCAATAAACATCCTTTTCACAGATATTGCGGTAAGGTGTTATCGGAATTTAATAGGTGATTTAGGCAATTCACAACACAGAGAAGCCGAACATGTTCTCACCGTGATAATATCTCACACTGCCACCTGGTGGACTCCTCCAGATTTACGTAAAGTACGCTCGCAAGTATAAACACTTCAACGCTTGCGTAGCAGGAGTGTCCGCTGCAGCATGCATCGCGTCGCGTGAAGTATAAATGAGCCCTTGGGGCCTTTAGAAGACAGGCTGTGACTATCTGGGTTATTTTAAGGAACTGTATACTCCTGTTTTCCAAATATTATGAACTAAATCTTGTTGTTCATCTGAAGAAATAGCCAGTAGTTAGATATTTGTCAAGCTTTGATTTGTGTAATTAATGTATGTTTGATGTGCTGTCCATTCTAATGCTACTACCTTAAAGGCTATACTAGCACAGAGCACACCGTTTACCTCAAAAAGGCACAAATCAACCTGCTGGACATCATGAGTGAGCTTCTGTCCCTTTTAACTGGTGCTAGGTAGGCCCATCCCCTTACTAGTCGTCTTTCTTTCGCTCATTTGTTTTCTAGCAAAATCTTCTCTTTTTCACTAGAAAATCTTGGTTTTTGTGACAGCCTGAGCCTCTGCCATTCATTTTTAAAGGATTTGTTTGCTCCTGTACACCAAAAACAAAGGAAATTTACACAAACAAGTGTAAATTCAATTTTATGAAACTGCATATTAACTGCTGTATTAATTTTCCCATTAAATGTTAAAATAATCTTTTATATTTTTTAAATGGTACCAGTAAGTACTGGAAAGTACTTTCTTATATAATATGCTACCGTGGCTGTTTGTTTGTCTGTCCAGGATTTTAAATCACGTGTAGCTCGTAAACCATTTGACCTATTGACCTGAAATTTGGTACACATATACAACGTGGTGCCTACTATCCGGTTTTGGGGTGACGATTGACCTCCAAGGTTATTCCTCTTTTTATTTTTATTTTATGTTATTGTAGAATTAACTCTCAGCAGTAAGCATACGGCCTCCGTTCTTATCCCTCCCACCTTCGCCATCACTACGTCTACCTCTTCATATCTTAAATCATTCTTGAGGCAGATCGAAGACTTCAGTGCCAGCTTAAGTGAAAAATTAAGGAAATTGTACTAAGTAGCTGCAACACAAACACTGACTTAATCAGTTTTAATTAACGCGAAATGATGCCGACGAAAGAAGAGAAGCAGCGGGCCGCTAGGGTGGAGAAAAGAAGAGCCGCTCAGGAAGCAGCAAGCGCATCAACCTCTGAGCAAACGAATGCTAAACGTACAGAGAAAGAGGAAGAAAACTAGGAATGCTCAAGTCAAGTGTATTCACTGCACGCCATCGTGCAGTACGCCATTACTGTTTTCCCAATATTTCAGGTATCTGGGTTGCAAACAACACAGTGCATATTGTATGTTCTGAACCGTGGAATTAACATGCTGCAGTATGTTTTCCTACAAGCAATTAACATGTTATTTATTTTCGAAAGTTCATGTGGTACCGTAGAAATTAAATTATGCTGAATGCTTGACAAATTATTATAAACTTTAAATCTGTCATGAAAGATTTAAAGTTTTTACAGATATTCTTCTGTAGCCTTGTATGCATTTTTCATGTCCACTGTATAGTTTAAAAGCCAATTCCTTAATTAAAATTATGATAATGTATATGTTGGTAATGTTTTTTTAAGGGTTGCGCCAAAATGTAAGGATCATATTAATCTTAGGATTTAATAAAGATCAAATTGATAATGATTAGACTATAATTAATTATATGTACAGTACTTTATTGACTGCTCTACAAACTTCCCATCCTCATGAAAGCTTTTTTCACACTGTTCTGTGATTCAACACTGCTGCCTGGACAGTTTGTCTTTGTCTTTGTCGCTGTCACTAGAGGCAGCTAATGACGACTGGGTCTGCTGTGGTGATGTCTGTATTCCATCGTCTTTAACTATGCCTGATACTGAATTGTCACATTCAATACAGTTGTCTTCATATGCATGTTGAAAGCTGCATGAATGTTATCTGCGAGGATTTCTTTCTTCATAAGAAAGTAAATCACCAATCAGGGTTGAAATGACAAGTCTTTGTCTTCCCATTCTAAAAATGTAATGGAAGCATGTGTAAGACAATAGTTATAAGTACTAGTCAGAATAACGTACATTTCAATATTGACAGGAACTTGTTTGGCAATTCGAATAAGCTTATTTATTTTTAAAATGACACTGGTTCTCTTCCCGTGTTTATATAACATACAGAGAATGCACAAAGTGTGCATGCTCCCTTAGACTTTTATATTTTTTTTACTCTGTTGTACTATACCCTTTGAATGGATAAAATTGGAATTTTCTGCCACTTATCAGAAAAAAATATATTAACATTAAAAGCTAATTTCTTAAGATCATTCTAAATTGCAAATCAAATACAGAAAATGGGGTGGCACGGTGGCACAGTGGTAGCGCTGCTGCCTCACAGTAAACAGACCAAGGTTCACTTCCCGGGTCCTCCCTGCGTGGAGTTTGCATGTTCTCCCCTTGTCTGTGTGGGTTTCCTCCCACAGTCCAAAGACATGCCGGTTAGGTGGATTGGTGATTCTAAATTGGCCCTAGTGTGTGTTTGTTGGGTTTGTGTGTGTCCTGAGGTGGGTTGGCACCCTGCCTTGTGCCCTGTGTTGGCTGGGATTGGCTCCAGCAGACCCCCGTGATCCAGTGTTCGGATTCAGCGGGTTGGAAGATGGATGGATGGATACAGAAAATGACATAATTTAATTCAATTTTTGGAAAAGATGCCATCATCCAAAATGCTAGACATGAGTCACTTCAACTTTATGCATTAAAACACTGCAGCTTTTGCGTTAGTTGTCTTCTCAAAATTTCTTAAGCTAGATGAGAAATGCTAGTGAATTACAATTTTCTAGTTAATGTGAAAAGGGCGGCACGGTGGCGCAGTGGTAGCGCTGCTGCCTCGCAGTTAGGAGACCTGGGTTCGCTTCCCGGGTCCTCCCTGCGTGGAGTTTGCATGTTCTCCCCGTGTCTGCGTGGGTTTCCTCCGGGCGCTCCGGTTTCCTCCCACAGTCCAAAGACATGCTGGTTAGGTGGATTGGCGATTCTAAATTGGCCCTAGTGTGTGCTTGGTGTGTGGGTGTGTTTGTGTGTGTCCTGCGGTGGGTTGGCACCCTGCCTTGTGCCCTGTGTTGGCTGGGATTGGCTCCAGCAGACCCCCGTGACCCTGTATTTGGATTCAGCGGGTTAGAAAATGGATGGATGGATAGTTAATGTGAAATAATAGTGTTTCTTGCTTGAATTGAAATTTGGTTTCATCTCTCTTGCTGACACTTATCAGACTTTCCTCCAGATTTTCTGTCCACTTTGCTGAACATAGTTTGCTTTACATCTTCACAAATCTTGTAGACTGAGACCCACAGAGGTGGTATTGTGTCATTTTGGTTCTGCCAACATAAAGACTTTATGACATGGAATGCTACTAATGCTTACCGGTATTCCATATATAGTATTTTATTGTAAAGACCTCAAAGGTCATTAAGCAACTGTGGGTGTAAAGGAAACAGTCCTAATAAAATATGTTTGCATCCAGATGTGTAAAATCTTAAGCTATCTCAGGAGTGTCAAACGGAGATCTCAGTGGGCCATGATGGCTGCGTGTATTCATTACAGCCACTTTCTTAAGTAGTACCCAATCACTGTTGTTAATGAAACTGACTTCTTTAGTCTTAGTTAACTTATGATTCATTACCCATAATCGCTTCTTTTTTCCCTGACCAGCATCCAAACAATAATGAAATGCAAATGTCTATTTATCTATTCAGTATGGCTCGTTTTTGCTAACATCCACCAAGTGAGGTGTTCACAAGTGAGCAAGTGGATAACCTCCCAGAGGTAACAGGGACTACTAAGGAGGTACTGAGGGATTTGGAATTTGTAGAAAGAGAAATGCTGCTCAGATTAAATAAGCTGTAATCAAACAAATCACCAGGACCAGATAATATTCACCCTCGTGTTCTTAAGGAGGCTAGTGAGTACAGATATAAACCCTTGACACGTATTTTTAGGAAGTCACTATGCACTGGAGAGATTCTGAAGGACTGGAAAATGGCAAATATCATCCCATTATATAAAAAGGGTGACAGGGCAGATCCAAGCAACTATAGGCCAGTAAGCTTAACATGCATCACAGGAAAATTAATGGAAGGAATTATTAAAGATGAGATTAAACAACACATGGCAAGGACAGGAGTTATTCTGAACAGTCAGCATGGGTTGAGAAGAGGGAGGTCGTGTTTTACTAACAGCCTGGAATTGTATGAGGAGGCAACAAAAGGATACGATCAAAGTGGAGCTTATGATATTATTTATCTGGACTTTCAGAAAGCATTTGATAAGGTGCCACATGAGAGGTTGGTTTTTAGATGGGTGCAGAATTGGCTCAGATACAGGAAGTAGGGAGCGATGGTACAAGGAACCTCATCACAACTGGCCGATGTTAAGACCCCACAGGGGTCAATGCTAGGGCCGCTGCTATTTTTAATATATATAAATGATTTAGATAGGAATAGAAGTTACAAGCTGGTTAAGTTTGCAGGTGATACCAAGATAGGTGGATTAGCAGATAATTTGGAATCCGTTATATCATTACAGAAGGACTTGGATAGCGTACAGGCTTGGGCAGATTTGTGGCAGATGAAATTTAATGTCAGTAAATGTAAAGTATTACACATAGGAAGTAAAAATATTAGGTTTGAATGCACAATGGGCGGTCGGAAAATCGAGAGTACACCTTATGAGAAGGATTTAGGAGTCATAGTGGACTATAAACTATCAACTTTCCAACAGTGTTCAGAAGCCATTGAGAAGGAAAACAGTATGTTAGGTTATATAGCGCCTTGATGTGTGGAGTACAAGTTCGAGGAGGTTCTGCTCAACCTTTATAACGCACTGGTGAGGCCTCATCTGGAGTACTGTGTGCAGTTTTGGTCACCAGGCTACAAAAAGGACATAGCAGCACTTGAAAAGGTCCAGAGAAGAGCGACTAGGCTGATTCCAGGTCTACAGGGGTTGAATTATGAGGAAAGATTAAAAGAGCTGAGCCTTTACAGTTTAACGAAAAGAAGATCAAGAGGTAAAAAATTATTGAAATGTTTAAAATTATGAAGGGAATTATTCCAGTGGATCGAGACTGTTATTTTAAAATGAGTTCATCAAGAACACGGGGACACAGTTAGAAAATTGTTAAGAGTAAATTTCGCACAAACATTAGGAAGTTTTTCTTTACACAAAGAACGATAGACACTTGGAATAAGAGACCAAGTAGTGTGGTAGACAGTGTAAGAAAAAGAGACATGAGGCATGGCAGGGTTTGGGGCAGCCACCCGTTTAATTCGGTTTCCTGGCTGCAAAAGTAATCGGTTCAGCCGGAGGGCGGAAGTGATGTCGTCCTTGGTGCTGGAACCGGAAGTGATGTCGTCCTCGGGGCGGGGACCGGAACTGATGTGTCCCGCTTTGAGGTGTCAGCTCCTGGTGGGATTTCCTGGGAAAGACCTGTAGAGAACTCAGAAAAAGCGTTAGCGTACGGGGCAGATGTATAATCAGTCCTCTCTAAGCCCTTCAGCTGCCTCCCATGCACACGTGTGTGACAACAGTAAGACTTTACGGACTCTCAAAACTCAATCTGATGTTTTTTTGGAAGAAATAAGTGGATAAGACTAGCGAGCTTTGTCGGGCTGAATGGCCTGTTCTCGTCTAGATTGTTCTAATGTTCTTAAGTCAAAATGCAGCCCTGTGGTGTAGACTGATGGCCAGATATGCTTCACTGACCATATTGCAACTGTCTCTTGTTCTTGCAGAATCTTTCTGTAAGACATCTGAAAGATCAGACCATATCTAACAGAGTACGCGGCCCAACTCATCGTCTAGGCTTTGGTCTTTTCATGTCTGGACTACAGAAACTCTCCACTAGAAGAAGCCCCTGCATGTGCTGCCAAGTTGCTGTAGATAACTAAAAATGCATCAGCATGTCTTGTGTTTAACCAGCCAAGATGGGCAAATGTCACTCCTCTTCTCAGGTCGCTACTTTCACTCCCTGTAGCAGCATGCATTAAGTTAAAATCCTAGATGCTTGTCTATAGACTAGTCAGTGGGCCTGCACCTATGTATTTGAGGACATTTGTTAGAACTTCTGCTCCTTCTTCCCCACTCTTGTTCACTTTGACACTCATAAGATAATTGAGTGTTCGATACTTGCATAAGAAATTGTAAGATACCTTTATTGTCGCTGTACAGTACAATGAAGCATTGTTTGGAGCAAGCCCATAGATGCCCTAGGTAAAGGTATATAAAAGTAGACATTAAACTACAAGAAGTACAAACGTAAAAGTAAACATTAAACTATCAGAAGCACAGTTACTGTTAACAGTTCCAAATACACACCGAGTAAAAGTAAATATGTTTGCATAAATAGATAAATAATAAATGAAGTCACAGTAAGACTGACAGTCAATTTAATGGTCAGGAGGTCTACATGGGTCACGTATAATTGGGCGACTATGTGTGGCTAATACAAAACTTCGGTTCAATCAGCGTTCGATCGCTGAGCATTTAATTCAATTTGATTGCTTTGGGCTAAAAGCTGTTCTTCAGCCTGGGAGGTATCCTAAGTGTCAGGACTAGGCCGGTCAAGAAAAGCTGTCCTTCAACAACAACAACAACATTTATTTCTATAGCACATTTTCATACAAATAATGTCGCTCAAAGTGCTTTACATGATGAAGAAAGAGAAATAAAAGACAAAGTAAGAATTAGAATAAGACAACACTAATTAACATAGAATAAGAGTAAGGTCCGATGGCCAGGGAGGACAGAAAAAACAAAAAAAAACTCCAGACGGCTGAAGAGAAAATAAAATCTGCAGGGGTTCCAGGCTACGGGACCACCCAGTCCCCTCTGGGCATTCTACCTAACATAAATGAAACAGTCCTCTTTGTATTTAGGGTTCTCATGGAAGGACTTTATGATGATGGTCACGTAGACTTTTGGCTTTTAGTCCATCAATGTAGGAGTCACAGATGTTCAGTGTGACTTTGTGTGCATCTCAATACATCAGACAAGCATTTCTGAGAAAAACTTTACATGTGGTCAAAAAACTCCGTAGAGATCGGTGCATACAAGACCATAATGAATCACACTATGGGAAACGCAAATTGCCATTACTTATGTATGGCACAATGTTAGAAATACAAGCAGTATGAGAACAAAGTAATCACCAAAATAAAAAGTTAAAAGAACTCAAAGACTAAGCAATACTGAGTTGAACACACATCATTCTTATCATTAGACAAGGATCATGGTAGCAGGTGCTGTGAGGGTCTCTACTACTAAAGGAGACATGCCTCAGAGTGAATTTGCATGTCAAACTGAACATGTATGACAACAGGACTTTTTTAGAAATAATTGTATTTAACCTAAACTCACGGGAACCAACTTGGTGAGATACAAGCAGTTTTCGTTTTTTTCTTTAAATTCTAACAACAGTTTATTAACTTCGAATGTTTTTAGGTATGGCATTCCTAATTTCATTGATCACTTACAGCATCACTGATGTTCAGTGTTTGGGTAAAATTTCTTTCATTTCACTTTTATAAAAAAAAAAATACATTTTGATTTTGATTGCCTATTTAAATGCAGTAAGATCTCTTGCTGTAAATAAAGAGTTTTGAAATGGCTGACTGAGAAAGTCCAAGTTTCGTAGCAATTTGTTTTAATCTTGGACTGCTCTGTAAATGGTAGTTTTCTTCATAAAATGTATGATACAGATGAATTCATTTTTTACATTGTTATTTTATTAGAATTTTAATATTTGAAAATAATTCTGACGTGTACAGAAGTTTTTATGAATGCATTTAATTGTTAAATTTTTATTAAGATGTGCTTGCCATTGTTTAAATGGATGTGAGATATAATTTGATTTATTAGTCTGTCTTTTTTTTTTTTTCTAGAGTAGGTCCAGAGCAATAATGGCTGTCATATGTTATGGAGTGTTACCACTTACATACTCACAATCTAACTAGACGAATTATAATGCAGCTTTTTGGGTTTTGTATTGCAGTTTTACAGTCATTCCCAGATATGGCACACAGATGGATATCTTTAATAAATAAGTAATTGTATTAATATTAAGTTCTAAGAAAATTATATAAGTGCAACCTTTCTTGTGTAACTTGCTAAAAGCTTGAAATTATTATCAAAAAATTGCTGGCAGTAAATTCAAATCAAGGTGTTCAAAAACTTACTGAGTAATGAATAGATGAGAACAAGATCAACATTTCTGAGAAGTTCATTTCAACTCAATATATTATCCATTTCTGATTTAGATTTCCAACATTTTGTATTTGCAAAGTGACTTTTCCTATTATGTACTAGCATTCCAACCTGTAGGTGGGACTTTTTTTCCTGGTGCCTAATTATATTATAGGTCCACAAAAAAGCTCAATGTTATTCATGTAAATAAGATTAATTATGCTGAGTTTGCTACTTTTAGGCCTCCTGTCAGCAGAGCAGCCCCCCAACCTGAAAAGCTGCAAAAAAATAACATCACAAAGAAGAAGAAGCTAATCGAGGTCAGTACGAAGACCAGGGGTGTACCTATGAGTCAGTTATAATAGCAAAGCATGTTATGTAAAATTTAGAAAACGTATTATTTTGAAATATTTTTTTTGTAAACACTTGTTTTGTTTAGTTTTCCTTTGTTAACATTATTACTTGAAGTGTTACGTAAAATACTGTCATACTTTCACACCCTTATACTTGTATAACTACTACTACTACTACTACTACTACTACTACTACTACTACTACTACTACTACTAATAATAATAATAATAATAATTTTATAATGTTGAACTTTTATCATGCAGAATTTCTTTTGTCTAGTAATGCAAATACTCATTCATTTTTCACAAAAGCAACCTACGCATAATATATTACATTTACACATGACTGTGTATGTACCCCTACTATTTATTTTATTAAACTGATTTTTTTTTGGGGCGACATGGTGGTGCCTCGCCGTAATGAGACCTGTGGTTCGCTTCCCGTGTCCTATCTGCGTGGAGTTTGCATGTTCTCCCCGTGTCTGCTCGGGTTTCCTCCCACAGACCAAAGACATGCAGGTTAGGTGCATTGGTGATTCTAAATTGTCCATAGTGTGGGTGTGTGTGTGTGTGTGTGCGTGTGCCCTGCCCGGGGATTTGTTCCTGCCTTGCACCCTGTGTTGGCTGGGATTGGCTCCAGCAGACCCCCGTGACCCTGTAATTAAGATATAGCGGGTTGGATAATGGATGGATGGATGGATGATTTTTTTGGATGTGCAATCTTTAGCAGACCCTGCCAACACATTTTCCCTGTAGTTACTGGTCATTTCTTTATGGCTTTAATCCTTGGAAAATGCCTCAACTCACTGAAATTTCTGCATTTTGATGCTAGATCTATTATTTAAGGTCCTGCCACAATATCGTGGTTTGGGTTTGGACTTTTAGTAGGCCATTTCAAAACTCTAAATTTCTATTTTTAATTTCTCATACTGATTTGAACTCTCTGGTGTGTCTGAGATCATAACTTAGTGTATAATATAGTTGTACTTGAGCTTCAGCTAATAGAAGGGTGTTGTAATACAGACCAGAATTAATTCTTCTTTTAATAATGGCAAGTCGTTACAAATCTTCAAGTCATTATAAGAATCCATATTTTTTACCACAGCTATATTTGGTAGCTACTATAAAATTCTCATGGTGGAATGCAGTTTAAATTTTTGTACCCATCACTAAGCATTATCTCCATGGATGGACCAGTTTCACTGCTAGGAAATGTACCGTGGAATGTGTGACCCGACATTAGCGCGATAGACATATGAGCGCCGACAAAATAGCGCTGATTAAAACGCGGGGTCAAAATCGTGCCGACAAAATCGCGAAAGTTTCATTCAATATGAATTACTAGTTTAAAGCATATATAATAATGTTTATTTTAGAAGTCAATATTATGAGACGCGGCATGCCATCAGCACGGCACGCAGAGAGTCCTTAAGATCACGCCCTGCATATGTAGCAAGAATTGCAGCAAGACTTCTTGATAGTTGAGCGTATTTAGACTTGCTGGCTGCCTGACTGCTGGTAATTCTGCTTTGTATACGACGTGTTATGCCAACCCTCGACTGAGTTATTTGTTCGCGGCATGCCATCAGCAGTTATAACTGTTATAACCTAGCACATAATGTGTACATAATGCGCACGTACGCGTCCCACTCTCTTGGCCTCTCTCGCGATTTTGTCGGCGCGCATTTGTCGAAAACTAGTTAGCGGGTTTGTCGGCACTCATTTGTCCGTCGTGGTTTTGTCGGTGCTCATATGTCTATCACGCTTTTGTCTGTGAAGCATGGAATGTTAATTCTCTATACAGAACTGCCTCTAGCCACTGTGGCAGCAAAATAATAACAACCACAAACAGCAATCACACCATTTAGCTTGTTTTAAAGAATCTTTCAGATTCAAGAATACAATTCCACAATCCGTCTCTGCTGGGAAACTCCTTCCAAATATCAGCAGAGACAAATGCAACCATACGGTGCTCCAGCCATTATCTTCTTTCGGTCTACACAGCCTGTCAGTGTTTAGAGGGTGGAAGATGAAGATGATCTGCAATTCAGAAGTTGAGCAGGTCAGCAACTGTGTGATACTCCAGCATTTCTGGGGCTCAGCAGTTGGTGGGTTTCAAATGGCAGGTTGTGGTAACACTTCTTCTAATTTTAAGAGAGTGTTGTTTTGGTACAACAAACTTGTCGTGTTTATCTACCAGCTTTGCCCCCTTCAGCTGGGAAGAAAGGAATTTCTCTGTGTTTACCCAGGCCGAGACAAAGTAGTATAATAATAATATAATAATAATAATAAAAAGCAACGATGTATAATAAAGAGGAAAAGTCATAATAATATAACATAGAAATAAAATGTATTATTTGAGTGCAAAACACAGACCACAAGGGCATATTAAATATGGATTGAACTTCATGGATGCCTGGACCTTTTTTGTAGCTAGCAAGAGCATCTGACCATATGAAAAAACAGCAATGTGATAGTTTTCTATTTCTTATTTTGGAGAGACTTGTAAACATTAAAATATTATACAAGGCAATGATGTAAAACCATCAAACTAAAAATCTTTGTCATAATCCTTTAATTATTAAAGATCTTTTTAACTCTTTTTCAATAAAGTATTTGTTTTTAGGTAAAGTACACTTGGCTGTAAAAGAAGTTGGTGTCTAACTGATCACGTTCTATAAAGATAGATAGATAGATACTTTATTAATCCCAATGGGAAATTCACATAATAATGCATAACATCAAAACTGGCAACAACAAAGGAAAGGAAACAATAGACAGAATTAAATTTTAACTCTTTTAGGGCTGATGTCGACTTTTGTCGACAGCAGGATTGAGGTTGGATGTTGACTTTAGTTAACATCGAGGGTAATAATCCGCTGTAGACGTCGCCAAAACTCACCATCACGTTACCGGTAGACCCTCTTTGCTAGGAGGACTGTTAGACTCATTGACTTGACATCGAATACCTGTGTGTTTGTGTGTGTGTGTGTGTGTGTGTGTGTGTGTGTGTGTTTGTGAGGAGCGTAGAGTAAACAACGTCTAGAATGACATTGACATTGGGTAAAACAGCAAAGTGAATGTGCAAAGCAAAATCCTCTGTGGGCATTATTAATTTTTTTGCTTTTTGCATATTATTGCCGAATCGGACTCTGATTCGTCAAACTCCGATATTGATGCAAGTGATCTGGAAATCCAAAACGAAAGGAAGGTATCTGTTTCTTTTCCAGAAAGTGCCCTTCAAATTATTAATGGTTAGACAAACAGGTTTGTAGTAAATATGTAAGGAGTGTGACAGCAGATCTTTGAAAGCTAATGTTTAATGTTAAAGGCATATAGTGTTTGCTTTGTATGCTTTTTAAGAACCTGAGTTTTTGGGAAAAATATTCAGACCTAATAATTAGCCCTGAAAGAGTTAAACAAATAAGGCATAAAACATTTCAGAAAGCATTGTAATATAGACAATGAAAATATTTAGGATGATGCTAACTTTCAAAATTATTTTAGCTGCCTTTTTCAGACTATCATGTCATTCAAGTGGTTTGGTGGTGCAGAATCATCACAGAGGGCACAGAATATATCATCTTACATGTCTTTCATAAGCTTCTATGCATTACATGTATTTCCAACAAGTTTAATTGTATAGAGCTTTTTAGTCATTTTCATGTTTATAAAATTTTATAGTGCCGTTTTGAATGGTGGTCTTGAAAGGAAGGAGTGATAAGGAGTAAAATCATTCCCTTAGCTGGAGTTGTAGGCTGGCTTTTTATAGGGTGGTCTTGATCTAATTATGCAAGTTTTATTACACTATAACTTATTCAGTTTATTACAATAGAAAATCACCCAAAAAATCCCAGACCATCGAGAAGTGTGCAAACTGACGACATGAAGAATCGTCTTTGTGCCGAACTGGAATCGCCCCGCATAAATCAAAGTCATTCAGACGATCTGGATCTGCATAATTAGATCTGGACCACCCTGTCCACTCAGGTCACTTCTTCACGTACTTTAGCTAAGATTTGTAATTTCAGTATTTTAATTGACCTGGTATTACCAAGGGGTGGGTGGGTGAGTGCCTGCACGTGTCAGTGTATTCTCTCATGCTATCCCCACCCATATTCACCCCTGCCATGCAGTCATTGGTGTCGGGGTGAGCTGAGAGTCTCTCTGGTTTTTCACTAGAAAATAGATACAGAAAATGAAGTGATGCCATGAATAGGACAACTGCTGAACTGCTTGATTTGTTTATGGACATGTTTAAAACAACAAAGAGATTTTCATAAAATATTAGAAAAAAAGGAAAATAAAGGTTATTCTTTAACAATGATTGAGAGGAACATCTGGCCCTGCTTTATCAAGATCAGCTGATGAATGGACATATTCTAAAAAGATAATTATAAAATATCAAATACATAAAAATTTCCAAGAGATGTTTAATGAAGATTAAATAATAAGTTAAATGCCATTTGTGTGGTACAGATACAAATTTTAAAATAGACATTTTTTGTTGTACACAAAAAAGTGCAACATCATAAAGAGAATAAAGTCCCCATCCCACCAGTGATTTGCCATTCAGAGATGACGAAAAGAAAAGTGCTCACAGCATCCCTTATACATCCCATTTAAACAAAATACGCATTTATTAATAAGTGCAATTCCTTTTTCTAAAGATGATATTGTGGATGGAGAAGCTGAAAGTTCTAAAAGAAATAAGTTATAAAATGAGTCCCACCAGAGTTTGGTCCTGCTTTTTCCAGTGAGATGTCAGGATATCAAGATTATTAAAGAGGACTTTTCTATACACCACGATTACAAGATTTGTTGTATTCATATCATTCCTGTATGCCAGAGATTCTCTCCTCATAACACCAAATCAGTCATTTCCAATTCTAGTAATAGAAAATCGTTTTTTTTATTGTCCTTTATTTCTGTCAAATTAATTAACATTTTTATTTCTGTAGAAATTTTGTAGAAAATGTTTATTTTTAACTTTTTTTCAGGACCTTCTCCTTGATCATGTCTTTGGGTACAGAGGCTTTGACTGTCGCAACAACCTTCATTACCTCAATGATGGCGCTGATATAATTTTCCATACAGCTGCTGCTGCAGTGCTTCAGAGTCTGTCGACAGGTGATTTAGCACATAATATCTATACAGTATATAAAAATGGGAAATTGCATGTTTTCATTTTCATTTGTAAAGCATGAAGTTATTTTTTTAGATCCCACTTGTTGTGATCTGCCATTGCTTTATTTGTATGAACTGGAAGGATGTTTTTCTCACATTGCTTGTCAGATATTTAAATTTATACTTAACATTACATTACAATTTAGTTACATAAGAACATATTAAATTCTACAAATAAGAGTCCATCAGGCTTCTTTGGTTAGCTACTAATGAAGTTGTCGTAATATTTCATCTCTTGCCTACATGACTTGGCTTGTTCCCTTTGTATGCACGGAGTACAGTAATCCCTCCTCGATCGCGGGGTTTGTGTTCAAGAACCCCCAGCGATAGGTGAAAATCTGCAAAGTAGATAGCATATGTTTATATGGTTATTTTTATATATTTTAAGCCCTTATAAACTCTCCCACACTGTTAACATTATTAGAGCCCTCTAGACATGAAATAACACCTTCTAGTCAAAAGTTTAAACTGTGCTACATGACAAGACAGAGATGGCAGTTCTTTCTCACAATTAAAAGAATGCAAACATATCTTCTCTTTAATGGAGCGCCGTCAGGAGCAGAGAATGTCCGAGAGAGAGAGAGAGCGTGACAGAAAAGCAAACAATCAAAAAATCAATATGTGCTGTTGGGCTTTTAAGTATGCGCACCGCGATAAAGCAGCCGCAAAGAAGGGAGAAATGTGAAGGTAGTCTTTCAGCATTTTTTAGAGTAGCGTCCGTATCTTCTAGGCAAACAGCCTCTGTGCAAACAGCCCCTCTGCTCACACCCCCTCCGTCAGGCACAGAGCATGTCAGAGAGAGTGAGAGAGACAGAGAAAAGCAATCAATCAAGCACCGCTCAGGAAGCACATCATATATCATTGAGGAGTTTTATTTAATACGTAATACATGCTCTGATTGGGTAGCTTCTAAGCCATCCGCCAATATCGTCCCTTGTATGAAATCAACTGGGCAAACAAACTGAGAAAGCATGTACCATAAATTAAAAGACCCATTGTCCGCAGAAATCCGCTAACCAGCGAAAAATCCGTGATATATATTTAGATATGCTTACATTTAAAATCTGCGATGGAGTGAAGCCGTTTAAGTCGAAGCTCGATATAGCGAGGGATCACTGTACAGTGAACCCTCGTTTATCACAGTTAATCCGTTCCAGACTCTACCGTGATAAATGAATTTTCGAGAAGTAGGAATCTTTATTTATAAATCGAATATATTTGCAGTTAGAGTATAGAAAACCTGTTTACGACCTTCTAAGTACGTTTTTTTAACATTATTAGAGCCCTCTAGACATGAAATAACACACTTTAGTCACCATTACACTCGTATTACCCAATATATTAGACAAAATAAGAGAAAATAAGACATATTAGACGTTACAAATATCATATTATTACTAGGCGCACTCGCCTTTTAAGGCGACCGACTTTTATCCTCAATTTTTGTGCACTCCATGTGTACATCAGCCATGTAAGTGTAGGGAATGAGAACATCAAAGTGCCCATTCATAACATCTCCCGAAAAGTTTTTTTTTTTATCCCCTCAAGTGCCTGTCCAAAGTCGTACAATGTCAGCCCGAATCTGTACCACTAAAGACGGAGTTTCATGCACTAAATAAGCTATAGATGAGAATAAGCAAGCACCATCTCCCCTGATATTTACTACGCGGTGAGGCATTTGTACTCCATCAACATTCATTTTTCCAGAGACACAATTTTGTCTGTTTTTGCAGCGCATCGCACACAAAAGCAAGGGAATGGTGACAGCACCAGAACTCTGCTCATATCGCGTTGCTTCGTACCTCAAGCCGCAAGTAGTAAGTCTGTGATAAGCGGAATACCGCTACGCTTTGCCCTCACGGGACGGAAGGACAATCCCGAACGCTTTTATATAGTAGATTATTGTACTGTACATTTAATTACACACAACCACTAACCTATGAAGGCACGACCTCAGTAGGAGAGTCTTCAGGTGGTGCAGTATCTTCAGCAGGTGCGTTGTCTTCTTCCGCTGAAGGAGTACTAAGAGTAGGCAGTGGGTGTCTGGGTGCGCGGCTGAAGAACATCTTGATAGGCAGTTGCTGGCGCTGTCTTTTCATATGCGTGAGGAGGCTTTTGTAGGGTATTGCCATCTTTAATCATATCCAAGAGTTTCACCTTCTCCTGGATAGTAAGCATCTTCCTCCGGTGCTTAGTTTTATTGTCAGAAGGTTTAGAAAAAGCAGCACGTTTAGGAGCCATCATGGGGCTTAGATAAAAGTTCTCAGAAAGCGCATGCATAGTGACGTAAGCGTGTATGAGAAAAAAATCGCGATAGAGTGAAGCCGCGAAAGTCGAAGCGTGATATAGCGAGGGATCACTGTATATGATTCATTGTTAGGGTCAAAGTATGCTGCTATACATTGCTTAGAGGATAAGAATGTTCTAATGATAACAATAATAATAATACATTTTATTTAAAAGCACCTTTTAAGGTACCCAAGGCCACTGTACAACAATACACATAAACTCAAACAGTCCAATATACAAACATAATTAATGTGAACAACAAAAGGCAATATTAAACGGATATATTTTAAGTCTACATTTAAAAACAGAAAATGAGGTACATGTACGGAGCTCCAAAGGCAGGGTAGGGCCTTCCATAGCTGTGGCCCTGATGCAATAAAAGCCCTGTCGCTCATAGTGCACAATCTTCACAGTGAAATGGTTAGTAGCAAGGAGTCAGAAGAACAAAGGGATCGTAATGGAGTATAGGGATAATTTAAAGAAGACAAGTAAGCTGGGGCTAGACCATGAAGTGCCTTAAATATGAAAAGGAGAAGTTTATATTGAATATAGAAGGAAACAGGTAGCCAATGCAATTTTAGAAGTGTAGGAGTCATTTGTTCGCAAGTTTTTAAGTGGGTAGCCACTCTTACCGCTGAATTTTGTACATGTTGTAATTTGTTTAAACTCCAAGCAGGGATACCAAACAACACTGCATTGCAGTAGTCCAGTCATGAGGTGACAGAATCATGAAGAAGTGTCTCATTTGCAGTATCAGAGAGCAATGAAATTTACTCAAGGTGGAAAAAGGCAACCTTAGTAATATTATTAACATGATGATTAAAAGAGAGTATAGGATCAAGAATAGTAGCAAGATTTTTAAGCTGTGCAGGCAAAGTTGTAATAAAGTCAGGCATTTTACAGAGGAATTGTCTATTTTCTTGAGATTGACTAAAGATGCAATAATTAAAGCCCTAGTTTTATCACTATTTAGTCTGAGAAAGTTTTCAGACAACCAGTCATTTGTCTTTCCCCACTTACAGTTGTGCTTAAAAGTTTGTGAACCCTTTAGAATTTTCTATATTTCTGCATAAATATGAACTAAAACATCATCAGATTTTCACTCAAGTCCTAAAAGTAGATAAAGAGAAACCAGTTAAACAAACGAGACAAATATATTATACTTGGTCATTTATTTATTAAGGAAAATGATCGAATATTACATATTTGTGAGTGGCAAAAGTATGTGAACCTTTGCTTTCAGTATTTGGTGTGACCCCCAAATAACTACAACTAAATGTTTCTGGTAACTTTTGATCATTCCTGCATACCGACTTGGAGAACTTTTAGCCCATTCCTCCGTACAGAACAGCTTCAACTCTGGGAACATGAACTGCTCGCTTCAGGTCCTTCCACAACATTTCGATTGGATTAAGGTCAGGACTTTGACTTGGCCATTCCAAAACATTAACTTTATTCTTCTTTAACCATTCTTTGGTAGAATGACTTGTGTGCTTAGGGTCGTTGTCTTGCTGCATGACCCACCTTCTCTTGAGATTCAGTTCATGGACAGATGTCCTGACATTTTCCTTTAGAATTCTCTGATATAATTCAGAATTCATTGTTCCATCAATGAAGGCAAGCCGACCTGGCCCAGATGCAGCAAAACGGGCCCAAACCCTGATACTACCACCACCATGTTTCACAGATGGGATAAAGTTCTTATGCTGGAATGCAGTGTTTTCCTTTCTCCAAACAGAACGCTTTTCATTTAAACCAAAAAGTTCTATTTTGGTCTCATCCGTCCACAAAACATTCTTCCAATAGCCTTCTGGTTTGTCCACGTGATCTTTAGCAAACTGCAGACGAGCAGCAATTTTTTTGGAGAGCAGTGGCTTTCTCCTTGCAACCCTGCCATGCACACCATTGTTGTTCAGTGTTCTCCTGATGGTGGACTCATGAACATGAACATTAGCCAATGTGAGAGAGGCCTTCAGTTGCTTAGAAGTTACCCTGAGGTCCTTTGTGACCTCGCCGACTATTACATGCCTCGCTCTTGGAGTGATCTTTGTTGGTCGACCACTCCTGGGGAGGGTAAAAATGGTCTTGAATTTCCTCCATTTGTACACAATCTGTCTGACTGTGGATTGGTGGAGTCCAAACTCTTTAGTTTAACACTCCAGCCTGATGAGCATCAACAACTCTTTTTGTGAGGTCCTCAGAAACCTCCTTTGTTAGTGTCATGATACACTTCCACAAACGTGTTGTGAAGAGCAGACTTTGATAGATCCTGTTCTTTAAATAACACAGGGTGCCCACTCACACCTGATTGTCATCCCATTGATTGAAAACACCTGACACCTCACCTTCAAACTAACTGATCATCCGTGAGGTTCACATACTTCTGCCACTCATAAATATGTAATATTTGATCATTTTCCTTAATAAATAAATGACCAAGTATAATATTTTTGTCTCATTTGTTTAACTGGTTTCTCTTTATCTACTTTTAGGACTTGAGTGAAAATCTGATGATGTTTTAGGTCATATTTATGCAGAAATACAGATATTTCTAAAGGGTTCACAAACTTTCAAGCACAACTGTACCCCCATATTAACTAACACAGGCCTTTTTATCTTTATAATCTTCCAACCTTATACCTATTGTCAGTCATTATATTTTTGACTCCATAGTCAGTGGAAATCAAACCTAAAAGAGCTTTTAAGCCCCAGCCAGGAACCTCTTCCAGCATCATTGCCTTAACTACTTCAGTAGTTAGTCGGTATTGTCCTGTAGAACTCATGGACCATTTTCCAAGAACTCCCCCTACCAGACCCAGATGTGCCTACATCCCCGAGTACACGTACTGTAATACAAATTGAGGGAAAGTCCCATTCAGTCATGATCTTCCCTGTTGCTACCTGTCAGATTAGCGGATTTCCGTCAAATCACTAAATGCATTTCAATGTCCTTTTCCTGTGTGTTCTCCTGGAATAATTACTTCTAGTTCACTCTCTAAAGACCTACATTGTACCAGTCTGTAAAAGTCTTTTATTTATCCTCCTACCAGCAGTTCTCATTCTGACCTGGTACCCCTTTACACCATTTTCTGTATTTCCATGTTAAACATTTTATTTTCAACCAAAAGATCCATTAAAACAGCAGTTATGGCAAAGAGAAGATGGAAATGTTCAATTGATTGTATCAGTAACACCTCCTAAATGGACTCACATTTACACCACTAATGGCAGACTGCACAACAACGTGCAGTGAATTCACTTGACTTGAGCATTCCTAGTTTTCATTTTCTTTCTCTGTCTCTGTTTAGCATTCGTTTGCTCAGAGGTTGATGCATTTGCAGCTTTCTGAGCAGCTCTTCTTTTCTCCACTCTACTGGCCTGTTTCTTCTCTTCTTCCTTCAGCATGTTTTCGCGTTAAAACTGATTAAGTCAGTTTTTGTGTTGTAACTACTTAGTATGTTTTTCTTAATATTTCACTTAAGCTGGCATTTAAGTGTTCGATCTGCCTCAAGAATGATTTAAGATATGAAGAGGTAGGGGAAGTGATGGCGAAGGTGCTAGGGATGAGAATGGCGGCCATGCGCCACATGCTGCCGAGAGTTGATTCTACAATAAAATAAAAATTAAAAGAGTAATAAAAATCACCCCCCCGAAAGCAGACAGTAGACGTCACGTTGTATATGTGTACCAAATATCAGGTCAGTAGTTCAAATGGTTTTGTATGTTTAGCATTCGTTTGCTCAGAGGTTGATGTGCTTGCTGCTTCTTGAGCGGCTCTTCTATTCTCACCCTAGCGGCCCACTTCTTCTCTTCTTTCATTGGCATCTTTTCGCATTAATTAAAACTGATTAAGTCAGTGTTTGTGTTGCAATTACTTAGTACATTTTCCTTCATTTTTCACTTAAGCTGGCACTGAAGTCTTCGATCTGCCTCAAGAATGATTTAAGATATGAAGAGGTAGACGTAGTGATGGTGAAGGTGGGAGAGATAAGAATGGAGGCCGTATGCTTACTGCTGAGAGTTGATTCTACAATAACATAAAATAAAAATAAAATGAGGAATAACCTTGGAGGTCAATCGTCACCTCCAAACTGGATAGTAGGCACCACGTCGTATATGTGTACCAAATTTCAGGTCAATAGGTCAAATGGTTTACGCGCTACATGTGATTTAAAATCCTGGACAGACAAATGGACAGCCACGGTAGCGTATTATATAAGAAGATAAGCAACACCATCTTCACAAGTGAAAAGACAAAAAAAGTTCAAACCATACCGTTATTTGAGAAAATCAATGAATAAATGTAACACAGTATTGTTTTCTTGTTCTTCAGGGACTCAAAGCTTCTATTTGGAACACACTGATGACATCCTTTGTTTAACTGTAAATCAGCATCCTAAGTACAAAAATGTTATCGCGACTGGGCAGATTGGTAAGCTGTTTTTGTTTTATTTTTATCATTTATGCTGTGCGTGTGTGTGTGCGTGTGTGTGTGTGTGTGTAGTTTTAAAAAACAGTTAAATGGTAACAGGGAGCCCCCTAGTGAACACACCAGGCCATTTGCAAAAAGAGATGGTAAGCGTATAAAAACGAGATATTTACAAGGAAACAGAAGTCATACAGTGGAGACACACATGACTTAGCTATCACAGGGCATGCATCCAAGGCTATATAAATTGGAGCTTCCTCCTCTTCCTCACATTAAAAAATAATTCAACTGACTAGCCACAGTCACTCCACACACTCTCACTTCACCTTCCCACTCTTAATTTCTGACTAACTTTTCTGCTGCCAGTTGAGTCATTGTTTCGACTAACCCCTAATGTTACTGGAGCTCTGGGGAATTCTGGCATTGCCTCCATGCTATTTCAGATCATGCCCTGGCATTCCTTGGAATCGGGTCCAATAAAGAGTAAGGCCCGTACTGTGGTGCTCCCGGAGAATTCTTATTCTGGGCATGTAGAGTTGCACGCCATTTACCAGTATGTGTTCTTGCCGCTATTCTACCAACTGTTCACCAGTAGGGAAACATGTAATACAAAGTATAAATTCTGTAGCTGTTCTTTAAATCACTCAGTAAAATCCCTAGAATTTGCTTACTATGAATAAGAGTGTGCATTCTTGTGTTTGTTTAATGGACTTTTCCTCTAGGTTACCTTCATATGCTTCATATCATTAATTTGATGTCTGCTTTAATTTTATTTTAGTGTGCATTTGTTGCTTTTAGTGATTCCTGCTTCCCATATCCATGTTTAAATTAATTTTATTAATTTCAAATTCTGGTGCTGATTTAGTTTTTTCAGCATTAGAAAATAGTAACTTACTCCAGCTGTTTTCTTTTGATGCTTCCTCATTTGCCATTGCCCACACAAAACAGGCGATGTTGCTGATCTGGCAGGTAAGATCATGTCATTCTTCCTCCCACTTTTGTGTTTAATCATCTCTTCTGTGTTCGTTCCCACTCTTACTAAGGTCTAATTTATTATTTGATTGGATAAAAACAAATGTAGAAAATGCATTGGTGTCTAGTTATCTTCTCTAAAATTAAATCATTAAGATTTTTTTCAAAATATACATTCATTTCTTACTTCATTTAAAACGATAATTTGTTTTCAGATGTGCGGTGTCATAAAAAAGTATTCTCTCTCTCTCGCATTTTCCAAATAGCTAAAGAGTTTTAGCATTAAACAGTCACTCAACTAACACATGTAAGGAATGTTTAATACCAAATATTGATAGCAATTTAAGTTTTTCAAAACAAAGTTATCAAGAATTCAGTGTTAGTTTGAGGGTTCTGGGATTTGGGCTCTTAAAATAAATAACCACTCACTCCAGTTTTACTGTGATGAGAGTAAATGACACTTTTATCCCCAGCAAACTGCTTATTCTGAGTAGCTCTTTGTTTCAGTTCTTTCCACAACATTCGTAGAAGACTCAGGTCTGTACTTTGAAATAGCATTATCATGATACCAGTAACAGCGCACTGCGCGTTACACTTGATTTGAGCTTTCATCCTCTTTCTCTGTACGTTTAGCGTTCATTTGCTCAGAGGTTGATCTAGTACCCCTTTACACCATGTGCCTGGGAAAGTCCCATTCAGTCATGATCTTCCCTGTTGCTACCTGTCAGATTAGCGGATTTCCGTCAAATCACTAAATGCATTTCAAAGCCCTTTTCCTGTGTGTTCCCCTGGAATAATCACTTCTAGTTCACTCTCTAAAGACCTACATTGTACCAGTCTGTAGAAGTCTTTTATTTATCCTCCTAGCCCTCTACCAGCAGTTCTCATTCTGACCTGGTACCCCTTTACACCATTTTCTGTATTTCCATGTTAAACATTTTATTTTCAACCAAAAGATCCATTAAAAACAGCAGTTATGGCAAAGAGAAGATGGAAATGTTCAATTGATTGTATCAGTAACACCTCCTAAATGGACTCATATTTACACCACTAATGGCGGACTGCACGATAACGTGTAGTGAATCCACTTGACTTGAGCATTCCTAGTTTTCATCCCCTCTCTCTGTACGTTTATCATTTGTTTGCTCAGAGGTTGATGCGCTTGCTGCTTCCTGAGCCGCTCTTCTTTTCTCCACCCCAGTGACCCGCTTCTTCTCTTCTGTCGCCAGCATCTTTTTGCGTTAAAACTGGTTAACTCAGTTTTTGTGTTGCAATTACTTAGTACGTTTTCTTTCATTTTTCACTTAAGCTGGCACTTAAGTCTTCAATCTGCCTCAAGAAGGATTTAAGATATGAAGAGGTAGAGGAAGTGACGGCGAAGGTGGTTAGGGATGAGAACGGTGCCCGTAGGCATGCGCTGCACGGCCGCCCTGCTGGCCACTGTAGAGAGTTGATTCAACAATAATATAAAATAAAAAGAGTAATAACCTTGGAGGTTAATCATCATCCTGAAAACAGACAGTTGATGTCATGTAGTACATGTGTACCGAATTTCAGGTCAATAGCTCAAACGGTTTGTGAGCTACAGGTGATTCAAAATCCTGGACAGACAAACGGACAGCCACAGTAGCATATTATATAAGAAGATTTATTATATTATTTGTTTTTTTATTATACATTTGATTTTATTTTGGGGATCATTCATTTTCTGTCTGACACAATTCTCCTTCTGATTCATTTCACCGTAAGATTTGTAAACTCAAAGCTCAATTCTTCTTTGATTCAGTGATGACACATTCCTCAGGTTCACAGACAGCAAAGTATTCCATGATGATGTTCATCTAAAACCAATATGCTTATCTGTTTTACATATCAGATTTTTGCCTGATGTACTGTAATAAGACCCATGTAACCCGGAGAGCTTCACTTTTGTCTTTCTGTTGAATATTCTTTAGCATCCTCTGCTAGATGAATTCTGGAAAACTTGTATTTGAACATCAGTCATCTTCTTCGTGAGCCTCTCTTTGTGGCCTAATCCCAAATTATTCTTTAATGGTGGAAAAATTAAACTTTGGCTTTAGTTTAGACCAAAAAATCCTGTAGATCCTGGACAGGGAATATTCAGCGTTTCAAGAGTCTCTGGTTCAGGAGGGTCCCTCAGGTTAAACTGAGAGTTCTGAAACAATTTTTGCTCTGTCAGGAATATAATGTGATCACAATATTGACTGAATTAGAGAAGACAATTAGTAACCAAAACAAAATGGAATGTTGCATATTTGTATGATATCTTTTTTTGTTTATTTCATAATCAATGCCTCCACCCCATAGTGTGATCCTGTAGTGCACTAAGCAGGTAAACAATTATGGACATTAAATAACTTGCCATTTTTTTATACTTAGTGTGTGTTTAAGTTTATCTTAGATTTGATTGGTGTAATACATCTATCCATTTTCTAAAAAGAATTAACTGTAAAAATATGTAAAGTTGCTGTAATCTGGAGAGAGAAGAATAAGGATTATGTTTCCCTTTTTATAAAACTGTGGCACTGTATATTTTGAGATGAGTTATACTCTTGCTGGTTAGAAAAGTTTTAGTGCATCAACGAGAGTGAGTCTCATAGCCATATTCTTAATTTTTCCAACACACTCCTAAAGAGGATTACAAAATATTTTGTTTAAACTTTGTATAAAGGATACTGTAATCATAAGAAATGTGATACAAAGTTCTCATTTTATGTATGTTGTTCATCTGAAGAGTTTTAAACACATATCCTAATAATCTTAATTTTTTAAATTATCGTTTCTTCTTTTACTTTAGAGTAGTATTGTTAATTTTACTTAACTGTTGTCCATTCATCTTGATTACTTTTATCTAAACACCTTGATGGACATTGCATGTTCTTAAATTCCTTCGTCAAGCAACATTTATTTTATACAGCACATTTCTATAGGGTGGTCCAGATCTAATTATGCAATTCTCATTACGCTATAACTTATTAAGTTTATTACATAGAAAATCACCCAAAAAATTCTGGACCATCGAGAAGTGTGCGAACTGACGACGTGAAGAATCGTCTTTGCGCCGAACTGGAATCGTCTCCGCATAAATCAAAGTCATCCAGATGATCTGGAGCTGCATACTTACATCTGGACCACCCTGTACTATGAACACCAAGCTTTTCATCCTGAATTTAGTCACTGTGCCTTAGAGCTTAGCCAGACTACTTCAGTATTCTGAAACGGAGAGACTTCACTAATACACAGAAAATCAGAAACTAATGATTAATATGCAAAGGACATCATTCAGAATGTGAAACTTCCATTTTTATATCAACAAAAAGTAACCTTTCAGTATTATTAAATTATTTCCTATGAATATTACCACAACCATCCATGCCTCCAACGGACACAAACTGAGAATCTGAATCTGCGCGAAATTGTACTACAGATATTCTGTCAGGGTGCCCGCCTGCACTCCAATTCATCATAAAGAACGCTAACTTACACCAAGTCAATATTACACAAACTCCATGAGAAGAATATGCAAGTTGTCCCTTTCCCGGTGTACAGAACCGAATTCCAAATGTATCCCGTTTTAGATTTACAAAGCTCATAAAGCTCTATGCCAAATCTTGCTCTTTTCGACGAGATGTATTATATCCATGACAGCATGCCCTTATAAGCCGTGAGACTTTCATCAATGCTGACATCATGGTCCAGAATGTAAACTCTCTGGAATTTTACTACAATTGCCTGGTATATCTCCCAAATTTTCTTTATTTTGGGTGCTGGATGGGTATTCTCATCAAAGTCTTCATTGTTGATAAAGTGCAGATATTTCGGAATTAGTGAAAACGTATACTTAGACGTAATTTCTCCTTAGAATGGCACCACTGACGGCACTTTTACAGCCCGAGTGATTCTCGGTTCTAACGCTTGCGCAAGACGCATTTGTACAGTTGCCCGAGTGATAGTCAGTACTAACAGTTTTAGCACGGTATTCGCAGCCCGAGTAATGCTTGGGTCAAATGCTAAAGAGGTTAATCTAAGCGGTACTTCTTCCTCTACAATTTCTAAATCCATCAGTACCTCATTCGTAGTCCCCTTTACCACTAAGAGGTATCTACTTTCTCACATATGAAGACCTCAGAAAAATGGGAGTTTAGAGCGTCTGCTTTTTCACTGTCTGTATTTTCCCCCGTTTTATAATTCCACTTTACTCATCCTGATGCATTTCACCTCTTCGTTAACCTTTCTTTTAGTACTAAAATACTGGAAGAATCCCTTTGGGTCATCTTTCACCTTATCTTCTATAGCCTCCCTAATATCCTTTTTAATGGTTACCCTCATGTTCTCATACACCCTACGATTCACGTTTGGAGTTATTAATTCTTATTAGCCTTATACACCTATTTTTCCTCTCCAGCCTCTTTTTTTAACTCTTTATTAACCCACTGTACAGTCTTTAAAAAAATTTCCTATTTATTCGAAATTTAGGTACAGTGTGTATCTGTCCTGCATTATATGTAAAACCTTTTTAAACCTGTTTGACTGCATTTCGACTGTCTCCACACTTAAAAGCTTATCACCGTCTATCCTCCGGCTCAAATTATTGCCCTACCAAAGTTAAATTTAACAGTTTTTGCCTTTGTATCTGCACTCTTCCAAAACATTGAGGACTGTATTATATTAAGGTCGCTGTACCCTAGTGGTTCAATCACCTCCACCCTCTCAATTCTCCTGATTATTACAAAATACTAAATCTAGACAAGCTTCCCCCTGCTTTGGTGCTTTAATATACTGTGTTAAAAACAGTCACTGATTATTTCTAAAAACTTCTCCTTTTGTCTTCCACTATTTGTAAGGATATTTCAGTTAATATTCGGGTAGCTAAAGACCCTCATGACTATAATATCCCCCTGTAAACTTGAGTTTTTAATGTTACTAAAAATATTACTTAAAAGATATGCATTGAAATTACTGTCTGCATTGGGCAGTGTATGACACACTCCTAAAATAAGACCTCTTTCAAGGCGAAGCCACATGTCCTTACTAAGATGGGACTCATTGTCCAACTGAGGGGGACTTGCGTTTAAATTGTGTTTGACATAAACAGCAGCCCCACCTCCTTTTCTCTTATGTGTGTTCTTCCTAAAAAATGTGTATCCCTCTATGTTATACTCATCCCCATCCTTGTTATTTAGCCAGGTTTCCATTATTGCTACAATACCATAATTCTGTTCCGTTACATACAACTTCAAATCTCTTGTTTTATTTTTGATACTTCTAGCAGTAAGGCAAGCTATTTTTAACGTGTTTTTTATTTTACTTTTGCATTTAAACATTGCATTAGAATTTACATTGCTATGCATTTTTATTTTTACACTATTGTTTGTTCATTCATGTTTTTCTACAGTTCTAAACCAGGCCTGTCCTATACTCCCTGGCACCCCATACCCTAGTTTAAATAATCCTCAACTAACCTATTCATACACCTCCCCTCCAGTTCAGATGTAACCCATCGCAGCCGAACAGGTCCCACCTGTTCCAAAAGGAGTCCCAATACCCCATAAACCAATACCCTTCTGCCCTACACCTTATAAGCCTTATAATCTCCTCAATCTTACCTGGACTAGTGCATGGCACAGGTTGAACTTTGGAGAAGACTACCTGTTCAGTTCTGCTCCTCAATCTGGCACCTAACTCTTTAAATTTGGATTTCAAAACTGACGGACTACTCTTATAAATGTCATTTGTTCCAACATGGACAACAACAATTGTCCCCTGCTCTAACCAACAGCCTATCAACCTGTCCTGGGAGATCTTGCACCTATGCACACAGAAGGCAACAAACCGTGTGAGACTCTCCGTTGCCAGAGCAAACCTGTGCTTCAATCCCCCTAATGGCCGAGTCCCCAACTATCACTGTTTTTCTGTGAACTGGTTTTGAGGCAACCCGTTGGGACTGCTCATGCCAGCCTACCACCTCAGTATCTTCAGAAACACTGCCCAGCTCTTCAAGAACTTGAAAATGGTTTGACATTTCCAATTCTGGGTTTGATGCCCAGTGTGCACTCTTCACCTTGTGCCTTATGACCATGACCCACCTATCTCTATCTGTCTGGTCTGGAATCATCTCCTGCGCAACCTTAGTGTGCACACTAGCTCTCTAAAGGACATCTAGGCCAGATACAGCGCAGACCAGCCAATTCCTACTCCAGTTCAGCAACCCTGAGCTCGATATGCTGGATCAGCTGGAATCTCTTGCAGATGTAGCCCTCTTAGAAGACTGGCTCCTCCAAGCCATCTTCTAAAAATTCCAAAAGTCCATAGTGGCAACCAAAACGCATCATTTTTAAGAGCAAAATGTATTCTTGCAAATTGTGTTTTGCACTACTACCTGGATCAAATGATATGGGCATCATCAGCTTCAGATCTGAAAATGAAGTGTTACCATATGTAATGTGCTTGTGGAGAAAACTATAATTAGAAATGTATCACAAGTTTTTATACACCTGAATAAGTTATGTTCTCTGTATAAAAGTTGTGTGATTTCTTCTATTTACCAAACCCAAATGAAGTCATTATTCATTATCATCTGTATTTTATGTACCAAAATCCCTAGGCACCACTCCCTCTGTTCACGTGTGGGATGCCATGTGCAAGCAGACATTATCCATACTGCGCTGTTCACATGGAAAAGGTGTCGGCTACGTGAACTTCAGTGCCACCGGCAAATTGCTGCTATCCTTGGGGGTTGACCCTGAGCACACAATTACAATTTGGAGATGGCAAGAAGGTAAGGTTTTTATTAATTTGCAATTTTCTTAGAACACTATACATACAAGTATCTGCCTACCATGAATATATTCAAAATTAATTTAAATATATAAACAAAATTGCTAATAAAAGTGAATAGTGTGTTTTTAGACAGCTTTATATTTGTTGATGTCGGGAATATGAACAGTAATTTATATTTGTATAGTGCTCTTTAGAAAAGTCTGGCCTACGACACCATGTACACCAGTAATAGAAAAATAACAGTCGGTAATGAAAAAGTCAACCAAAATGCAGGACTGGATAAATAGTGGATAAAGTAAAAAGCTCTGCTAACCCAGACAAAATGGCATTATAATACCATATGGTGAATAATATCAAGAAAAGTCTCCTGACACAGAAGTGTAAACATGAGAAAGAGCTCCGAGAGTAATGTTGGTGCTTTTCCTGTCTGCTGTGATTTATGTGCCGTAGCCATAATAAATTCTACAGTCAAAGGCTGAAGCCGTATCCAAATGACTTAGAAAAGAAACAAACACAAAAGACCAAGCGGCTGTGATAGGTGGAACAATTATGAAAGGTCATCCATCTTATTTCAATAGTTGTTTTTTCTTGGACATAAAAATGTAACAATTATGCGTCATGAACAGCTTCATTGGCAGCCTGTAAACCCTGCAAAATGCAATATTAGGGTATTTTTTACTTTACTTTCAATGGCAAATCCTTCCTACCTTTAGGAGTCCTAAAACAACATTGATTATGTTTACCCACAGGATTATAAATCAGAAAATAATGATTACAAGATGGAGTGTTGTTACAGTTATTTTACCTTTTGGCACAGGCGTAAATAAAAGCTGTCCAAGGTTCTGTATTTGGTCTGAGGACTCCGGTAAAGGAACATCATTTTAGGATTCACTCTTTACGTGACTGGTCTCAAACTATTACTGCTACTGCATGTTTGGCTGACACCTCTATTTAAGGCATCTTACGAGACCAGTGTTTGTACAGTTAATTACATTTTATTTTACTTTTGGACCTCTGGCAGGTTAAGCGGTTAGCTTAATGCCACACAATGAGTTGGAGGAAGCTGTTAAACTAGTAGTGCTCGTGAATTAAAGTCTAATGTCTTAAGCAATATGGCACACTCCCTACAGAGAAAAGGAAAAAAAGAAAGAACATTTTAAATTATGATGTGAATAAATGTAACATAACATTCTCAAACTCACTCAATTCAATTCAAGGTTGCTCAAGAATGCAGTCCGTCCCAGCAGGCATTAAAAGGCCCCCCTCATACATACCATATACACCATATTAGGGGCCAATTTGAAATCGCCACTCAGCTCGACCTGTGAGTCTTTGGTGACGTGGGAGGAAAACTGGAAAAATGGAGCCAATCCAATTATCAGGTAGGGAATTCAGAACAAGGATGTGGGAGCACTAAGCACTGCACTGCCATGCCATCCATGTTCTTAAATCCATCACGTGACCAGCAACAAGCATAGCAAGTGTGAAGAATATGGCCGTGGTCGTGCAAAACTATCCCAAAACATCAGCAACAAACAGAACACAAAATCATCCATCCATTTTCCAACCCGCAAATCCATCTGGTCTGCTGGAGCCAATCCCAGCCACATGCAGGAACCAATCCTGGGCAGGGTACCAACCCACCGCAGGACACACACTAAGCACACACACGGGACAATTTAGAATCGCCAATCCACCTAACCAGCATGTCTTTGGACTGTGGGAGGAAACCACGCCAGAATAACAAAAAATAATAATAATAATGACCAGGAAAATTTATCAAATCAGCAAACAATGAATAATAAAAAATTATAAAGAATAAGAAATCTGGATTTATCTCATCAGTTAAGTAATGTCTTTCCTATAGTTGATACTGCAAGAATAGGCTCTGTCCCCTAATTCAGCGGTGGAAAAAGCAGGTTCAGAAAATGGATAAATACAATTCTTATTTGTTATCATGTTTTATACTCGACTTGGCTCTATATAGCGGCTGTATGTTGTTCTTGGTAAAAGTGCTGATTATGTGTCGTATTTTTTAACTCTTAACCACTCTTTGATTTCTTTTCTTTATTATGAAGGCTTTGACAGAGAGGTGTGTAAGCTCTTATTTTCCTTTATATTATTTTTGTAGGCATGTTCCATTTCTGGCTCCTGTATTTTAACTGTACAACACTGCATTTGTTTCAGGTACTAAAATAGCTTGTAAAGGAGGGCACCCTGACAGAATATTTGTAGTAGAATTTCGCCCAGATTCAGATTCCCAGTTTGTGTCCGTTGGAATTAAACATATCAAGTTCTGGACTTTGGCTGGTGGAGCGCTGATGTACAAGAAGGGTGTCATTGGCTCAGTTGAGGATGCAAGAATGCAGACGATGCTTTCTGTTGCTTTTGGTGCTGTAAGTAGGATATTCCTTGCTCAATTATTTCTGTGCTCATTGGTGAGACACTGTACACTGTTTTCCTTATTATATTTTTGTCACTGATGTGCTGATGCTATGTTTAGCTTGGATTATTATTTGCTACCTGCTAATCTTTACAAAGACAAAAGAAGTATAGTTGATTCTTTTTATATATTTTTAATTTGTATGTATTTTTTGGGTATTTTTTTCATGCGTAAATATTTTACCAATCCATCAGTGATGAATTGTGTGCTTTAATGTTTGAATAATTATTTCAGATTTTTGCTGTAAAACCGCACCGTGTTTACATAAGTTGACTCTGGATGACCTAATGCTAATGAATGTGTGCTGCAATGGATAACGTGTATTCCTGCCTTACAGTCTACACTGCCAGCATTGGAAAAATGGGCTCAGATTATTGAAGAATGGATTGCTGGATGAATGTATTGAAACTGCTTTGCATAATGATTTATAATACATCTTATTCCCTTTTTTTGCAGAATAGTCTTACTTTCACTGGTGCCATTAACGGAGATGTGTACGTGTGGAAGGATCACTTCTTAATTCGAGTTGTAGCCAAAGCCCATACAGGCCCCGTTTTCACTATGTACACAACTCTGAGAGATGGGCTCATAGTCACTGGAGGAAAAGAAAGACCGTAAGTTTAACTAAGGGGTTTCAGTCCTCACATAATACTTGCATAACCATCCATCCATTTTCCAACCCGCTGAATCTGAACACAGGCTCACGGGGGGTCTGCTGGAGCCAATCCCAGCCAACACAGGGCACAAGGCAGGAACCAATCCTGAGCAGGGTGCCAACCCACCTCAGGACACACACAAACACACCAACACACCAAGGCCAATCCACCTAACCGCATGTCTTTAGACACGGGGAGAACATGAAAACTCCACAGAGAAGTGAACCCGCGTCTCCTAACTGCCTCACCGTGCCTTCCTACTTGCATAACAAAATGCTTAAACCAAAGCCATCTTTATTTTGATAAACTAGCTGCGCTGAAAGATAGATATAGAAGGAACAACTTCAAAATCAATGGTCTCCCTGAAAACCATGAAATTCGTAGCTGAGCTGTCCTCTAAAATGATTGCACAGGACTTCAAATTGGACACAGAGATCTCAGCAGCTTACTGCATACATGGATCGAATGCCTCAAACCAAAGAAACCCGATTGTCCATTTCAACAAACTACTGGTTAAAGAAAATTTGATGTCGACTCTCAGAGAGAAAGAGGAGATTATATTTGAAAACTAGCAGACCATGTGCACTTCGCTGCAGTCGCTGTAGTTGGAATAATTATGTATCTACATGCGACTTATAGAGCTTCTTTATACTGTATACAGCATTTTTGGTTTGTCCTCCTGGAGCCAAAATATATAAATTTTCTCTATGACTAATTCGTGAACATGTTACATAAAAAATAGAAACGGGAAAAACGGCAACACCACTGGGAAAAACAGTAAATGAGATAAAGTAAAAGTCTACTAAACACTAAAGTCCAAAAACGAAGTAGAAAGTAACAGTAAACTGCCGGGAACACCGGCACACCGCGTCTACAAAACACTAAGAAACACTAAGTAGAAACACTAAAGGAAAAATACTATTCAGTAAGTACTGTGTCTAGTAAACAGTAAATCAGTAAAGGAGAGAAGACTAAACACTAAGGAAAAAGAACGGCAAGACCGCGTCAGCTGCGGAGCTCAGCTCGGAGTGAAATGACGTGAATGGCAGGGGAGATGATCACGTGACTCCCCCACCCGCCTTAACTCTCCATCCCTCCACAAACACAGTCTCTCGGATCCCAACTCTCCTTTATATGTATAGATAACTGCATTTGGATTTTTCCCAGATTTCTCCCTTTCAACAGTTGCTAAATGAGCCGCATTCGACAGCAGAAATGAAATCAGATACAGCCTCTTGTTTTTTGATAGATTGAAAGTGATTTTTGATTCCAATTTCACATCTTCAAACAATCAGAGAGAGAGAGAGAGCTAAAAAAGACTGATGAGTCATATTGTGTCCTGGTAAGGCAAAGGAGAATCTGCTTTCAACTTGGTTTATTTGTAATGGACATTTGCTGTAACTTCAAGCATATTTACATTTTTTCTGTAAATAATACACAAACACAATTTCACAAACTTTCAAGAGCTTCAAATGAGCGCAACTGTTCACTCCAGCATTCCACTTTAACAGGTCACTGAGACTACAAAACCTGATCACGTTTATACAGTAGTTAACATAAGCCAGGGGATATAATATTATCACAAGTTAGAAAATACACGCATGGCATAACATTCAGGAGCGTCTGAGGACCCTGTTTCCTTTTCGGACACTTTTTGATTTTTGTTTTGTTTTCTTTTCAATTGCAATATTGACATTTCTTTTATTAAATACAGTGGAACCTCTAGATTCGAGTTTAATTCGTTCCAGCACTGAGCTCGTATAGCGAATTTCTTGTATCTCGAACAAAACTTCCCTTTGAAAATAATGGAAATCCAGTTAATCCGTTCCGCACCCCCAAAAATATCAACATAAAAATCAATTTTCCTAACAAATAACACTGATAAATAATATATACTGTAGTTTACCTTTAATTAAAGTAATTAAAGTTTACCTTTAATAAATAACACTGGTAAATAAAGCGGGTTACTGGGGGGAAGGAGAGTCCCCCTCTGATTCAGGAAGGCTCTCTTCTTGGGAATTTTACCCCACTGGAAGCAGGTTCGGGGTCAGAATCACTTAACTTTCTTTTAGTTGCAGGTTGCTTTACCAAAAACTTATCTAATGACACTTGCTTCTGTCTTCTTTTTAAGATGCCCCTAAAATGCAACACTACATTGTCGTTACACAAGTTCATGGTGCGCCCACACACTGCTTTATTAGGGTGATTTTCTTCAAAGAAAGTTTAAACTTCTTCCCACTTTGCCGACACTTCTTTAATCTTACTGGCAACAATCTTCTTGAGAGGCATCGTGGAATAATTATTTTCACGTTAAATGCGGGCAGCGTCAGCTTGGGTGAATCCCCGAGTCGAGGCGGATCGGGAAGCGAGTCACACATACCCACAGCCTGGCTTGTGGCTCTTTACGCGAGCCAATGCTCATATTTAGATCCGAATTTTTCGCTCATACTTTCCTCTTATCTTGAATTTCTCGTATGCAGAGGTGATCGTATCTCGAGGTTCCACTGTATATGTATCTTTTGGTAATCACTAAGTATTTAGTTATTTGCAGTGTTATTAAACTTTTTTTTTTTTCATCCTAAAGCATGGGTGTCGAACTCCAGGCCTGGAGGGCCGCAGTGGCTGCATGTTTTCATTCTAGCCCTTTTCCTAATCAGTGATCAGTTTTCACTGCTAATTAACTCCTTTGCCCTTCATTTTAATAGCCCTGTTTTTAAGGATTACACCAGATACTGAAAGCAAAGGTTCACATACTTTTTCCACTCACAAATATGTAATATTCGATCATTTTCCTTAATAAATAAATGACCAAGTATAATATTTTTGTCTCATTTGTTTAACTGGTTTCTCTTTATCTACTTTTAGAACTTGAGTGAAAATCTGATGATGTTTCAGGTCATATTTATGCAGAAATATAGAAAATTCTAAAGGGTTCACAAACTTTCAAGCACAACTATACTTAACATCATACCCTAGGTGTATTGTATCTAGCCTGTATCTCAGTTTTAATCTTTACTACACCACTGCTTGGGGTTTGGTTTGTTTTGGATATGCTCTGTCTCTTGGCATGCCAGAGGACTGGGACTTTGCAAAGTGTCGTCTAGCCTCACTTGGGTAGGAATTTGACTTATGAGAGCAAGTTACTTCTAATTTATCCTTTCTACCCCAACAACGATAAGTACCTACATGATAATATGCTCCGTAGCCACAGTACTCGGCAACAATATGAAAAAAGCTATTGTATAAATGTACTACTTTTACTTATGTTACAAAATGTTCTGAAAAGTTCAGAAACAGTTTCTCTCTGACCAAGCAGTGTACTGTGTGAGCTGGAATGTCAAAGGTCCCAATCACAATCTAAAGAGAGAAAAAGTATTTTCTCTGAATACCCTGTCCATTGGAAGGGCTATGAACCCAAGGAATGGTCCCGGGTCTGGTTTGATGTCCTCACCTTTTGGATCGGTTTCATATGAATATTCCACGAAGCCAGATAGGCACATCCAGAAGCCCTGCCATTGATGGGGTATTATGTTATATTTGAGAACTTATTAATTTATTTTTTGCATTCCTCTTGTTCATTTTGTGTGTGTTGCATATCATGAATCTGTTGTCCAGTTTTTTTTCCATTTATGACTTACATTTTTTTTGTTATTTTTGTAGTATTTATACCATTATTGCCACCATTTTGAATGATTAGGGTTGGCCCCATTTTATCATATGTCAAATATATGTCTCTCTATTGTATAAAAAAAATCTTTCAATGCGACAAGACTTTTCAGGAGATGAGACGTGACCTTTTGGAAAAGACTTTTTCTAGTCCCGCGAGACAAGAATATTGCCATGATATTTTAAAAAGTCACGCCCCTCCCTAGCAACCATTTTAAAACAAGACCACGGTGTTCTCATCTCTCAGTCTTGTGAATGCTTTTGTCAGACGCACTTCTTGCGCTCTCAGCACTTGAAGTTCCCAATTAAAGAGGACGTATTATGTCCAAATCTTAATGAAGAATTTCATCATGAAGGGATATCAACAGAAAAAATGAGTACACGGGCAATCCTAGCACCGAGAAACAATGAAGTTAAACAAATTTACATGAAAAATGTCGATTGGTAACACGACAAATTGGTTAAATGCGTATCAATAGAATATACTGACACAGTTGGTGGTGATCGTGCAGAAGATAAAAACAGTAACTTGCAATATCACAAAGAATATCTACAACCATTAACACCGTCCGGTCTCCCACCACATGAATTACTGTAGAACAAAGGATGTATCCAAGAAAGGTAATGTAGTACATCTACCGTGGATAACATTAGACAACAAAGGAGATCTTGATATGCCATTTGTATTAAAATTCTAACACTTTCTGATTAGAATAGCTTTTGCAAAGACAATTAACAAATCTCAGAGCCAAACATTCAAAAAATGTGTTTTATTTAATAGAGAGAAAGAAATGAAATGCAATCACGGGCAGTTATATGTCTTGTGGATGCAAATGTAACACACATATGAAAATAAAAATCTGTTTCCAAATCCCCATACGCGAGCAGCAGAACCGCAAAGAGGCTAGTGCATAGCGCTGGCCAGGGGGTTGGCAAGTGAAGACAGCAGGGGGCAAAGCCCTCTAGTTTTATTATATAATAGTAATAGCAGCTTACTACTCAAAATGATAAATGTGGGGAGATCCTGGGCTTGAACCCACAACCTCTTGATTATGAGGCAGCAGTTCTTACCTCTGCACCAGCCAAGCTCACATATTTATTTTGTGTCGATTGATATATGGGCTTTGGTTTTCACTCATCAGCAGCAACATGTAAATCAAATAATTTATTTTTCTTTGGTTATATTAATGAATAAAAGTGCTTTTGTTTTGTTATACCTTTTATGAATGTGTTTATTTCATATTTGGACTTCAGTCCTCACACATTATACACTTCACGTCAAAATGTTGTCATTATTACTATAACATGAAAAAAGTTTCCGTTTTAGTTTTGTGTTCAGCATTTCTTGCCTTGCATTTCCTGTCATCCTACATTTTCACAGATCGTTGTAGACACGGAACACACATTAAATGTAATATATATATATTATTTACCCTATACATTTCCAGACACCTAACTCCCAGATAAAGAGACCTCAGCTGTGAGAATTTTGTCCAACTTCTGCTGCCTCAGTGAGGGATGAGTGAGCAGGCTGCCTGCTGCCATTGCTCATTGGCACATTTGCAAAACAAAGATGCTGATGAGGAGGTGTGAGGAAATTAAAGGTGGCATTACGAATATTTTCGTCGGCTTCAGGGTTTCTAGTGTTAAAAGTCACTTAGAAAAATCACTTCCTTAGTCAAGCTCATGGATTACAAGAATACACTTGTGCGTCCGTGCTTTTGCTTATCTTCTAGGAATCACCAGTCTTCAACTTGTGCCTGTTATTTTTGACTACAGTTTTCATCTCACATTTTGTTTTTGGTTACTGTTTCTTTCTTTTTATGGTTTTCAATCCTTTTTTTGGCTTTCAACTCCATCTCTTCTTCTGGTTACTTTATATACTCTTCTTGTTGGTAATAATAGCATAACACTGAGTGCTGTTGCGCTGCGTATAGTAAAATATTGTAAAATACACTGATTTTAAACGTAGGCTTCTGGGGCTGTAAAACAGCAGTGCAAACTACATTTCTTGCAGTGTTAATCAAATTTGGCATAATTTAAAATCCTGCATCTCATTCAGTACGCAGGGTTGACTTTCACACCCAGTAATTTTAATTGTGTGTGTGAATAGACAGATGAAAAAATAAAAAAAAGTGATGAAAATGTTCTGAAAAAAATACTTATTTTGGCTTGTTGTAGTTTGATTTAAACCTAAAGCTATGTTATATGTAACGAAACATGTTTGCTTTATTGTTTTCAATAAATATTTTTGAAGGACTAAAGAAGGAGGAGCTGTAAAACTGTGGGATCAAGAAATGAAAAGATGCCGGGCATTTCAGTTGGAGACAGGTCAGCTTGTGGACTGCGTCCGATCTGTATGTCGAGGAAAGGTAATACACAGGAGTTTCATTTGTCTATAATTTCTTTGATAAAATTAAACATTTCCTGTTAATCACCATCAAATTATAGACATTAATTTTAAACTATATTTCAAAATTGTTTCCCTTTAAAATGTTGAATATACAGTATCGTATCTCATATCTCTTTTTAGTTTCAATTTGTTTATATTGGAAATAGAAACAAGAGTGCCACCATCTTTTACAGAGAGAGCATGCATTGTGACACCTGAAAATAACACGACCGATAGCAAGCAGAGTGCCAACAAGATGACTGCCATGAAAATCAGTAGGAAAATGGCAGCACCCATAAGAAAAATAAAACAATGTCACCATAATGACATTAATAAAACATTTTAAAAAATCTTAATCATTGAAAAAATGAATTCTACCCATCAAATAACTGTAAAATATTTTTTAAATTAATAAAAGAAAATCAAAACAAACCTTCCTGTCCCAAATTACAAGAGCTGAACATTTTTCTTGGATGATGAAATCTGAAACATTTCAACGGCTGATTTTCTGTGAACTGTATGAACAAACTAATTTTCTAGGGAGCTCAGTAGCCGCTCGGCTTTTTTCATTTAATAGGTAGTGCCAGTGCTGTTGTTCCCATTACCTCTCAGTGACACCACTAGCTAATGTGTAAGTAGGTGTAGGCCATCAGGTACATTTCCACATTTTATGTCACCCAACTGCAGATTTTTCATTGTCTTAACCCGCAACTTTTTCTCATTAGCCTTTCTTTTTTAATCCTTGTTTTTGATGAGAGCCATCTAACGTTTTAAGTTGGAATTAATCTTATTATTCAGTAGTTCTACCAAATATAAAATGTCGCTCCATTTGAACAAAATCTCTGGACATTCACGAAAGGAATTTTTATAAGTGGTTAATTTAACAATAATTTAGCCAAGATAAACGTATTTGGGAAGTTGTGTGCCAGGGTGTCAAACTCTGGGCCTGGTAGGTTGCAGTGGCTGCAGGTTTTCATCCTAACCCTTCTCCTAATCAGTGGCCAGTTTTCACTGCTAATTAACTCCTTTGCCCTTCATTTTAACAGCCCTGTTTTTAAGGATTCAGTCCTCTGATTTGATTCTTTTCTTTATTAAATGACAGTCAAACAGAAATGAGATGTGAAACGAGCCAACGGATGACCAGCTAAACTGGGATTTCAAACTCCAACCAATCTTTCAATGAGAAGCTGATTCTTGTTGTTAATTAAACTTGTTATTTAATTCCATGGCTTGTTGCTGCTCTCCTTCTGCCACAGCATACATTTCCAGAACTGTTGATTTTTTTGTTTTTTCTAAGAACTCTGTCAAAATGTTTTGGTGACCTGAGCAGACTGACTTCACCGAGACGGTCACCTTTCTTTATTTCCAAATGTTGTGTGATGTGCACAGGTGAGCTGGTCATGTGGCGGCTTCTTTTGTGTCTCATTATTGTTTGGCTGCTAATTAAGGAAAAAGAGACAACTAAGGGGTCTGAGTCAAGTTAATTGAAACAAAAGCCGCTTTTCCACTGCATAGTACGGCACGACACGGTTCAGTACAGCTCACTTTTGGGGCGTTTTCCACTGGGAACAGTACCTGGTACCTGGTCCTTTTTTTAGTACCACCTCAGCCGAGGTTCCAAGCGTGCCGAACCGTTACCAAAATGTGACGTGTAAACTCTGCTGGTCACTGATTGGCTGGAGAAAATCGTCATTACTGCGTCACTGGCTATTCTTTTCTTTAAAGGTACAGACACGCGGAAGTTTCGAAAGTTCTCCAGCCACTGAGTGTTTGTAAAACCGGGAACAATCACATCCCACCACTCTGAAGCACGGTTAAATGTCCAAACAGATGGTCTGTTGCGGCGACTTTTTTGCAAAATGTGGAAGATCTGTAATATACAGAATCAGCATTTTAATGTTACACTGGCAGTTAAGTTCATTTTATGCTTTGCAACAGTGATAAAAGTTAGCTAGTGATGTGCTTTTTTTAGATGCTTACCCTTGCGCGTCGTCGAGCTAAAGTGTTGTCGTTGTCTGCGTGTTGTTGTAAAAGTTCCACGGTGTCACTGCAGTAGAGGCGGCGCAACTATAACGACACGTGAATAATCCTGCCCACTCTAAAGCGGTACTAAACTGCAGTCGAAACGCAAACCGAGCCAAACTGAGCCGAACCAAGGTGAGCTGTACTGAACCGTGCTGTGCCGTACTATGCAGTGGAAAAGCGGCTTAAGGCAAAAAGTTAATTAGCAGCAAAATCAGGGCACTAATGACAAAGGTGGTTAGAATGAAAACCTGCATCCACTGCGGCCCTCCAGGACTGGAGTTCGACACCCGCATTCTAGACCATTGATTGCCTCCCTTCAGAATACATCTCTCAGGTGTCTCTGGTGGTGTTCCTGGGCACACAGCACACATACAGTGCATATCACACTTGAGCTTAACTACAAGGCAGATGTAAAAGTCTCAGGCACTCCAGCTAACATTCACTTATTCAGTTTAACGTGCCATTATGAGAGCAGCGTGGACCCACTGTTGGAACATTTTATACATATGGTGGGTACATTTAAATTGCATCCTAACAAATTAACACATTCTTACTTTTCTTTGCATATATATCTAATAACCATTCTGAGTTTGTTGCTTTTGGACTCACATTTTCAGGGACAACTTATTATTCCCTAAAACGTAAATTAATAAATGAATTAATGAATTAAATTGTAATGGTACGAAGCTCTTCCACCCTAAACAAAATTACACAGCAAAACAGAAATTCTGTTCATAAAAATTAAGATTTCATTGTTACCTGTGTGGCTCAGTGGGTAGCGCTGCTGCCTCACAGTTAGGAGACCCAGGTTCGCTTCCCGGGTCCTCCCTGCATGGAGTTTGCATGTTCTTCATGTGTCTGCGTGGGTTTCCTCCCACAGTCCAAAGACATGCAGGTTTGGTGATTTGGCAATTATAAATTGTCCCTAGTGTGTGTGCTTGGTGTGTGGGTGTGTGACCTGCTTTGGGCTGGCACCCTGCCCGGGATTTGTTTCCTGCCTTGTGCCCTGTGTTGGCTGGGATTGGCTCCAGCAGACCCCCGTGACCCTGTAGTTCGGATATAGCGTGTTGGATATTGGATGGATGGATGGATTGATGTTACCTGTATGGGCAGTCTCTGGACTGGTCTAGAATTTGTTAGTGTGCTAAAATGTGTCATTACACACGTGGAGACAGAGACAGCAGGGGACTCAACACGCCTGCCTTGAGTGAGGGTGTGTGTGTAGGTGTGAGTGTGTGCAGACATGCCCCAGTGATCAACTAGCATAGCGTCACATTCATGGTTAGTTGCAGCCTTGTTCTCTGTGGGCTCCGACACCCAGTGACTCCGTAAAAGAAGCAGATGGGTTTACAAGAAGGTACTGCATTACATTTGAATTCGGATGTCCTTGTTTCTTCTATTGTCATCCTGTGACTTTTTTGTACTTAGTGTTCTACTATAGTCATTCAGCATTTAGCTTGGAGCAGTGGCGTAGCTCGAGTTCGTGCCACTCAGGGCAGGGCAGTGCTTCAATTTTCGCCCTCCAACATATCTGAATATGTTAATCTATTTAAATAGAAAATTAAAGTGATGTATAGAGAAAAAATAAGATAAATTGTGCATAGATTTATTCATATATAGAGAAACAGCAATAATTTTTCACATATAATTATTTGTAAGCATCAATAGACAAAAATATAGTATAGACGCACTGATAAGCCGTGTTCTGATTATTAGTTTAATTTAATTACACTGCGAAAACCAGAACCAGTGTCGTGTACAAGTGATAGGTGGGGATGTTTTCTATGCAGAGCAAAAACACACTCGGAATGATAGCGAAACAAAATTCATCCATCCATCCATCCATTATTCAACCCGCTATATCCTAACTGCAGGGTCACGGGGGTCTGCTGGAGCCAATCCCAGCCAACACAGGGTGCAAGGCAGGAAACAAAACCCCGGGCAAGTTGCCAGCCCACTGCAGGGCACACACCCAAACACCAAGCACACACACCAGGGACAATTTAGGTTCGCCAATGCACCTAACCAGCATGTCTTTGGACTGTGGGAGGAAACCCACACAGACACGGGGCGAACATGCAAACTCCACGCAGGGAGGACCCGGGAAGCAAACCAGGGTCTCCTAACTGCGAGGCAGCAGCGCTACCACTGCGCCACCGTGCTGCATGAATTGAAATTATAAATTGTAAATTAGTTGTTTTACTTCTTAGAAATTATTATCGGTGTAATGGCTATGTTTATTTTTGTTATTGCCTCATAAATTTCAACTGCTGTGTCTGATGCCGTCACCGAAGGACAGTCTGAAAATTATTTTTGAAGCATTTGTGGATAAAAATCAGAGAATTTTACTTTTTTCATTCATGAGTGATATTTTTCCGAACCCTGCTGCTTACAGACGAATTGTACTGAGCCTTGTGGCCAATAATGCCATCCCCAAAAATGTGCCGCCCGGGGCAGACTGCCCCCTCTGCCCGCCACTGGCTTGGAGCATCCTATAGGTGCATGTACTGAGCTTAGCACAAATAAAGGAACATGTATTTTTTATTTAACATTTAACTCTAAAAAAATCACAAATTATCCCACATAACCATTTTCTATTAAATGGACACTATAAACAATTTACAGAATTGTTAAATGTTACTTAATTTCAGTGTTAATGTTCATTAAACTTTTTGTAGCTTCTACTAGGAACAGACACTGGGTTGCAGCTACACAGGATATTTTTTAATTCTGCACTGTGTTCCACAAATCTACAGATTTAAAAAAAAATCTCCTTTCATTCCTTGGAAGCATTAAACAAAAGAGATGTGTAATATGTTTTCCATATTGAATTCAGCAGCTCTGAATGTATAATGTTTTACTGTTTTTAAAAAAAAAAAAAATAACCAAATGTAACTTTTGTTCAGACTGTATAATTTGTTGACATGTGCCAAGAGGAAAGCAAATACTTAGACAAAGCAAACTAAACACTGAGAGCTCTCTCTGTCATTTAGCGTCACATATTAACAGAAAGAAGCAGGTTTGTTGGGTGCCTAGCAGCTTTCACTGTCTCGGTTGCAAGCTTGCACATCCTGTGGCGTTACTGCATTACAAAAGACCTGCATGTCAAACACAATTGCTCTTGCAACCGTATACGTAATCTTCTTTTTAGTGAGGAAAGTCTAGGCCTTTAAAACAAAGACAGAGTTTGCCCTTAGTGGCTCCTGGTGCTTGCTTCCTACTTGAGATCACACTTAGGCCATATACTTGCAGCCCCTTCAGCTAACGTCAAAATCTACTGTACCTTAAGTGTATAGTATCATGAGACAACATGATAGAGTTAGCTAGTTATAAGAATTGTCATGTCAAAACTGTGTTGCATTATTATAAGTTTTTCTACCAATAAGAATGAAAGTAAAATAACACAGAAGTTAAATGTATTTTGTTGAGTCATAGTGGACTCTAAGCTATGAACTTCAGAAGCCTAACAGAATGTCAGGTTATATATATAGCGCCTTGATGTGTGGAGTACAAGTCACAGGAGGATCTGCTCAAGCTTTATAACACACTAGTGAGGCTTCATCTGGAGTACTGTGTGCAGTTTTGGTCTCTGGTCTACAAAAAGGACATAGCAGCACTAGAAAAGGTTCAGAGAAGAGCGACGAGGCTGATTCCAGGGCTACAGGGGGTGACTTATGAGGAAAGATTAAAAGAGCTGAGCCTTTACAGTTTAAGCAAAAGAAGATTAAGATATGACATGGTTGAAGTGTTTAAAATTATGAGGGGAATTAGTACAGTGGGTAGAGACTGTTATTTTAAAATGAGTTCATTAAGAACACGAGGACACAGTTGGTAACTTGTTAAGGGTAAATTTCGCACAAACATTAGAAAGTTTTTCTTTACACAAAGAACGATAGACACTTGGAATAAGAGACCAAGTAGTGTGGTAGACAGTAAGACTTTAAGGACTTTCAAAACTTGACCTGATGTTATTTTAGAAGAATTAAGTGGATTGGACTGGCGAGCTTTGTTGGGCTGAATGGCCTGTTCTCATCTACAATGTTCTAATGAGTGATGGAAATTGTTACAACTGCTTAACATTTTTGCAATGTGAAGAAAACTAACATGGTTTTCTGACCTAAAGATGATTATCTCATGCAAATCCAACCATCCATTGTTTGAAACAGCTTCCCTAGCACAGACTGATGGGAAAGTAACTCCTGTCCTAGAAGCCATGGACTGCTAGTCCATCCCAGGGTACACTTGTACTCGCACCAGCACTGACTCAGATTTGACTTGAGATCTCCTTGGTAAAAATGGATCTTGCCCATTTTATTGCATGCCAGCCAAAATGGAAAATAGTGGGCTATTAAGCAAAGCAAGGACAAAGTTCAACACTGCATCAGCCGTGCCAGCACCTCCTTCATAAAACTGTGAACATGGCATTTGACGTTGGAGGATCATCTCAAGTAGGAAGCCAAGCTATAGGTCTAAAGGGTTGCTTTGTGTCGCTGCTCTCCTGCATGCTAGAATTTAGTTACTTATCATTTTCATCTAAAGTAATTTCCATCAGTGCTGCTACTTTCTGTAAGTTGTTATCAACTAGGGAAATCTTATTTTATAGGGGAAGATACTAGTGGGGACTAAAGATGGAGAGATAATAGAAGTTGGGGAAAAGAATGCAGCCTCCAACATTCTGATTAACGGGCACATGGAAGGAGAAATCTGGGGACTGGCCACCCATCCCAGCAAAGATACATTTATTACAGCAAGTGACGATGGAACAATACGAATCTGGGATCTTTCTGATAAGGTAGGAGTCAAATCGTGCAAATATGCATTTTTTTGGTGCATTCAAGCCTTTTTCTTAATATTCTTTGTCTCGAGTACAGTTTATCATCATACAGCACTACTGCTGCTGCTACTATTAACACTTATTTTCAAAAATCAGTCTTTATGATGGAGTTGACATGACTTGGTATTGATCAGCCATGCTTAAACTTAAAAAAAAAATTCACAGTTTGCTGGAGAACAAAAAAAGCTTCATATGATACAACCTTGTCTGAGCTCCGGTGTGGGAGCCTCTGGTTTTTTATAGGTGAAGGAACAAGAAAAAGAGAAGCTAACAAAGTTAATAGGTTTTATTTCATCTTGGGCCAGCAATATTAGAAAATCTGTATTGGCATTCATAAACTTTTGGATTCCATTGACTTTGTAGGGTTTAAAACTATTGTATTTGGTGTTAAATTAAAGTAGTCCTAATACTGTCTCTTAAGTTACGTGACTCGTCCTGTATAAGTATTTCATGTTTGTGTATCTCTTGCTTCATATGTAAAGAATATTTAAGACTCTTGTACACACTGTAAAATCATTTTTCAGGTTCTAACTTTAGTCTGTTATAGTGTATTATATCGTACTTTCAATTGCGAGTAAAAAGCGGTGTGTGACACAGTGCCGCTGTGGGTTTGAATCCTGCCTTGTCTCTGTCAGTGTGGAGTTTGCATTTTTGCCCTTGTCTGTGTAGATCAGGGGTCTCCAACTCCAGTCCTGCAGAGCTACTGCGGCTGCAAGTTTTCATTCAAACTCTTTTCTTAATTAGTAACCACTAACTATTTCCCTTTATTTTAATTGACTTTTCTTGAGACTCTGACCGCTGAATTGATTCTTTTTTCCTTAAACGGCACCTAAACATAAATTTGATTTGAAGTGAGATGACAGATGACCAACTAAGTCATCATTCAGTTTCTTAATTTGAAGCCAATTCTCGTTGCTAATTAAACCCGTTATTTAATTCAATGGCGCTCATTCTGCCATGGCAGACATTTCCAAAATTGTTGATTGTATTTTTTAAGAGCGCTGTCAAAATGTTTTGTGGACCTGAGCAGATCAACATCACTGAGGCCTTCACCTTTCTTTATTTTCAGTTATCGTGTGATGGGCGCAGATTGTTGTTTATGTGTTGGTACATTTTGTGTCTTAATATTGTTTGGTTGCTAATTAAGGAAAAAAGAAATAATTAAAGGGCCTGAGTCTTAAGATGTGCATTAATTAAAATTAAAGCAAAAAATGAATTAGCAGCAAAATCTGGTCACTGATTAAGAAAAGGGTTAGAATGAAAACCTGCAGCCACAGTAGCTCACCAGGACTGGAGTTGGAGACCCCTGGTGTAGATTATTCTCAAGGTACTCTGGGGAAATGGATGAAAACCCACAAAAGTACTGGTCAGCATAACTGGCGACTGTAAATTAGACCAGTAGGAGTCTTGCGATGGACTGGTGTCCGATTTAGGGTTAACTTCTGTGTTGGCCCCTTTGCTGTTGGGATAAGCTCTGGCACACAGAACCCCTGGTGTGGAATAAGCAGTTCAGAAATGAAACAATGAATATTTTTGTATCGATTTTAGTATTGCTTCAGTTATTTGTATTATAATTAATATGTCCTGCATATTACAGAACACAACATTTATTTTGTCATTTATTTAATTAGAAACTACTAAACAAAGTGAGCCTTGGCAATGCTGCTAAATGTGTGTACTACAGTCCAGATGGAGAGATGATTGCAATTGGCATGAAGAATGGAGAGTTCATCATCCTTTTGGTAAATTCACTGAAGGTCTGGGGCAAGAAGCGAGACCGAAGTGCAGCTGTCCAGGATATCAGGTACGATCTACTTAACAGAACATCTGTATTCCACATTTACTTGTGTTTAAATGACCCTCCTCATCACAGCACAGTTCGGACTATTAAGGCACTAATACTATACTGTGAGTATGGAATTGTTCTGTAGTAAGAAGTAGCAGTTTATTATTTGGGTAAAGCCATTCTTTATTTTTAACAGAGCACTTACTCAAAAATGTAATTCTAAACATATTCCTGTGAGGTGCACACAATATAGCATATATTTTTTTTATTGAAGTGTAGAACACAACTAATAATATTAATAATGCAGAAAATGACCAAAGGTTAGTCCAAACCAAAGTGTGAAACTAAACAGTTCTTGCATGTGGATCATCTCCAGGCAGAGGAGTAGCTTCAGTGACAGACTTTTGTCACCGTCCTGCTCCACTGACAGACTGAGGAGATCGTTCCTCCCCCACACTATGCGACTCTTCAATTCCACCCGGGGGAGTAAATGCGAACATTAATTTTTATTTTAATTCTTTTCATTTTTATTACTATTTAATTTAATATTGTTTCTTTGTATTAGTATACTGCTGCTGGATTATGTGAATTTCCCCTTGGGATTAATAAAGTATCTATCTATCTATCTATCTATCTATCTATCTATCTATCTATCTATCTATCTATCTATCTATCTATAATTGTCTACTATTTACAATGCAGCCTTGAACTCCAAGGTCAGGTAAGCCTAAAAGACTCACTGAGAAATTTCATTTACAGCATGTTTGTTTTTGAAACTAAACACGTCCAGATTTTTTATTTAGGTCTTCAGAGATTCTGTTTTATTGTCACAGTAATCCGAAATTAGGTAACTTTGTGTAGTTTGCAGGCCTCACACTGCCAACCAAACCAGAACTGTGTTCTTGCACTCCAGATCTCAATAATAATTATGTCGGAGCACATGCAGCATTTTCTAATAAGTATTGCCATGCACATTCCTTTCATGTGGAGTACTGTAGTAACATTCACTCTTTTCCTTTTTCTGTTCAGATTCAGCCCCGATAACAAGTTCTTGGCTGTGGGTTCGGTAGAAAACACTGTTGACTTCTATGACCTTTCATTGGGGCCATCTCTTAATCGAATTGGATATTGTAAAGATATTCCCAGCTTCGTAATTCAGATGGATTTCTCTGCTGATAGCAAATTCATTGAGGTACAACTTTCTGAAAAACTCTTGCAATTCTGAATAATTATTGCGATACCTTTTAGCCTAATAAGTAGTAATGGTTTTCAAATTACTGCTCTAAAAATGTGTTAATATTGTTTTGTTTACCAATGTTAAAACAACATTAACTTGGACTAGAAATTAATTCCTGCTGAAGGAATGTTAGCAATTGGGACCATTTGGAACTTCCATCTATGCACCAATTTTCCTAACCCTCTTATCCGGGGCAGGGTTGTGGGACCATCTGCGACTTGTTGAGTGCAAACAAAAAGATATTTTTCAAAAGAAATGCTTTTTAGGAGGTCTGTGATCACCCTGACAACGAGGAGGGTGATGTATTGCTTTATGAAGAGTCTAGATCTGAATAATGAAGGGGATTCACAATAGTTCAAGTTTAGATACCAGTCTTTTCCTTAGGTCTGTTGAGATGAGGTACAAAAATGACATAACTTTCCGAAGAGCTTACATATCTTTCTCGGATATTGCTGTATTATGAAAGAAAATCTTGAGACAAGACGAGACTATTCCCAAGAGATTTTTTTTTAACGGCCCACGGTCCTCTCACCTCTCACTTGTGTGAATGCTTTTGACAGACACAGTTCCTGCACTTATAAATATTTATAAATATCTTATCTAATCTGAAATATCTTATAAATATTTATGTTTTCCTCACTTTAAGTTCCCAATAAAAGAAGACTTATTATGTCCAAATCTTAATGAAGAATTGCATCCCGTAGGGTTATCAACAGAAGAAATGAGTACACGGGCAATCCTAGCACTGAGAAACGATGAAGTCAAACAAATTAACGCGAGAATTGTCGATTGGTTACACGGCAAATTGGTTAAATGCGTATCAATTGACTATGCTGCAACAGTGGTGATGGTGCAGAAGTTGAAAACATCAACTTACAATATCCCGTAGAATATCTACAACCGTTAACACCGTTAGGTCTTCCACCGCACGAATTACTGTTGAAAGAAGTATGTGTCGTAATTTTATTGTGTAATTTATGTCTGAGTAATGGGCTATGCAACAGGACAAGATTAGTTGCATTAAACATTGGTTGAACAATTCTGACATGTAAAATTTTAACTGGCAAGAACAAAGGTAATGTAGTCATCTACCGCAGATAACATTAGACACCAAACTAGATCTTGATATGCCATTTGTATTAAAACGTTTACAGTTTCCTGTTAGAATAGCTTTTGCTATGACAATTAACAAATCACAGGTTACTAGAGGGAAAGAAATGCTATTCACTCACGGGCAGTTATACGTTGAGTTGTCACAAAGTAATTCCAAACACAGAATCAAAATTCAATGCGATATTGACAAAATGTTAATTCCAAATATTGTTTTTACTGAAGTTTTACAGTAAAAGTGTTAGTTTAAAAATTATTTGCGTATTAGTTTCAAAGCCAAACAGAACGAAAATGTATAACGCAACAAATACCTCTAACGCAAAAGGAAACATAATTTTCTTTGAATTTACTATGTTTTACTATTTTTTACTATGGTTAATTACTTGCTGTAATGTAAAATAGTTAGTTCTATTATGCATATGTAACGATCCACTTCCCCGTATGCGAGTGGCAGAGCCACGGAGTGGCTAGTGCATAGTGCCCACCCTGGGGTTGGTGAGCAAAGTGAGCAGGGAGCAGAGCCCCCTAGTGTTTTTTAAAAAAAAAAACTGCCAATCAGGGAAATGCTAAAAGAATTTTTAATAAACAATAGAAATATGACACATGCTTTAAGAGGCGTCCAAGAAAAATGTGGCAGATTTATGGAAATCAGTCCTCCACATTTGTGGTTGTTTTTACAAAACGGTCCTGGCTGGGAGAATGGCAAAATGAATGTGGTTGAATGAGAATTGTGTAAGATTGTATGGTCTTATAAGAATACAAATGATCTTTATTGTCTCAATGCTGAATATTGTGTTTGGCACAAGGAAGCACACATTTTCCAGTGAAACACGATCCTTCTCTGTGTGAGGGTCCTGTAGCATTGTGAACACAGGTAGCAAAATGGATACAGCAAAGTACAGAGAATGTCTAGAGGAGAACCTTCTGTAGTCTGCAAGAGATCTGATACTTCACTGTAAATCTACCCTCAGTACACCAAAAATACTTAAAAAAAGGAAAAACAGTCCTCTGGAGTGGCCTTGTTAAATCCCAGGTGACAATTCAACATCTGCAGGCATTAAACGTTGCTCTTCACCGATGGACTACATCCAGCTCAAGATGGCTTGAAGAATTTTACAGAACGAATGGGTGGAATTACTATCTCTTCATATTTTTAATTTGGTAAACTTGCCAGAAAACATTCATGACTTTACCTAAAGTGCCCGTACTTAATGTTGATGCAAGGCTAATGACTACTTTTGAAGATTTTGCTTTTCACATTGGAATGATAGATTTGGGGAGAAAGAAAAGTCCCTCCTCTGGTTCTTCTTCTTCTTCTTCTTCTTCTTGAGTCGGGCAGCAGTCATATGATAGAGCTTCTTCTTTCATTTAAATTCTAACACAAGTGTCATCTTTAATAAAGAATCAAAGCTTTTTAACAAGCAATACTCATGACTTTGCCACAAAATCATTTTGTAAGTCACTTCCTGTCAAGGTAACCAGTGTGGCACAAAGTACACAAGAGATATTTCAGATTTCTTTCTGCTTTTTATCCTTGCTGCTAGACATGGCAGTTGTGAAAGTATCAGAAGTGTGGTCTAGTAGTGGTGTAAAGCTTTGGACCATCATCTCCAAGTTTGCTGGACCACTTCCTGATCCCTTTCTTACTATTGAACTAATTTCTGCTCCAATTGTAAAATAATGTATATAAACAATGAAAATGTATCTGAAAATCTTCATAAAGGTGTGAGCCAAATAAACATGTAGGTATCTAAAAAGGGCAAGTCCAATCCATGAATTAAATTACATTCTATTTGGAGACTGCCTGAAGAAAAACTGGATTTGGTTTTCCCTCCAACAACTCTCTTGAAAGTAAATCATGTCGCTCCTAAAAACACTACATCACAATACAGCAAAATATATCTAAATTGAAATTTTGTTAACATTTAGTTGATTTAATACAATTCGGTAATGCTTTCTTCTTAGCCCTTAAGAAAAATGGTCAGAAGGCCCCAATATTTCTCTAAAAGAAATGCCATTGTTCCACCCACCAATATTCTGAATTAGCTTCTTAGGTTTTTACGAGCCAGCCCTCCATGAGACACTGCACCCGCTCTTCTTCTGGTCACTGACGGTGTCACACACCCGTGCGGGTACAAGGAGGCAGTGCAGGCACCTCCTAGAGACTAAGTGAGCCTTGCCTTGAACACGGACTTCTGGAGGCATGGCCGCTAAACACTATTCAAGTACAAGCAGGGACTCGTGTTTAGAAAGGGTTACAGTTACAAGCACCGAAGATGACATGTTCTAGTCCCAGGGACTTTTTCTCAATAAGGAAATGTCAGTTAGTGGTGTCCTGGACAAGGATGTAACTATTTTCAATTTGTATGAATAATTTTAAGGCAAAAATAACAAATAGTAAAATTAAAAAGGTGAGAGTAAATTGTCAGGATTAGCAATATTTTTAGGCAGGGTTTGCCTGTACACCTTTATAGGCCTGACACCCCAGTCACGTCAACAACAGATTGCTGCCCAGATAGGCCCTGGTCTCCCATGATGGCATAACTGGATTAAGTGGGCATCTAACTGATTGTATAGGGCCAAGTTAAAGGGTTTTTTGTAAAGCGCAGTGATGGGCATTGCTGCTTCTTCAGTCAAGTGTCATGACTTTAAATCCTGCACACACTTCTTGTCTCTGTGGACTTTGAACTTCTTCCCAGTGTTTGTTTATGTCTTCCTCGGATATCCAGATGACGTGCTTGAAATGTCAGATGGTGATAGTTAGTTGGCTGGGTGCATATGTTGCTGCAGCCATTGATGGACTGGTGCCATATCTTGGTCGGGTTTCTGCCTGGTGCCCTGTGCCAGTGATTCTCAATGTTCAGTCCTCAGAGCCCCCTGAGGCTGCAGGTTTCTGTCCCAACTCACTTCTTCTCCCGTTTGGATGCTCAAATTCATTATGCAAACTGTTATTTCCCTGTTTCTATGCTTTTCACAATCATCTTATCCGAAGATCTTGACTATACATTGTTCTTCTCTCTTGTTAAATGAATCTTAGCCTGTAGAGGTCTATTAATTTTTTACATGTAAGATGTCTCACTTAAAGGTTTACCAATGTCGTTACTTGTCCTAGTGTGTATAGAAACACAGGCAACTCCAGTTTCTGTATGACATCTTGCCTGAAGAAGGGGCCTGAGTTGCCTCAAAAGCTTGAATATTGTAATCTTTTTAGTTAGCCAATAAAAGGAGTCATTTTGCTTGACTTCTCACTACAATCATCCAGAAATTACAAGCTGGTTATACTGTATTTTTATTGCGTAAAGCAGGTATTTACATGTGTTAGATGTGTAACGTCCCACTTTTTCCTCGTAAATTTGTTTTTCCTTTTAATATTCTGGTTATTCAGACAATTATTTACTAATAAGCCCACAAGTGGGTAACACTGAAGCCTTTCAGAGTCACTTGTGCTGCTGTCTGCTCTGCTCAACATGGATTTTCCATATTCAGATACAATCAAGAAACTCCGCCGAAGAAAGTGAATTAAAAAAAATAAAGCAAAGTAAGCATTTCAAGATACAGAAGAATACAAATATACAGTACATCTGGAGAGTATTCACAGCGCATCACTTTTTCCACATTTTGTTATGTTACAGCCTTATTCCAAAATGGATTAAATTCATTTTTGTCCTCAGAATTCTACACACAACACCCCATAATGACAACGTGAAAAATGTTTACTTGAGGTTTTTGCAAATTTATTAAAAATAAAATAATTGAGAAAGGACATGTACTTAAGTATTCACAGCCTTTGCCATGAAGCTCCAAATTGAGATCAGGTCCATCCTGTTTCCCCTGATCATCCTTGAGATGTTTCTGCAGCTTAATTGGAGTCCACGTGTGGTAAATTCAGCTGATAGGACATGATATGGAAAGGCACACACCTGTCTATAGAAGGTCCCACAGTTGACAGTTCATGTCACAGCACAAACCAAGCATGAAGTCAAAGGAATAGTCTGTAGACCTCCGAGACAGGATTGTCTCGAGGCACAAATCTGGGGAAGGTTACAGAAAAATTTCTGCTGCTTTGAAGGTCCCAATGAGCACAGTGGCCTCCATCATCCGTAAGTGGAAGAAGTTTGAAACCACCAGGACTCTTCCTAGAGCTGGCCGGCCATCTAAACTGAGCGGTCAGGGGAGAAGGGCCTTAGTCAGGGAGGTGACCAAGAACCCGATGGTCACTCTGTCAGAGCTCCAGAGGTCCTCTGTGGAGAGAGGAGAACCTTCCAGAAGGACAACCATCTCTGCAGCAATCCACCAATCAGGCCTGTATGGTAGAGTGGTCAGAAGGAAGTCACTCCTTAGTAAAAGGCACATGGCAGCCCGCCTGGAGTTTACCAAAAGACACCTGAAGGACTCTCAGAGCATGAGAAACAAAATTCTCTGGTCTGATGAGACAAAGATTGAACTCTTTGGTGTGAATGCCAGGCGTCACGTTTGGAGGAAACCAGGCAACACTCATCACCAGGCCAATACCATCCCTACAGTGAAGCATGGTGGTGGCAGCATCATGCTGTGGGGATGTTTTTCAGCAGCAGGAACTGGGAGACTAGTCAGGAAAAAGGGAAAGATGACGACAGCAATGTACAGAAACATCCTGGATGAAAACCTGCTCCAGAGCGCTCTTGACCTCAGACTGGGGCGACGGTTCATCTTTCAGCAGGACAACGACCCTAAGCACACAGCCAAGATATTAAAGGAGTGGCTTCAGGACAACTCTGTGAATGTCCTTGAGTGGCCCAGACTTGAATCTGATTGAACATCTCTGGAGAGATCTTAAAATGGCTGTGCACCGACGCTTCCCATCCAACCTGATGGAGCTTGAGAGGTACTGCAAAGAGGAATGGGCGAAACTGGCCAAGGATAGGTGTGCCAAGCTTGTGGCATCATATTCAAAAGACTTGAGGCTGTAATTGCTGTCAAAGGTGCATCGACAAAGTATTGAGCAAAGGCTGTGAATACTTATGTACATGTGATTTCTCAGTTTTTTTATTTTTTAATAAATTTGCAAAAACTCAAGTAAACTTTTTCACGTTGTCATTATGGGGTGTTGTGTGTAGAATTCTGAGGAAAAAAATGAATTTAATCCATTTTGGAATAAGGCTGTAACATAACAAAATGTGGAAAAAGTGATGCGCTGTGAATACTTTCCGGATGTACTGTATAGTGTACAGCTGACACCACTGCACTTTATTCTGAACACAAAATAAAAAGAAAAAACGGGTCAGCTAATTAAACAATAAGATCAGTTAAAGGTAACAATGGCTGACTGATTGGGAAACTTATTGGAACAAAAACCTGCAACCAGTGAATGTATTGGATTAGAGGGGTTTGAGACGGATTTGTATGTTAAATTAATATAGTATTAACACATAACAGTAAAATTAAATATAATTGTACACCTTATATATAAATGTAAGTATTGCTAACTACGCCATCCCATGTTTGTATGCATCATAAGAGGTTTTCTGAACTGCTCTTTGTCATGTCCCTCGCCTAGGACCCTACCAGGGGCATTAAGCCCCCAACAACAGAGCTCCTAGGATCATTGGGACACGCAAACCTCTCCACCACGTTAAGGTGGCAGCTCGAGCAGAGGTTTGGATGGATGGATTGCTAACTAAATGTACACATTTGCATCTGAAATGTCTGAGTTGTTTTCTGCTGTAAAGAGGACTGTGAGAGTAATGGGACTTAATTTTCGTCAGTTTTGACTGCTGCGGCTACTGGATTTACAGCCCACCAAACAGGACGGTGTACCGTGCATACTCGCGTATAAGTTGGGTCTTGAAACCCGAAAAATCAAACATAAAATCAAACCCCGGCTTATACGCCCGTTCAAAAATCTTCTTGCCTCCTCCAATCTCTTTTGTTTTGAATTTTGTTTTCAGCAGCGCAGTTACCAGTTTCTTTCGCCACTTCAATGACGTTTAATTTAAAACCAGCTTTATATTTTCTTCTGATCAAACGCTTCATCGTAGATATGGGATGCTTTTACAATAAAGGTGTATGAAGGTGTGAGATATAAAAAACACACATCGCCGCAAACGTTTCTTCAGAATAGTTTGGGTATTACCGTGTGGTCACGTAGGCACAATACACAGAAAATAAGGCCGTGTGCCCCGTGGTTACTCTCTCAGGTGGGCCTATCGTAATCTCTTGGACCAAAAGTATGAGTTTTCTACACTCGACTTATATGACCGACATTATAAAATATAAGAAATTATACAGTAAAATCAAGTCCCAACTTATCCGCGAAGTATATACGGTATACATGGATGTCCACTGAAGGAGATGAGGTTGGTTTGGTTGCAGTTCATAGTGGGTTACTTTTGAATAACACCTTATGGCGATGAGGAGAAGAATACCTCAGTGGTAGCCATTTGAGCTGGAAACGCTAGAAGTGCGTCAGCTACTGTAGGCGATGGAAAACGTGGGTGTTCACTTTTATTGATTTTATTACCTTTTGCTTTGATTCTAGCAGCCTCGTCTCTTGTGATCCTCGGTACAAGTTGAGACTTTATTGAGAGTACCCAGATTTGTGAAAATTATAAAATAAGTTATAACAGTGGGTGCCATTTGTTATTTTAAAATACATTGTTCAAGAACAGCATGGAGGTTTAGATGGAAGCTGGTGGGGTGTGAGTTTTGAATAAATGTTAAATATTTGTCATGCACGCTAAAGCAGGCAATCATGAATTAATGTGCTTTTGGGCAGATTATTCCTGTTCTCGTCAAATTACTTGTTATCTTTTTACGCCGGTGAATTGGTACGTAATGTCTTTATATTATCTGAGTCAAGTTGTTATTTTGGTCACTTTAGAATCACAATGACCTTCCTTTTTAAGCATCATTTTCTTTCGGGGAGCGGCCTGTGCTTATTAGAGTAGCATATGAAAAGTTTTATGCCAACCGAAAAAAATGACAAATCGAGCCAGTTATCTGGGCAGCTAGTATTTGTTTGCTAAAGAAAACCCCTCTTGACGTTAGAACAGATGCAAATAAACATTTATACAGCAAAAATGGCTTGTTTTCCCAAAAAGAATGATACCTTGTGAGGTTGTGAGAATGTAACACAGGGTGACTTCCACACATCTGCTTGAGGCATCCCAGCCATTCTGTGAATTTGTTCAACTCCTCCTGAGTTGCCGTCTGTGAATGAGATTAATGAGGTAAGGATGAGCTGAATCACACGTGCTAGTGGTGTATTTTAACAACCAAAAATACTGGGGTGTGCCTCAAGGAGATCTGTATCGACATGGTGTGCATGCTAACAACGTTATAGAGTCAACCTTCACTAATGTAAAAAATTCTGAAAATGGACATGCCGAAACCAAGCTATTCTTACATGAAGACAATAAGCATTAGAGGAAAGATTATAATACCTGAAGCAACAACCAGCAGCAGGAAAGTCTTACAGAGGGCAGTGGCATAGCTAGGGGTGGTCCGCCCCGGGCAGCACATTTTTGGGGGCAGCATTATTAGCCAAAAGGCTCTGTACAATTTGTGTGTAAGCAGCAGGGTTCGGAAAAAGATCACTCAAGCATGAAAAAAGTAAAATTCTCTGATTTTTATCCACCAATGCTTCATAATGAAAGATAAGGAAGATAAACGGCTAATTTCCAATTTATTATTCCGTTTCGTTATCAATCCGATTGTGTTCTTGCTCTGCACAGAAAACATCCCCACCTATCACTTGTACACTACACTGGCTCTGGTTTTCGCAGCGTAATTATATTAAACTAATAATCAGAACACGACTTATCAGTGTGTCTATGCCAGTGGTTCTCAATCTGTGGGGCGGGCACCACTGGGGGGGCGCGAAGATGTGAAAAAAAGAAAACAAGAATCGAAAATATGAAAAATACATCTTATTGAAACCAAAACAAATGAACTTAAACTACATTCTGATACTAGAAAAATAAATAGAGAGTTCGATAAATGTTGATAAAAGTTAAGTAGTGTCTTGTACCTCCTCCAGACCGTGAGGGGGAGACCGCCCTGGTTGTATTGGGGGCCACGGGTAGAGGGCTTGGAAGCCCAGCCCTGTAGGGGCCCGTAGCCACCTCCAGCCTGAAGAAACCTGGAGCCCAGCACTTCCTGGTGAGGGGGAAGAGGACCAGGAACACCCGGAGGACTTCCGGCTACACAGTTGGTGCTTCCGCCACACGGGGGTGTGTTGGCGGAAGCTCCTCAGGAAGCACCTGGAGCCCATCCGGGCATACATAAAAGGGGCCGCCTCCCTCCAGTCGACAGCAAGAGTCGGGTGGAAGTGGACGGAGCTCGGAGGAGAGGAGGCGGTCTGAGGACTGTGCCAGGCATTGTAGTGCGGCCAGGACTTGAAGGGGTGATTGGTGCTGCGGCACTGGGTTTGTGCACTTTTGTATATATAGAGTTTGTACATAAACACGTGTGTGGCGAAACAACATGTCTGCCTGTCTGTGTCCGGGCTGTACCCCACAGTAGGTATAATAAAATATCCATCATCCAACCCGCCATATCCTAACTACAGGGTCTGCTGGAGCCAATCCCAGCCAACACAGAGTGCAAGGCAGGAAACAAACCCCGGGCAGGGTGCCAGCCCACCGCAGGGCACACACACACACACACCAAGCACACACTAGTGACAATTTAGGATCGCCAATGTACCTAACCTGCATGTCTTTGGACTGTGGGAGGAAACCCACACAGACACGGGGAGAACACGCAAGCTCCACACAGGGAGGACCTGGGAAGCAAACCCGGGTCTCCTAACTGCGAGGCAGCAGCACTACCCACTGTGCCACCTATAATAAAATATGCATCTATGATATATCATTAATTAAAAAAGAACAAATTGGTATTAGTGGGCTCCTTTCAAAAAAACATTAGGGGGGCGCGATTAAAACTGTTATGAAGACTCAGGTCGCAAATACGTAAAGGTTGAGAACCGCTGGTCTATATTATCTTTTTGTCTAGTTGATGCTAGAATACTCGAGTATATCTCGTGTCCTGTGGTGGGTTGGCACCCTGCCCAGGATTGGTTCCTGCCTTGTGCCCTGTGTTGGCTGGGATTGGCTCCAGCAGACCCCCGTGATCCAGTGTTTGGATTCAGCGGGTTGGAAAATGGATGGATGGATATCCCGTGTCTTGAAAGAAGTAAGCTGATGCTTGCCTGTAGCTTTCTATAAGTGCAGTGGCTGGTGTTCACAGATCCAGTGTCCCGGGTTTGAATCCTGCAAACATTCCCTATCTGTGTGTTGTCTGTAACGTTGGGCAGGCAGGGTTTTCAACCAATGAGGTAGAGGGACCAGGTCACGACTGCTGAGAAATATGAACAGATTTTGACTTATCACAATGTACCTTTGTGAAAATGACATCAATCTTTGTCAATACACTTATGACCCACCGGAAGCAGATATCTGCAGGTGTAACAGTATCAGATTGCCCACCTCACAGCTTTGTGGGACCCCCTCTTGACGGGAACAAAAAGCAGCAGAAGTGAAAAGAAGTGTTGCTTATGTCCCACAAGCAGCTTAGAGGAATATTCTACACAACTACTTGGGAAACAAACAACAGAGCTGCGTACCAAATTTAAACTGCTTCAGCTTTGCATGCTAAGGGTGGCTGTCCAAAGTATAAGATGTTCATATTACTTTTCTACTTCCGTCAATGTTTTTGTTAGTCTAATGTCATATTGTGTTCTTCACTGGTGAATAAAGAGCCACTGTCCAGATAATCTCTTCTTTGGGGGGCTTAGATATTTTCACAGTACTGCATTTCTTTGTCTCTGAGCCCAGTTTTAAAAGGCCTTACTCTAAATATAATTGCTTTATATGGTTGTTATGGCTGATGTCAGCATGTGGTCTTGTTTTACAGTTTTCCCAAGGCACATTTCTGCATCTGACTACAGGTTTTATATTAGGACAATAAACAACTGTCATAAAACAACAGGTTTAGGTAACTCGGTGAAAACTGTCCAGTCTTTATTTTGCCATCTCAAGGTGTCTACCGGTGCTTACAAGCGGCAGATTCATGAGGTGCCTACAGGAAAACTGGTGACTGAGCAGAGCTTGATTGACAAGATAACTTGGGCCACCTGGACAAGGTACGTCTGTCTGTCTAAAATCGTCGTGTGCCGTGTACTCCTTATCTTACTCTGTGTCTTTGATTCTGTATGCTGCTTGGATAGGTGCAATGGTGGAATAGCTAGTGCTGCAGAGTAAATAAAACACGTTAATGTTTCAAATTCTTCCATGCATGTCTTCCACAGACCCAGCGACAGACAGCGAGTACAACAACACACATTCAATGCAACATACTTTTAAATTGACTCTGCTATTTGAAAAGCGTTACAGTGTCAGAGTAGGGATTTGTACAGGAGAGCAGTGCGAACAAACACAGAGCCCCTTCAGTAGTCTCTGGCTTTCAACTGCCTGGCGCAGAAAGCTGATAAACTGTTATTCTTCCATCCACCCATCCAGTATCCAACCCGCTATATCCTAACTACAGGGTCACGGGGGTCTGCTGGAGCCAATCCCAGCCAACACAGGGCACAAGGCAGGAAACAAACCCCGGGCAGAGTGCCAGCCCACCACAGACTGTTATTCTTCCCCACACTTATTTTGATTTGAAATTCTTTTATTTTGTAATAAAAAATAACAAAATAAGTTATTGATCTGTACAGTAGGTGCCGGGTTCGCTACCGGGTCCTCCCTGCGTGGAGTTTGCATGTTCTCCCCGTGTCTGCGTGGGTTTCCTCCTACAGTCCAAAGACATGCAGGTTAGGTGCATTGGCGATTCTAAATTGTCACTAGTGTGTGCTTGGTGTGTGTGTGTGTGTGTGCCCTGTGGTGGGCTGGTACCCTGCCCGGGGTTTGTTTCCTGCCTTGCGCCCTGTGTTGGCTGGGATTGGCTCCACCAGACCCCCGTGACCCTGTAGTTGGGATATAGCGGGTTGGATAATGGATGGATGGATATATACTGTAATTCCATCTTTCAAAGTCATACTTGTCATTGGAGGAGGAGGAGGTGACACCTCCAGAGCAGCCATTCCCATTTGGAATTTTCACTAAAGCTCTGCGTGTTTCCAGATCCAAAATTTATAGCAAAGCAAGAGTGAGAGCTGACTTCCTGGTGTCTACATGCTGCTTTGAAAGTGAAAAATGTTTTCTTCTTTCCTTTCTTTCTTTCTCTTCTCTGCAGCATCTTAGGTGATGAAGTTGTAGGAGTCTGGCCACGGAATGCAGACAAAGCCGACGTCAACTGCGCCTGTGTGTCACACGCTGGCCTAAACGTTGTGACTGGTGACGACTTTGGCTTGGTCAAGCTTTTTGAATTCCCATGCACTGAAAAATTTGTAAGTCATTGAGACATAATTTAAATTTCATCACATGTATGTTCGTCTGCATGTTGATAAGATGTCAGTGTGGTGCCACTTATAGGAATATACAGATAATTCTTCTGATCCCGTAGGGTTTTATCCGATGAGGGGTTGAGTTCTTGCAGACCCAATTCAATATACACGTTAGCTGCCTGTTCCCATAAATATGTACTTTCATGTACCAAAAATCAGCTACACTCACCACAACATGTTTACAATCATTTGGCAAAACACTGTGAATAACACAAAGCTTTGATGCCATTGTTGAAATTTAACATATTCATCTGAAAAACAATGTAAAACACCGAGGACACATGAAATATCAGAATGTGGAGACCTGTTAACACCACAGAAGACGCAAGAACAAGACTACAGCTTCCTTTGGTGAAACGTGTGTCGCTGCAGTGCGGTAGGAATCTCAGTAGACCACGGGAGTCGCAGATGTGGATAAGCACATCCACTGGAGCGCAGTCTGCAGACAGCAAGGATTTACTGTTTCTGTGAAACGGGGAGGAAGGTGAGGCAGAAAAGTAAGAAAAAAAAAAACTAATAATGATAATATAAAATAAATGTGTCCACAGGTCTGTGCTATAAATTTGTTTTCTTTATGATTCCAATAATTTTTATAGTCAAAATCGCTGAATTGATGCATTTCCTGTTCAAATACAGGGGAGAAATGTGAGGTGCGGCAGCGAGGAGCCTCGCCTCACCTCGGACTGCGCTCTCCCTCACACACGGGGCTGATGCATGCAGTTGGCGCGTACCTTTTGCTGTCTCTCGGTGTGTCGCCAATATAATGTCTGCAGACACGTTTATTATACACCCTGACTTTACACAGTCTGGCTAATATCTTAATGAATGTGTGTGACATATTTAGTCTTGCTGATCAGACATGAAAAGGCACAAGGTGAGGCAGACAGTACCGTGTAGCCCTGAAGGGGGCGCATGTGAGCCCAACAGGTGCTCGTTGCTGCTGTTCTCCTAGGCAGAGTCTCTGGGCGCCAATAAGTTAGCGATATCAGAAAGCCTCACCAGCCATGAACCTCCCCGCACGTCACTGCTGTGAAATCCTACGGGCCGGCACTGCCAGTTCAGAGCTTCAGGGGCCTGCCTTCTCCTCGCCATCCCAAACACTTGTGGGTGAAGATGGTGGCTGACTCTGAACTGACCTGTGGACTCCGCGTTGGTCTCCACGGGTTCAGGGGAAGGATGAACTCTTCCAAGTGGGTTTGAGTTTAGTGTCATTTCGATGATATTTTTTAGGATTTTGGTGCCTCATGGCTTCAGAATGGAGTTGGGACGTTCTCCTTACATCTCTGTGTGTGTTCCTTCAGGAACTCCAGTTCACCCCCTCCATCCCCCCCATATTCATTGTCAAGATACTAGTATTAGGTTAAATGCCATCTCTAAATTGGCCATCTTTGAGTGCCTGTGAAATAGTTGACCCCCACAGTGCATTGGTGCCTGTCCAGTGTTGGTTCCAGCCCCTTATAACCCTGGATGAGATTAAGTGAGTGTGAGAATGTAATCCTGGGTACAAAACGGGAAAAAGTTGAACTTCTGCAAGTCATCATGGGTGTTTTGTTATGCCAGTAGCTTGTATACTTGTTACCAGTGAGAAGTCACTCTCTTTCACATCCTGGCACAGAGAGACTGGCCACGAACCCTGAGGATCCAAGTTAATAAGCAGCAGTTTATCCAGTTGTGCTAAAGGTGAAGTGAAGTGAACATCTGGGCTTTGTCTTTCTAATCTGCAGCAGGGAACCCCTACAATAAGGAATGCAGCTCGCCCAATAATATGCCTACTACCCTGTTTGAGTGTCGTCTGTCATGCCGAATGCTGTGCTTGTTAAAATGATTTGTGCTTCCCACTTGGCCAATACGAGTTGACTGTTGTAAAAGAAGGAGTCTCAACACACGATAAAGGTTTGGGGCAGCCACCCGTATATTGTCCCTGGCTGCAAAAAAGTAAAGACGACAAGAGAGATGTGTTCTTGTTGAGTTCCAAGAGTGAACTTAAATGATAAGCAAAGATGGCGGCTTCATAAGCCGAGAAGCAGAAATTATGATGTACAGTTGGGTCCATAAATATTTAGACAGAGACCACTTTTTTCTCATTTTGCTTCTGTACATTACAATGAATTTTAAATGAAACAACTCAGATGCAGTTGAAGTGCAGACTTTCAGCTTTAATTCAGTGGGTTGAACAAAAAGATTACATAAAAATGTGAGGCAACTAAAGCATTTTTTGAACACAATTCCTTCATTTCAGGGGCTCAAAAGTAATTGGAAAAATTAAATAACTGGAAATAAAATGTTCATTTCTAATACTTGGTTGAAAACTCTTTGCTGGCAATGCCAGCCTGAAGTCTTGAACTCATGGACATCACCAGATGCTGGGTTTCCTCCTTTTAATGCTCTGCCAGGCCTTTACTGCAGCGGCTTTCAGTTGCTGTTTGTTTGTGGGCCTTTCTGTCTGAAGTTTAGTCTTCAACAAGTGAAGTGCCTGCTCAATTGGGTTAAGATCAGGTGACTGACTTGGCCATTCAAGAATTTTCCACTTCTTTGCTTTAATAAACTCCTGGGTTGCTTTGGCTGTATGTTTTGGGTCATTGTCCATCTGTATCATGAAACGACGCCCAATCAATTTGACTGCATTTAGCTGGATTTGAGCAGACAGTATGTCTCTGAACACCTCAGAATTCATTCGGCTGCTTCTGTCCTGTGTCACATCATCAATAAACACTAGTGTCCCAGTGCCACTGGCAGCCATGCACGCCCAAGCCATCACACTGCCTCCCTCCACCGTGTTTTACAGATGATGTGGTATGCTTTGGATAATGAGCTGTTCCACGCCTTCTCCATACTTTTTCTTGCCATCATTCTGGTAGAGGTTGATCTTGGTTTCATCTGTCCAAAGAATGTTTTTCCAGAACTGTGCTGGCTTTTTTAGATGTTCTTTAGCAAAGTCCAATCTAGCCTTTCTATTCTTGAGGCTTATGAGTGGCTTGCACCTTGCAGTGCACCCTCTGTATTTACTTTCATGCAGTCTTCTCTTTATGGTAGACTTGGATATCGATCATACCCCTGGAGAGTGCTGTTCACTTGATTGGCTGTTGTGAAGGGGTTTCTCTTCACCATGGAAATGATTCTGCGATCATCCACCACTGTTGTCTTCCGTGGACGTCCAGGTCTTTTTGTGTAGCTGAGTTCACCAGTGCTTGCTTTCTTTCTCAGGATGTACCAAACTGTAGATTTTGCCACTCGTAATATTGTAACAATTTCTCAGATGGGTTTTTTCTGTTTACACATCTTAAGGATGGCTTCCTTCACCTGCATGGAGAGCTCCTTTGACCGCATGTTGTCATCTTCCACATGCAAGCACCACACCTCAGATCAACTCCAGGCCTTTTATCTGCTTAATTGATAAGACATAACGACGGACTTGAACACACCTGCCCATGAAATAGCCTTTGAGTCAATTGTCCAATTACTTTTGAGCCCAGAAATAAAGGGATTGTGTTAAAAAATGCTTTAGTTGCCTCACATTTTATGCAATCGTTTTGTTCACCCCACTGAATTAAAGCTGAAGGTCTGCACTTCAACGTCATCTGAGTTGTTTCATTTAAAATTCATTGTGGTAAAGTACAGAACCAAAATTACTTTGTAGAAAAAAATTGTCTCTGTCTAAATATTTATGGACCCAACTGTATTTAGTCCAGAACAGGAAGTGACGTCAGTCTGGGCACCGGAACGGGAAGTGATGTTAAATCAGGCCGGTTTTCCCGTATTTGGCCTGCAGAGATAACAGAAGTAGGTTTAGTGGACCCCGGCACCCCCACTTGGCCCACTCACACGTGTGTGACACAGTGTAAGTCTGTCAGCAGAGGACAGGCTCCACATTGGGGTCGTGCCCAGGCTGCTGGGATGGGCTTTGACCCCAATAACCCCGAACTGAATTGAGCTGATGGGTGGGTGAGTGTCATTGTGTCCTCAGAATCGGCCTGCCATTTCCTCTAAACCAATTGTGATTGTGCTCAGCCTAGTCATTGTGCTGTGTTATCAGAAGAAATTTGACGTTGTTCATGTTCTTGAGCATGGCGGCATGGCAGCAGTAGGTGTGAAGTCTTTCTGAAAGTTTGTATCGTTTTTTTTTTTTCCACAGGCCAAACACAAGCGTTACTTTGGTCACTCAGCCCATGTGACAAATATTCGCTTCTCTTATGATGACAAGTTTGTGATCAGCGCGGGAGGAGACGACTGCAGGTATGATGTCCCTTGTCATGTTGGGGGTGGTCGGGTCGAGCTGGCAATGCTGATAAGAAATGAAACGCTGCAGACGTCTGGGACGTCGGATTCACTCCTTCATTTGGAGTGGCACAGTTTCACAAAAAATGGCCGGAGGTGTAGCATCCACAGAACAGATGAAGCCCCGCTGCAGCTCAGAAGTCCTAAATGACCTATGACCCCCCTCGCTGGGCACCACGTGAAAGTGTCTTCCATGTCCCTACGTTTTTGGGTTCACTGCTGCTTTTCTTACTTCCCATCCCCAGTGATAAGGGGGCTTATCAAATATTTATGCATCCATCCATTTCCCAACCCGCTGAACCCGAACACAGGGTCACGGGGGTCTGATGGAGCCAATCCCAGCCAACACAGGGCACAAGGCAGGAACCAATCCCGGGCAGGGTGCCAGCCCACCGCAGGACACACACAAACACACCCACACACCAAGCACACACTAGGGCCAGTTTAGAATCGCCAATCCACCTAACCTGCATGTCTTTGGACTGTGGGAGGAAACCCACGCAGACACGGGGAGAACATAATATTTATACAGACTTGTAGAAAAACAAGAAGACAAAACGCCAAACAGGAGATCACTCCTCGGTCTCCGGATAGCGGGATAAACGACAATCCCGCGTATTTTATAGTTTGACTGAGTAAGGCCTCAAAACAGTGGAGCTGACAGCGCTCCACGGTCAGATTTCACTGCGGGGTACAAATCTTCCCACAATGATGGCTTCTGTTGTTCCTCGGTAGCTCCCTGTTGTGACAAACTGGAATCTGCCACCCTATGCCACGGGCTAGTAAGGCGCTCAACTTTACCACACTCTTCCTCACACCAGGTCCCCAGCTTCCAGCAACCATTCACTCTTCTGGTTTTAAGAAGTCCTCCAGCATTCCCTCACTTTGGAGGGGTCACCTTTACACAATCCCTATGCCCTCCGCCATGCTTACCACGTTTCAAGTGCGAAAAAGCAGCCTGGTTGAGAACGAGTAGAACCTTCAATTGCTCCTGGGGCTGCTGTAAAATGGCTGACCCTGTGCTCTGACCCCAAGGGGTGTGCGAAAACTAACAAACTCCTAATACGAGAAATTGTATAAGGCGAAATAAAGATCAAAAAACAAGTACCCATGAGGATGCCATCTGGTGGACTCAAGCTGCAGCCCACCAAAGCCATATCCTGGGATGAGTGGGCTCAGAAAAGTCTACCGCTGCCACAGCCGTCCGATTTGTTCACTGAGAGAACCCAACAAACGCCGGCCTCATTCCCCCACCCTGTGGTCAACCAAAGCTTGCATGTAACGCTGGAGGGGATCAGGGTTCAAGTGACCCTCGTACAAACGCTCGCGCTCTGGCTAGTCATTAATATTCAGGCCTTCCATGTCCATATTACAAAAATGTTTGGGTCACCTTGAATTGGGCTCGCTGGCGCTCAAGCAGAGGACTGAAGGGGTGTCCTTTTAGCTCCTTTGACTGTCTGAGTGTCTGCCATCTTTAGCCGACTGTCGTTCATGTTGTGCAACTGTGTCACCACCCACCCAATACTCGGCTGATAGTGGCCATCTTCTCAGCTGCTGCCTGTCCTGTCCCTTCACACTCTTAACTTGAGAGGGCCAGGGGGGGTCTCACAACTGCCAAGGCCGCTCCAGTAGCTCCCTTTGAGTTGTGCACCTTGATGGGTCTCTGCCTGTAGCGGACCACCCACTGACTGTGAGAGGAGCTTCTCATCTCCCTTAGGTGCGGAGGTGGGACTCTTAAAATGAGAAACCAGCAATGAGAAGTGGCTGCGCACCGCTGCCTAACCAATCAGTGGGGGGGTTATGGCTGTCAGCCTGAGTGCCAGCAAGTTGAGAGCAGATGTTAATCCGGTGGCATCACACATGAGTGACAGCAGATCAAAAGTGTGCCACCTGCAGCAACGAGCGGGGCAGAGCCAGCCATGACACGTGCGGTGGACATGTGCCTGAACTGGGAACAGTGGGCTCAGAAAACAGCAGTATGAATGGTTTTACAGTGTTGTGAAAAAGTATTTGCCCCCTTCCCGATTTCTTATTTTTTTCGCATGTTTGTCACACTTAAATGTTTCAGGTCATCCAACAAATTTAAATATTAGACAAAGATAACCCAAGTAAACACAAAATGCACTTTTTAAGTGATGATTTTATTTATTAATGAAAAAAACTATCCAAACCTACTTGGCCTTTTGTGAAAAAGTAATTGCGCCTTAGACCTAATAACTGGTTTTCCTGGGTTATCTTTGTCTACTGATGATCTGAAACATTTTAAGTGTGACAAAATAAGAAATCAGGAGGGGGGCAAATACTTTTTCACAGCACCGTAGCTCTTTGGGCACAAATTCCAAATCTCAACGCCGATTCCCATTACAGACGCATATGTGGAGGGATGACATCCAAGAGCGTCCTGTGTGTTATGTGGGACTGATGTCACTCGAGGGGTCAATACTGTCTCCATCATGCCAAGTATGGGCACAAAGAAGGGTAGCAGATGAGCTGAAATCACTACTGGGGAAGACGCATCCTAACAGGCCCACCTCTGTGTGACAGCATCGCTAATGAACTGTAACTGTGGACCCTTTGGGTCGCCTGGGTGTCATGGTCTCCTGCCACACAAAGATAAAAGCCAGAGCTTAGCAAACTATAGTGACACACGCGTCCCCACCCCCCACAAACGTCCCCCTTCCAACGTCACCGAGGTCGACGATACGTTTTATTTCTGTGGCACCTTTCCTGTGCTGTAGTGCTTTGTGTTCCGCAAGAGGAGTTTGCGGTAAGTGACAGGTGGCCAGGGGTCAGCCCTCCTCATCGGCCACTTTGGCATTACGGCAAGCAGGACGAGTTCAAGAAGCGTTTGGACCAATCGGTGGCAACTCCTCTTTTGTCGGAGGATCAAAAAAGAAAACAGACAAAGGTATATTCTAACGTTTTAATACCAGCTGCGTAACTCAACCATAGACAAGACGCTGCCATTATGCGCAATCAGCCAACTCGATGGCTACGCCAGTGAAGCTGCCTAATGGATCTTTCAAGCTCAAAAAGTCATCTGGACACCTGTTCGGTGAAGTGGGTCACCTAGCAGACATCCTAAGGTTCAAGCCAAATGGGTAAGGAAAGGGGGGGCCCTTTGTAAAGCTCACACGTCACTTCACCCCCTCCGAGTCACCAAAGCTATGGAGGAGATGAGGGCACAAGAAGGGGGACGTCAATTTGAGGAGGCGCTAGGATCTGTAGTTCATGGATAACTGTCTGCCAAGGGGTTTGTGTAGAGCGTCCCCCCTGCTGGGATGTGAACTCGGGCTGCCACGAGAGGGTCCAGCAGTGAGCGTGACCACCAGGCTGAATGGGCAGCTCTGTTTAGTACAACAGTAGAAGTTGCTGCTTGTAATGTGGAATTGAGTTTGTGTCCCACCAATGCTCAGGGTGGGGGATGCCAAGAGAGACAAGCCAAAATGGCACAGTCGGGAGTTGCCCACCTTCTGATAGTCATTCAAATAAACGTGGGCTTTGGGACTTGCACAACAGTCTGTCTGTCTGTCTGTCTGTCAGTTTTAGAAGCTCATTTCTGAGGTGCTGCCAGCAGTCCAATCAGAGTTCAGTATTTCATTTTGCAGTAAACAAACTGGTTAACCAACTTGCACTCTTTTCTGCCCCCCAGTGTCTTTGTGTGGAAATGCCTCTAAAAAGCCAGTCACTTCACTTGCTGCTCAAGGTCAACAGACGAGGACTGAAGCTCGATGGGACCTCCTCCTCCTCCTCTCACGTCCGGCGCCTTCAGTCCTCGACCTCAAACGCTGCCAAGTTCGGCTTTCATGGAGTTGTGGTGCTCGCGTGACAACCGGAGGCTGAAAATACACGAGAGGAGAGGAGAAGCCAAGAAAGCACCCGCGCCACCACAGCAGACGTCACGTATTTGGACTGTCCGGTATGCTAACTGGACGGTGAGCGGCAGGTCTGAGTCACAGTATACAAGGTTTAATGTTTTTAACGTTTACATATTTCTATCTACGTTCTGAGGGTGAAACATGCAGGCAAGGCGTTCACGCCTGTGTGTGTTTGGTTACCATTTGACTGAAGGCAGTGAGAGTAGCCAACGTCGCCATAACTGATGAGACGCCTTTCGTTTCCTTCTTGTGAGAATTCATACATAAGTGCCTTTAAGATTTTGTATTACTTGCCTGCGTTCCTTCATAATTTTATTTTCTACACTTCTGGTGCTATGGCCTGTCAGCCGTGGCCTGTCACTAGTGCTCGTTCTGCTGGGGGCTTTCATTTGTAACACACAGACACATTCCATTGATGGCTTCAGCCTTATTGAATCAAGTCATTCGAACAGACAACTCCTGCATTCAAATAAAATGGAGGAGGAGGACCACCACCAGGCCTCTGAAGTACCGTTGGAGATTTTTGAAGGGTCCTAAATAGGGGGATGCCTTATGCTGCACTCAAATCAGAGGGGTGATTTCTTTGGGGTGCCACAACCAAAGCTGACTATGCAGTCTGTAACCCACCCTGGTGGTCCCTTCCTTACCTTGCTGTGCGTCTCGTCTGTGCCGTTTTCTATTTGTCAAGCGGTGTGTCTTCTACCTGTTCCAAGTACTGACTCGTATTCCTTCTGTGACAGCAATAGTGTCAAGGTGTGCATCAGATTATGAAGTTACTTTATACATTTTATATCATTTTTGTACATAACTGTTGAATTAGAACCTTTATTACAAATCATTTGTATTATATTGTAAATTAGAAAAGATCTGCTTAATGCATGGATTTATTTTTCAACACAAACGCTGCATAAGAAATGAAGTTATAGGTTGTGATAAATGAAGATACCTTATTGATTTTATTGTATGAGTGACAATCGTTAGCTTTATGGATGTTTCTTTTATACAAGAAGACTTGATGTATCAAATGAATGTGTGACCCGTATGTGAACAATTAAAGGAGAAAACAAGAAATGTGCAGCCCGCTTGAAGGAGTTGGGTTTTGGTTTTTTTTTTTTTTTATTATTTGTATAAAACACCCCAAACATGCCATGAAAACCTCCAAGTTCTTCGAGGCTGGAGATGCACCAACGTGAAACTGAGCGAGCAGGTTCACTCGGTCCGCAGTAGCCAGGAAGCAGAGAATTGTGGGAATCTAAAACAAACCGGGCAGCTGTAGCAGAAACTGAAGAGCTTTAACTTAACGGTGTGGACAGACTGGGACAGCATGAGCAACAAATGGACTGAATGGCCTCCTCACCTTTGTCACATTTCTGTGTTCATCTGAGCAGTTTAAGTGGCATGAAGGCCTTCAGGAGGTGACGAGTACGAGTTTGTCTACTTGAGGGCAAACATTTTGACTAAAACCAAACCGGACTTTTACATTTTTATTCTTAGCCTGAAAATCTTGCATACACAAAGCCTTTGATACACCACCACCGGTGGAGAAAACTGTCACACAAGTGACGACTTGGCGAAGCGGATATCACAATACATGACTTCTGATCAGATGGAGTGTTAAATTTGCTGATCAGAAGATGTCAGATTACACAACTTACAATCACAGGGCGTGTCAAATTAAGCACACTTTTTGGCAGACCTTCGCTGCTCCGTGTCAATTTACACCCCTGACGAGTTGCAGTTCATGTCTCAGTTACTGGCCACGCAGTGATTTTTCCAGCACAGTTGCACTGCCCACTTTTCGTGATATCCAACAGCACGCTGCTTGATGGAGCTGGCACCGCACAAAGGGTCAACGGGTCTGTAGAGTTCAGCAGCAGCCTCTGCTCCCCAATTACAGCCTGATGGAGCCAGAGCTCGATGAAGAGATAACAGCTATGGAGCGTTCAGCCAATCTCGTCCTCCTTTTTTCCTATTTTAGTATGCAAAAGAGCGTTGGGTCGATACTAAAATGTTGATATTGGTAGCAAACCAGTTCCACAGCAAGTTAACTGGTCTCTCCCCACCCACACCCCTCAGCTCTACTTCACAGATCGTTAACAGGAGTGAGGTTGGATGGTCACTCTTTATAAATATTAACTCAACAAAAAAAGAAACGTCCCTTTATCAGGACTGTGTATTTCAACAATAATGTTTTAAAAATCCAAATAACTTTCCAGATCTTCATTGTAAAGGGTTTAAACAATGTTTTCCATGCATGTTCAATTAACCCTAATCAATTAATTAACATGCACCTGTGGAATGGTCGTTAAGACCTTAACAGCTTACAGAAAGTAGACATTTAAGGTCACAGTTCTAAAAACGCAGGACACTAAAGAGACTTGTCTACCGACTGTGAAAGATGCCCAGGGTCCCTGCTCATCTGCGTGAACGTGCATTAGGCATGCTGCAGGGAGGCATGAGGACTGCCGATGTGGCTAGGGCAATAAATTGCCATGTCCGCACTGTGAGACGCCTAAGACAGCGCTACAGGGAGACAGGAAGGACAGCTGATCATCCTCACAGTGGAAGACCACGTGTAACAACACCTGCACAGGATCGGTACATCCGAATATCACACCTGCGTGAAGGTACAGGATGGCCACAACAACTGCCCGAGTCACACCAGGAACACACAATCCCTCCATCAGTGCTCAGACTGTCCGCAATAGGCTGAGAGAGGCTGGACTGAGGGCTTGTAGGCCTGTTGTAAGGCAGGTCCTTACCAGACATCAACAGCAACAATGCCGCCTATGGGCACAAACCCACCTTCGCTGGACCAGACAGGAGTGGCAAAAAGTGCTCTTCACTGATGAGTCACGGTTTTGTCTCACCAGGGGTGATGGACGGATTCGTGTTTATCGTCGAAGGAATTGAGCACGTCTGGGACCTGTTGGATCGCAGGGTGAGGGCTAGGGCCATTCCCCAGAAATGTCCAGGAACTTGCAGGTGCCTTGGTGGAAGAGTGGGGTAACATCTCACAGCAAGAACTGACAAATCTGGTCCAGTCCATGAGGAGGAGATGCACTGCAGTACTTCAAGCAGCTGGTGGCCACACCACATACTGACTGGTACTTTTGATTTTGAGCCTCCTTTCATTCAGGGACACATTGTGAAACATTTTTAGTTTATGTCTTATGGTGTTGACTCTTTTAGTGTTCATACAAATATTTACACATTAAGTTTACTGAAAGTAAAAACAGTTGAAAGTCAGAGGACGTTTCTTTTTTTGCTGAGTTTATGTTCATATCATGGCCCCTCCAACTTGATGTATGAAGGGTATTTTATCAATCAAAGATCACCAACAAGCAACTGAACACAACTTGCTGAAAAACTACCATTTACTTACATTAGAGAAATAATTCCTCTCGTGTCTGCCCTGCCGATCATTCCAGGTCTTTCTTCCAAATGAAAGTAACCCTCTGTAAGCAAATCCTTCCCAGCTTTGACCCTGAAGTCTCTCTTAATCCTCCTCAGTTCACTCCAATTCAAAACTGAGCGTTTTTAAGGTCGCCCTGGCACAACCCATTTCACTTAGCTGGACGTCTGTTACTGAATGGATATGCTGGGTAGTTTGCTGTGACTAAAGAAAATTTACTATGGATATAGAAGTCTAAGATTGATAAAGCACAGACTATCGCGATTTAAGTAATGACTGCATGTTGTTTTAAGCAGCCACTTCAGTTCAACAGGCACCAACATTTAGATGACCCGGCAGTGGAGATGATTTGAAGGTAAGAGACGCTGAACAGAGGACTTGGACTAATAAGCTTTATTGACTTTTGTTTACATCTCACAATGCATTCCACAGACTTTAATCTCAGCAGAAGTCATGACAATTACTTGCATAACAGACAATGCTTGAAATTTTCCAGGTAACACATTTGCAGCATTAGACATGGGTCCACAGATGACAGCAGGTTAACGTGTTGATGGTGGAAACGTTGCGGCTCTTTTTAAACTAGGCAAACTCGATGAGGTGACATCTGCGTAATGTTCTTGCAAAGAGTACTAAGGTCCTAAATACTTGGAAGCTTTTTGTGTGCTGTAAGACCTGATGGCTCTCAGATGACTGAAATATCAAGCCCTGTGGAGCTGCAGAATAAAGCTTGGCTTTCGTGAAACACTACATTTATTAATAAATCAATAAAACAGTAAAATCACAATACCACTAAGTTTTCATACCAAAAATCACTGCCTGTGTTGCTTGCCACAGTGGTACCACCATATTTAAAAATTACCAGAAACCTGGCCTGTAGAAAACAGTACACTGGGGTGGAAAAAAACAAAAACCACTATTATAGTTGCAGAGTGCCTTCTGAATACAGAGTTTAAATGTAAGACTGACATGACAAAACAAAGAATTTTCTCGAATAGTTTATTTCTTTAATACAGACCAGTGTTTTAGAAGTAGTAATCGGAGCTAACTGGAGACACACCAGTGGCATGGAACACCTGTACGCTGTAAGGTCCAAGAACAGCATTAGAGGAATAAAAAGTTTCTTCACAACATTATACTGTAAAGATTGGTGAAACTGCATGGCTAAGTCAACGTTATCATCACTTCATGCCCTGCTCTCCCTCAGTAGCATGACTGGCTGTGCCCACGGAGGCTTCTGCTCGAGATATCCTACTCAGTTTTACGCTTCAGTCCAGGAACTTTAGCTTGGATTCTGAAATTAAAAAAAAAGCGCACGTTACAACACGACACAGGACAAGTGGGCGATGATGACAACAGAGGTTGAGCAGGACGTAACACCACATTCTCTGACATGACCCCTTTGAATGCAAACACACTTGTCAAATCAAAGGTCCTTTCATGTGCAACCTCTCTGAAACAGCTAAGCCCACAGTGATGGTGGTCACCACACAAGGCCAGGTCTGAAGAATGGGGTGGGTGGGAAGCACAAGTGCATGCTTAGTGACTTTCCTTCCTGCTTCACCTTCAGTGCTGGTGGACCACCCTACCTCTAACTGTTATGACAGCTGCTGGGACTGCTAGTCATAGTGATGGAGCCAGACTGATCTGCTTAGTATTCTCCAAGCAATGGGAGACATAATGAGGCTTCATTTCAGGAGTCAACATTGTTATATTCAGCACTGTAGAAGCCCCCCTTACAGCTTCAAGCTCAAAACCAGCCCTCAAATATAAGCTGTGATCATT